>NC_141230.1:0-367500 GCF_054856515.1 Filicampus tigris
CTAACCCTAACCCTAACCCTAACCCTAACCCTAACCCTAACCCTAGACCCTAACCCTAACCCTAACCCTAACCCTAACCCTAACCCTAACCCTAACCCTAACCCTAACCCTAACCCTAACCCTAACCCTAACCCTAACCCTAACCCTAACCCTAACCCTAACCCTAACCCTAACCCTAACCCTAACCCTAACCCTAACCCTAACCCTAACCCTAACCCTAACCCTAACCCTAACCCTAACCCTAACCCTAACCCTAACCCTAACCCTAACCCTAACCCTAACCCTAACCCTAACCCTAACCCTAACCCTAACCCTAACCCTAACCCTAACCCTAACCCTAACCCTAACCCTAACCCTAACCCTAACCCTAACCCTAACCCTAACCCTAACCCTAACCCTAACCCTAACCCTAACCCTAACCCTAACCCTAACCCTAACCCTAACCCTAACCCTAACCCTAACCCTAACCCTAACCCTAACCCTAACCCTAACCCTAACCCTAACCCTAACCCTAACCCTAACCCTAACCCTAACCCTAACCCTAACCCTAACCCTAACCCTAACCCTAACCCTAACCCTAACCCTAACCCTAACCCTAACCCTAACCCTAACCCTAACCCTAACCCTAACCCTAACCCTAACCCTAACCCTAACCCTAACCCTAACCCTAACCCTAACCCTAACCCTAACCCTAACCCTAACCCTAACCCTAACCCTAACCCTAACCCTAACCCTAACCCTAACCCTAACCCTAACCCTAACCCTAACCCTAACCCTAACCCTAACCCTAACCCTAACCCTAACCCTAACCCTAACCCTAACCCTAACCCTAACCCTAACCCTAACCCTAACCCTAACCCTAACCCTAACCCTAACCCTAACCCTAACCCTAACCCTAACCCTAACCCTAACCCTAACCCTAACCCTAACCCTAACCCTAACCCTAACCCTAACCCTAACCCTAACCCTAACCCTAACCCTAACCCTAACCCTAACCCTAACCCTAACCCTAACCCTAACCCTAACCCTAACCCTAACCCTAACCCTAACCCTAACCCTAACCCTAACCCTAACCCTAACCCTAACCCTAACCCTAACCCTAACCCTAACCCTAACCCTAACCCTAACCCTAACCCTAACCCTAACCCTAACCCTAACCCTAACCCTAACCCTAACCCTAACCCTAACCCTAACCCTAACCCTAACCCTAACCCTAACCCTAACCCTAACCCTAACCCTAACCCTAACCCTAACCCTAACCCTAACCCTAACCCTAACCCTAACCCTAACCCTAACCCTAACCCTAACCCTAACCCTAACCCTAACCCTAACCCTAACCCTAACCCTAACCCTAACCCTAACCCTAACCCTAACCCTAACCCTAACCCTAACCCTAACCCTAACCCTAACCCTAACCCTAACCCTAACCCTAACCCTAACCCTAACCCTAACCCTAACCCTAACCCTAACCCTAACCCTAACCCTAACCCTAACCCTAACCCTAACCCTAACCCTAACCCTAACCCTAACCCTAACCCTAACCCTAACCCTAACCCTAACCCTAACCCTAACCCTAACCCTAACCCTAACCCTAACCCTAACCCTAACCCTAACCCTAACCCTAACCCTAACCCTAACCCTAACCCTAACCCTAACCCTAACCCTAACCCTAACCCTAACCCTAACCCTAACCCTAACCCTAACCCTAACCCTAACCCTAACCCTAACCCTAACCCTAACCCTAACCCTAACCCTAACCCTAACCCTAACCCTAACCCTAACCCTAACCCTAACCCTAACCCTAACCCTAACCCTAACCCTAACCCTAACCCTAACCCTAACCCTAACCCTAACCCTAACCCTAACCCTAACCCTAACCCTAACCCTAACCCTAACCCTAACCCTAACCCTAACCCTAACCCTAACCCTAACCCTAACCCTAACCCTAACCCTAACCCTAACCCTAACCCTAACCCTAACCCTAACCCTAACCCTAACCCTAACCCTAACCCTAACCCTAACCCTAACCCTAACCCTAACCCTAACCCTAACCCTAACCCTAACCCTAACCCTAACCCTAACCCTAACCCTAACCCTAACCCTAACCCTAACCCTAACCCTAACCCTAACCCTAACCCTAACCCTAACCCTAACCCTAACCCTAACCCTAACCCTAACCCTAACCCTAACCCTAACCCTAACCCTAACCCTAACCCTAACCCTAACCCTAACCCTAACCCTAACCCTAACCCTAACCCTAACCCTAACCCTAACCCTAACCCTAACCCTAACCCTAACCCTAACCCTAACCCTAACCCTAACCCTAACCCTAACCCTAACCCTAACCCTAACCCTAACCCTAACCCTAACCCTAACCCTAACCCTAACCCTAACCCTAACCCTAACCCTAACCCTAACCCTAACCCTAACCCTAACCCTAACCCTAACCCTAACCCTAACCCTAACCCTAACCCTAACCCTAACCCTAACCCTAACCCTAACCCTAACCCTAACCCTAACCCTAACCCTAACCCTAACCCTAACCCTAACCCTAACCCTAACCCTAACCCTAACCCTAACCCTAACCCTAACCCTAACCCTAACCCTAACCCTAACCCTAACCCTAACCCTAACCCTAACCCTAACCCTAACCCTAACCCTAACCCTAACCCTAACCCTAACCCTAACCCTAACCCTAACCCTAACCCTAACCCTAACCCTAACCCTAACCCTAACCCTAACCCTAACCCTAACCCTAACCCTAACCCTAACCCTAACCCTAACCCTAACCCTAACCCTAACCCTAACCCTAACCCTAACCCTAACCCTAACCCTAACCCTAACCCTAACCCTAACCCTAACCCTAACCCTAACCCTAACCCTAACCCTAACCCTAACCCTAACCCTAACCCTAACCCTAACCCTAACCCTAACCCTAACCCTAACCCTAACCCTAACCCTAACCCTAACCCTAACCCTAACCCTAACCCTAACCCTAACCCTAACCCTAACCCTAACCCTAACCCTAACCCTAACCCTAACCCTAACCCTAACCCTAACCCTAACCCTAACCCTAACCCTAACCCTAACCCTAACCCTAACCCTAACCCTAACCCTAACCCTAACCCTAACCCTAACCCTAACCCTAACCCTAACCCTAACCCTAACCCTAACCCTAACCCTAACCCTAACCCTAACCCTAACCCTAACCCTAACCCTAACCCTAACCCTAACCCTAACCCTAACCCTAACCCTAACCCTAACCCTAACCCTAACCCTAACCCTAACCCTAACCCTAACCCTAACCCTAACCCTAACCCTAACCCTAACCCTAACCCTAACCCTAACCCTAACCCTAACCCTAACCCTAACCCTAACCCTAACCCTAACCCTAACCCTAACCCTAACCCTAACCCTAACCCTAACCCTAACCCTAACCCTAACCCTAACCCTAACCCTAACCCTAACCCTAACCCTAACCCTAACCCTAACCCTAACCCTAACCCTAACCCTAACCCTAACCCTAACCCTAACCCTAACCCTAACCCTAACCCTAACCCTAACCCTAACCCTAACCCTAACCCTAACCCTAACCCTAACCCTAACCCTAACCCTAACCCTAACCCTAACCCTAACCCTAACCCTAACCCTAACCCTAACCCTAACCCTAACCCTAACCCTAACCCTAACCCTAACCCTAACCCTAACCCTAACCCTAACCCTAACCCTAACCCTAACCCTAACCCTAACCCTAACCCTAACCCTAACCCTAACCCTAACCCTAACCCTAACCCTAACCCTAACCCTAACCCTAACCCTAACCCTAACCCTAACCCTAACCCTAACCCTAACCCTAACCCTAACCCTAACCCTAACCCTAACCCTAACCCTAACCCTAACCCTAACCCTAACCCTAACCCTAACCCTAACCCTAACCCTAACCCTAACCCTAACCCTAACCCTAACCCTAACCCTAACCCTAACCCTAACCCTAACCCTAACCCTAACCCTAACCCTAACCCTAACCCTAACCCTAACCCTAACCCTAACCCTAACCCTAACCCTAACCCTAACCCTAACCCTAACCCTAACCCTAACCCTAACCCTAACCCTAACCCTAACCCTAACCCTAACCCTAACCCTAACCCTAACCCTAACCCTAACCCTAACCCTAACCCTAACCCTAACCCTAACCCTAACCCTAACCCTAACCCTAACCCTAACCCTAACCCTAACCCTAACCCTAACCCTAACCCTAACCCTAACCCTAACCCTAACCCTAACCCTAACCCTAACCCTAACCCTAACCCTAACCCTAACCCTAACCCTAACCCTAACCCTAACCCTAACCCTAACCCTAACCCTAACCCTAACCCTAACCCTAACCCTAACCCTAACCCTAACCCTAACCCTAACCCTAACCCTAACCCTAACCCTAACCCTAACCCTAACCCTAACCCTAACCCTAACCCTAACCCTAACCCTAACCCTAACCCTAACCCTAACCCTAACCCTAACCCTAACCCTAACCCTAACCCTAACCCTAACCCTAACCCTAACCCTAACCCTAACCCTAACCCTAACCCTAACCCTAACCCTAACCCTAACCCTAACCCTAACCCTAACCCTAACCCTAACCCTAACCCTAACCCTAACCCTAACCCTAACCCTAACCCTAACCCTAACCCTAACCCTAACCCTAACCCTAACCCTAACCCTAACCCTAACCCTAACCCTAACCCTAACCCTAACCCTAACCCTAACCCTAACCCTAACCCTAACCCTAACCCTAACCCTAACCCTAACCCTAACCCTAACCCTAACCCTAACCCTAACCCTAACCCTAACCCTAACCCTAACCCTAACCCTAACCCTAACCCTAACCCTAACCCTAACCCTAACCCTAACCCTAACCCTAACCCTAACCCTAACCCTAACCCTAACCCTAACCCTAACCCTAACCCTAACCCTAACCCTAACCCTAACCCTAACCCTAACCCTAACCCTAACCCTAACCCTAACCCTAACCCTAACCCTAACCCTAACCCTAACCCTAACCCTAACCCTAACCCTAACCCTAACCCTAACCCTAACCCTAACCCTAACCCTAACCCTAACCCTAACCCTAACCCTAACCCTAACCCTAACCCTAACCCTAACCCTAACCCTAACCCTAACCCTAACCCTAACCCTAACCCTAACCCTAACCCTAACCCTAACCCTAACCCTAACCCTAACCCTAACCCTAACCCTAACCCTAACCCTAACCCTAACCCTAACCCTAACCCTAACCCTAACCCTAACCCTAACCCTAACCCTAACCCTAACCCTAACCCTAACCCTAACCCTAACCCTAACCCTAACCCTAACCCTAACCCTAACCCTAACCCTAACCCTAACCCTAACCCTAACCCTAACCCTAACCCTAACCCTAACCCTAACCCTAACCCTAACCCTAACCCTAACCCTAACCCTAACCCTAACCCTAACCCTAACCCTAACCCTAACCCTAACCCTAACCCTAACCCTAACCCTAACCCTAACCCTAACCCTAACCCTAACCCTAACCCTAACCCTAACCCTAACCCTAACCCTAACCCTAACCCTAACCCTAACCCTAACCCTAACCCTAACCCTAACCCTAACCCTAACCCTAACCCTAACCCTAACCCTAACCCTAACCCTAACCCTAACCCTAACCCTAACCCTAACCCTAACCCTAACCCTAACCCTAACCCTAACCCTAACCCTAACCCTAACCCTAACCCTAACCCTAACCCTAACCCTAACCCTAACCCTAACCCTAACCCTAACCCTAACCCTAACCCTAACCCTAACCCTAACCCTAACCCTAACCCTAACCCTAACCCTAACCCTAACCCTAACCCTAACCCTAACCCTAACCCTAACCCTAACCCTAACCCTAACCCTAACCCTAACCCTAACCCTAACCCTAACCCTAACCCTAACCCTAACCCTAACCCTAACCCTAACCCTAACCCTAACCCTAACCCTAACCCTAACCCTAACCCTAACCCTAACCCTAACCCTAACCCTAACCCTAACCCTAACCCTAACCCTAACCCTAACCCTAACCCTAACCCTAACCCTAACCCTAACCCTAACCCTAACCCTAACCCTAACCCTAACCCTAACCCTAACCCTAACCCTAACCCTAACCCTAACCCTAACCCTAACCCTAACCCTAACCCTAACCCTAACCCTAACCCTAACCCTAACCCTAACCCTAACCCTAACCCTAACCCTAACCCTAACCCTAACCCTAACCCTAACCCTAACCCTAACCCTAACCCTAACCCTAACCCTAACCCTAACCCTAACCCTAACCCTAACCCTAACCCTAACCCTAACCCTAACCCTAACCCTAACCCTAACCCTAACCCTAACCCTAACCCTAACCCTAACCCTAACCCTAACCCTAACCCTAACCCTAACCCTAACCCTAACCCTAACCCTAACCCTAACCCTAACCCTAACCCTAACCCTAACCCTAACCCTAACCCTAACCCTAACCCTAACCCTAACCCTAACCCTAACCCTAACCCTAACCCTAACCCTAACCCTAACCCTAACCCTAACCCTAACCCTAACCCTAACCCTAACCCTAACCCTAACCCTAACCCTAACCCTAACCCTAACCCTAACCCTAACCCTAACCCTAACCCTAACCCTAACCCTAACCCTAACCCTAACCCTAACCCTAACCCTAACCCTAACCCTAACCCTAACCCTAACCCTAACCCTAACCCTAACCCTAACCCTAACCCTAACCCTAACCCTAACCCTAACCCTAACCCTAACCCTAACCCTAACCCTAACCCTAACCCTAACCCTAACCCTAACCCTAACCCTAACCCTAACCCTAACCCTAACCCTAACCCTAACCCTAACCCTAACCCTAACCCTAACCCTAACCCTAACCCTAACCCTAACCCTAACCCTAACCCTAACCCTAACCCTAACCCTAACCCTAACCCTAACCCTAACCCTAACCCTAACCCTAACCCTAACCCTAACCCTAACCCTAACCCTAACCCTAACCCTAACCCTAACCCTAACCCTAACCCTAACCCTAACCCTAACCCTAACCCTAACCCTAACCCTAACCCTAACCCTAACCCTAACCCTAACCCTAACCCTAACCCTAACCCTAACCCTAACCCTAACCCTAACCCTAACCCTAACCCTAACCCTAACCCTAACCCTAACCCTAACCCTAACCCTAACCCTAACCCTAACCCTAACCCTAACCCTAACCCTAACCCTAACCCTAACCCTAACCCTAACCCTAACCCTAACCCTAACCCTAACCCTAACCCTAACCCTAACCCTAACCCTAACCCTAACCCT
Organism: Filicampus tigris; assembly: GCF_054856515.1. NCBI lineage: Eukaryota > Metazoa > Chordata > Actinopteri > Syngnathiformes > Syngnathidae > Filicampus > Filicampus tigris. The sequence continues at coordinate 7,372 of NC_141230.1, forward strand.
AACCCTAACCCTAACCCTAACCCTAACCCTAACCCTAACCCTAACCCTAACCCTAACCCTAACCCTAACCCTAACCCTAACCCTAACCCTAACCCTAACCCTAACCCTAACCCTAACCCTAACCCTAACCCTAACCCTAACCCTAACCCTAACCCTAACCCTAACCCTAACCCTAACCCTAACCCTAACCCTAACCCTAACCCTAACCCTAACCCTAACCCTAACCCTAACCCTAACCCTAACCCTAACCCTAACCCTAACCCTAACCCTAACCCTAACCCTAACCCTAACCCTAACCCTAACCCTAACCCTAACCCTAACCCTAACCCTAACCCTAACCCTAACCCTAACCCTAACCCTAACCCTAACCCTAACCCTAACCCTAACCCTAACCCTAACCCTAACCCTAACCCTAACCCTAACCCTAACCCTAACCCTAACCCTAACCCTAACCCTAACCCTAACCCTAACCCTAACCCTAACCCTAACCCTAACCCTAACCCTAACCCTAACCCTAACCCTAACCCTAACCCTAACCCTAACCCTAACCCTAACCCTAACCCTAACCCTAACCCTAACCCTAACCCTAACCCTAACCCTAACCCTAACCCTAACCCTAACCCTAACCCTAACCCTAACCCTAACCCTAACCCTAACCCTAACCCTAACCCTAACCCTAACCCTAACCCTAACCCTAACCCTAACCCTAACCCTAACCCTAACCCTAACCCTAACCCTAACCCTAACCCTAACCCTAACCCTAACCCTAACCCTAACCCTAACCCTAACCCTAACCCTAACCCTAACCCTAACCCTAACCCTAACCCTAACCCTAACCCTAACCCTAACCCTAACCCTAACCCTAACCCTAACCCTAACCCTAACCCTAACCCTAACCCTAACCCTAACCCTAACCCTAACCCTAACCCTAACCCTAACCCTAACCCTAACCCTAACCCTAACCCTAACCCTAACCCTAACCCTAACCCTAACCCTAACCCTAACCCTAACCCTAACCCTAACCCTAACCCTAACCCTAACCCTAACCCTAACCCTAACCCTAACCCTAACCCTAACCCTAACCCTAACCCTAACCCTAACCCTAACCCTAACCCTAACCCTAACCCTAACCCTAACCCTAACCCTAACCCTAACCCTAACCCTAACCCTAACCCTAACCCTAACCCTAACCCTAACCCTAACCCTAACCCTAACCCTAACCCTAACCCTAACCCTAACCCTAACCCTAACCCTAACCCTAACCCTAACCCTAACCCTAACCCTAACCCTAACCCTAACCCTAACCCTAACCCTAACCCTAACCCTAACCCTAACCCTAACCCTAACCCTAACCCTAACCCTAACCCTAACCCTAACCCTAACCCTAACCCTAACCCTAACCCTAACCCTAACCCTAACCCTAACCCTAACCCTAACCCTAACCCTAACCCTAACCCTAACCCTAACCCTAACCCTAACCCTAACCCTAACCCTAACCCTAACCCTAACCCTAACCCTAACCCTAACCCTAACCCTAACCCTAACCCTAACCCTAACCCTAACCCTAACCCTAACCCTAACCCTAACCCTAACCCTAACCCTAACCCTAACCCTAACCCTAACCCTAACCCTAACCCTAACCCTAACCCTAACCCTAACCCTAACCCTAACCCTAACCCTAACCCTAACCCTAACCCTAACCCTAACCCTAACCCTAACCCTAACCCTAACCCTAACCCTAACCCTAACCCTAACCCTAACCCTAACCCTAACCCTAACCCTAACCCTAACCCTAACCCTAACCCTAACCCTAACCCTAACCCTAACCCTAACCCTAACCCTAACCCTAACCCTAACCCTAACCCTAACCCTAACCCTAACCCTAACCCTAACCCTAACCCTAACCCTAACCCTAACCCTAACCCTAACCCTAACCCTAACCCTAACCCTAACCCTAACCCTAACCCTAACCCTAACCCTAACCCTAACCCTAACCCTAACCCTAACCCTAACCCTAACCCTAACCCTAACCCTAACCCTAACCCTAACCCTAACCCTAACCCTAACCCTAACCCTAACCCTAACCCTAACCCTAACCCTAACCCTAACCCTAACCCTAACCCTAACCCTAACCCTAACCCTAACCCTAACCCTAACCCTAACCCTAACCCTAACCCTAACCCTAACCCTAACCCTAACCCTAACCCTAACCCTAACCCTAACCCTAACCCTAACCCTAACCCTAACCCTAACCCTAACCCTAACCCTAACCCTAACCCTAACCCTAACCCTAACCCTAACCCTAACCCTAACCCTAACCCTAACCCTAACCCTAACCCTAACCCTAACCCTAACCCTAACCCTAACCCTAACCCTAACCCTAACCCTAACCCTAACCCTAACCCTAACCCTAACCCTAACCCTAACCCTAACCCTAACCCTAACCCTAACCCTAACCCTAACCCTAACCCTAACCCTAACCCTAACCCTAACCCTAACCCTAACCCTAACCCTAACCCTAACCCTAACCCTAACCCTAACCCTAACCCTAACCCTAACCCTAACCCTAACCCTAACCCTAACCCTAACCCTAACCCTAACCCTAACCCTAACCCTAACCCTAACCCTAACCCTAACCCTAACCCTAACCCTAACCCTAACCCTAACCCTAACCCTAACCCTAACCCTAACCCTAACCCTAACCCTAACCCTAACCCTAACCCTAACCCTAACCCTAACCCTAACCCTAACCCTAACCCTAACCCTAACCCTAACCCTAACCCTAACCCTAACCCTAACCCTAACCCTAACCCTAACCCTAACCCTAACCCTAACCCTAACCCTAACCCTAACCCTAACCCTAACCCTAACCCTAACCCTAACCCTAACCCTAACCCTAACCCTAACCCTAACCCTAACCCTAACCCTAACCCTAACCCTAACCCTAACCCTAACCCTAACCCTAACCCTAACCCTAACCCTAACCCTAACCCTAACCCTAACCCTAACCCTAACCCTAACCCTAACCCTAACCCTAACCCTAACCCTAACCCTAACCCTAACCCTAACCCTAACCCTAACCCTAACCCTAACCCTAACCCTAACCCTAACCCTAACCCTAACCCTAACCCTAACCCTAACCCTAACCCTAACCCTAACCCTAACCCTAACCCTAACCCTAACCCTAACCCTAACCCTAACCCTAACCCTAACCCTAACCCTAACCCTAACCCTAACCCTAACCCTAACCCTAACCCTAACCCTAACCCTAACCCTAACCCTAACCCTAACCCTAACCCTAACCCTAACCCTAACCCTAACCCTAACCCTAACCCTAACCCTAACCCTAACCCTAACCCTAACCCTAACCCTAACCCTAACCCTAACCCTAACCCTAACCCTAACCCTAACCCTAACCCTAACCCTAACCCTAACCCTAACCCTAACCCTAACCCTAACCCTAACCCTAACCCTAACCCTAACCCTAACCCTAACCCTAACCCTAACCCTAACCCTAACCCTAACCCTAACCCTAACCCTAACCCTAACCCTAACCCTAACCCTAACCCTAACCCTAACCCTAACCCTAACCCTAACCCTAACCCTAACCCTAACCCTAACCCTAACCCTAACCCTAACCCTAACCCTAACCCTAACCCTAACCCTAACCCTAACCCTAACCCTAACCCTAACCCTAACCCTAACCCTAACCCTAACCCTAACCCTAACCCTAACCCTAACCCTAACCCTAACCCTAACCCTAACCCTAACCCTAACCCTAACCCTAACCCTAACCCTAACCCTAACCCTAACCCTAACCCTAACCCTAACCCTAACCCTAACCCTAACCCTAACCCTAACCCTAACCCTAACCCTAACCCTAACCCTAACCCTAACCCTAACCCTAACCCTAACCCTAACCCTAACCCTAACCCTAACCCTAACCCTAACCCTAACCCTAACCCTAACCCTAACCCTAACCCTAACCCTAACCCTAACCCTAACCCTAACCCTAACCCTAACCCTAACCCTAACCCTAACCCTAACCCTAACCCTAACCCTAACCCTAACCCTAACCCTAACCCTAACCCTAACCCTAACCCTAACCCTAACCCTAACCCTAACCCTAACCCTAACCCTAACCCTAACCCTAACCCTAACCCTAACCCTAACCCTAACCCTAACCCTAACCCTAACCCTAACCCTAACCCTAACCCTAACCCTAACCCTAACCCTAACCCTAACCCTAACCCTAACCCTAACCCTAACCCTAACCCTAACCCTAACCCTAACCCTAACCCTAACCCTAACCCTAACCCTAACCCTAACCCTAACCCTAACCCTAACCCTAACCCTAACCCTAACCCTAACCCTAACCCTAACCCTAACCCTAACCCTAACCCTAACCCTAACCCTAACCCTAACCCTAACCCTAACCCTAACCCTAACCCTAACCCTAACCCTAACCCTAACCCTAACCCTAACCCTAACCCTAACCCTAACCCTAACCCTAACCCTAACCCTAACCCTAACCCTAACCCTAACCCTAACCCTAACCCTAACCCTAACCCTAACCCTAACCCTAACCCTAACCCTAACCCTAACCCTAACCCTAACCCTAACCCTAACCCTAACCCTAACCCTAACCCTAACCCTAACCCTAACCCTAACCCTAACCCTAACCCTAACCCTAACCCTAACCCTAACCCTAACCCTAACCCTAACCCTAACCCTAACCCTAACCCTAACCCTAACCCTAACCCTAACCCTAACCCTAACCCTAACCCTAACCCTAACCCTAACCCTAACCCTAACCCTAACCCTAACCCTAACCCTAACCCTAACCCTAACCCTAACCCTAACCCTAACCCTAACCCTAACCCTAACCCTAACCCTAACCCTAACCCTAACCCTAACCCTAACCCTAACCCTAACCCTAACCCTAACCCTAACCCTAACCCTAACCCTAACCCTAACCCTAACCCTAACCCTAACCCTAACCCTAACCCTAACCCTAACCCTAACCCTAACCCTAACCCTAACCCTAACCCTAACCCTAACCCTAACCCTAACCCTAACCCTAACCCTAACCCTAACCCTAACCCTAACCCTAACCCTAACCCTAACCCTAACCCTAACCCTAACCCTAACCCTAACCCTAACCCTAACCCTAACCCTAACCCTAACCCTAACCCTAACCCTAACCCTAACCCTAACCCTAACCCTAACCCTAACCCTAACCCTAACCCTAACCCTAACCCTAACCCTAACCCTAACCCTAACCCTAACCCTAACCCTAACCCTAACCCTAACCCTAACCCTAACCCTAACCCTAACCCTAACCCTAACCCTAACCCTAACCCTAACCCTAACCCTAACCCTAACCCTAACCCTAACCCTAACCCTAACCCTAACCCTAACCCTAACCCTAACCCTAACCCTAACCCTAACCCTAACCCTAACCCTAACCCTAACCCTAACCCTAACCCTAACCCTAACCCTAACCCTAACCCTAACCCTAACCCTAACCCTAACCCTAACCCTAACCCTAACCCTAACCCTAACCCTAACCCTAACCCTAACCCTAACCCTAACCCTAACCCTAACCCTAACCCTAACCCTAACCCTAACCCTAACCCTAACCCTAACCCTAACCCTAACCCTAACCCTAACCCTAACCCTAACCCTAACCCTAACCCTAACCCTAACCCTAACCCTAACCCTAACCCTAACCCTAACCCTAACCCTAACCCTAACCCTAACCCTAACCCTAACCCTAACCCTAACCCTAACCCTAACCCTAACCCTAACCCTAACCCTAACCCTAACCCTAACCCTAACCCTAACCCTAACCCTAACCCTAACCCTAACCCTAACCCTAACCCTAACCCTAACCCTAACCCTAACCCTAACCCTAACCCTAACCCTAACCCTAACCCTAACCCTAACCCTAACCCTAACCCTAACCCTAACCCTAACCCTAACCCTAACCCTAACCCTAACCCTAACCCTAACCCTAACCCTAACCCTAACCCTAACCCTAACCCTAACCCTAACCCTAACCCTAACCCTAACCCTAACCCTAACCCTAACCCTAACCCTAACCCTAACCCTAACCCTAACCCTAACCCTAACCCTAACCCTAACCCTAACCCTAACCCTAACCCTAACCCTAACCCTAACCCTAACCCTAACCCTAACCCTAACCCTAACCCTAACCCTAACCCTAACCCTAACCCTAACCCTAACCCTAACCCTAACCCTAACCCTAACCCTAACCCTAACCCTAACCCTAACCCTAACCCTAACCCTAACCCTAACCCTAACCCTAACCCTAACCCTAACCCTAACCCTAACCCTAACCCTAACCCTAACCCTAACCCTAACCCTAACCCTAACCCTAACCCTAACCCTAACCCTAACCCTAACCCTAACCCTAACCCTAACCCTAACCCTAACCCTAACCCTAACCCTAACCCTAACCCTAACCCTAACCCTAACCCTAACCCTAACCCTAACCCTAACCCTAACCCTAACCCTAACCCTAACCCTAACCCTAACCCTAACCCTAACCCTAACCCTAACCCTAACCCTAACCCTAACCCTAACCCTAACCCTAACCCTAACCCTAACCCTAACCCTAACCCTAACCCTAACCCTAACCCTAACCCTAACCCTAACCCTAACCCTAACCCTAACCCTAACCCTAACCCTAACCCTAACCCTAACCCTAACCCTAACCCTAACCCTAACCCTAACCCTAACCCTAACCCTAACCCTAACCCTAACCCTAACCCTAACCCTAACCCTAACCCTAACCCTAACCCTAACCCTAACCCTAACCCTAACCCTAACCCTAACCCTAACCCTAACCCTAACCCTAACCCTAACCCTAACCCTAACCCTAACCCTAACCCTAACCCTAACCCTAACCCTAACCCTAACCCTAACCCTAACCCTAACCCTAACCCTAACCCTAACCCTAACCCTAACCCTAACCCTAACCCTAACCCTAACCCTAACCCTAACCCTAACCCTAACCCTAACCCTAACCCTAACCCTAACCCTAACCCTAACCCTAACCCTAACCCTAACCCTAACCCTAACCCTAACCCTAACCCTAACCCTAACCCTAACCCTAACCCTAACCCTAACCCTAACCCTAACCCTAACCCTAACCCTAACCCTAACCCTAACCCTAACCCTAACCCTAACCCTAACCCTAACCCTAACCCTAACCCTAACCCTAACCCTAACCCTAACCCTAACCCTAACCCTAACCCTAACCCTAACCCTAACCCTAACCCTAACCCTAACCCTAACCCTAACCCTAACCCTAACCCTAACCCTAACCCTAACCCTAACCCTAACCCTAACCCTAACCCTAACCCTAACCCTAACCCTAACCCTAACCCTAACCCTAACCCTAACCCTAACCCTAACCCTAACCCTAACCCTAACCCTAACCCTAACCCTAACCCTAACCCTAACCCTAACCCTAACCCTAACCCTAACCCTAACCCTAACCCTAACCCTAACCCTAACCCTAACCCTAACCCTAACCCTAACCCTAACCCTAACCCTAACCCTAACCCTAACCCTAACCCTAACCCTAACCCTAACCCTAACCCTAACCCTAACCCTAACCCTAACCCTAACCCTAACCCTAACCCTAACCCTAACCCTAACCCTAACCCTAACCCTAACCCTAACCCTAACCCTAACCCTAACCCTAACCCTAACCCTAACCCTAACCCTAACCCTAACCCTAACCCTAACCCTAACCCTAACCCTAACCCTAACCCTAACCCTAACCCTAACCCTAACCCTAACCCTAACCCTAACCCTAACCCTAACCCTAACCCTAACCCTAACCCTAACCCTAACCCTAACCCTAACCCTAACCCTAACCCTAACCCTAACCCTAACCCTAACCCTAACCCTAACCCTAACCCTAACCCTAACCCTAACCCTAACCCTAACCCTAACCCTAACCCTAACCCTAACCCTAACCCTAACCCTAACCCTAACCCTAACCCTAACCCTAACCCTAACCCTAACCCTAACCCTAACCCTAACCCTAACCCTAACCCTAACCCTAACCCTAACCCTAACCCTAACCCTAACCCTAACCCTAACCCTAACCCTAACCCTAACCCTAACCCTAACCCTAACCCTAACCCTAACCCTAACCCTAACCCTAACCCTAACCCTAACCCTAACCCTAACCCTAACCCTAACCCTAACCCTAACCCTAACCCTAACCCTAACCCTAACCCTAACCCTAACCCTAACCCTAACCCTAACCCTAACCCTAACCCTAACCCTAACCCTAACCCTAACCCTAACCCCTAACCCTAACCCTAACCCTAACCCTAACCCTAACCCTAACCCTAACCCTAACCCTAACCCTAACCCTAACCCTAACCCTAACCCTAACCCTAACCCTAACCCTAACCCTAACCCTAACCCTAACCCTAACCCTAACCCTAACCCTAACCCTAACCCTAACCCTAACCCTAACCCTAACCCTAACCCTAACCCTAACCCTAACCCTAACCCTAACCCTAACCCTAACCCTAACCCTAACCCTAACCCTAACCCTAACCCTAACCCTAACCCTAACCCTAACCCTAACCCTAACCCTAACCCTAACCCTAACCCTAACCCTAACCCTAACCCTAACCCTAACCCTAACCCTAACCCTAACCCTAACCCCCTAACCCTAACCCTAACCCTAACCCTAACCCTAACCCTAACCCTAACCCTAACCCTAACCCTAACCCTAACCCTAACCCTAACCCTAACCCTAACCCTAACCCTAACCCTAACCCTAACCCTAACCCTAACCCTAACCCTAACCCTAACCCTAACCCTAACCCTAACCCTAACCCTAACCCTAACCCTAAAGCTAAAGAATGGCATGCAGAAGAAACAAAATATACAAAGAGTGAAATAAACTACAACAAAAGTCAAGAGAGACGCGCGTTAGTGGTGCTTGTGGACCGTGGGACGAGTTTTGGGGTCGGGAGGCAGGACCGTGCACCTCTGCCTCACCGGCCGAGGGGCTTAGTCTCCTCGGGGTGGTGTGGGCGGTTCATTCCCCTCACCTAATCCAGCCTGTGCCGCCACCTGGCCCTAAACTCAACCCTGGGGACCTGCCTAACCCTAACCCTAATGGGAAATAACCCTAACTAATTTAAAGCCCAATCTGGCCTAACCCTAAACTCAACCATGGTAATCCTAATTCGACTAATGCCTAAACTGGCCTAACCCTAAACATAACCATGAGGAATGTGATGTCTAATCTGGCCCTGATCTGAATAACCCTAATTGGATGTAACCCTAATCGGGAGTAACCCTAATCGGCAGTAACCCTAATCGGAAGTAACCCTAATCGGAAGTAACCCTAATCGGAAGTAACCCTAATCGGAAATAACCCTAATCTACTAAACCCTATCTGGCCTACGAAATTAATGTCTAAATTGACCCTGAATCTAAACGAAATTAAAAAGGATGTAAAACTTGGGGATGGGGAACCGAGGTCTACCTGTCCCTGAACTCAAACTTGGGTCCCTACGCGATGCTAGCCCAGATTATGAACGTTGGAAAGCTAAGGACGGCGAAAATATAAGAGTAGCACTGGAAAGTTGGAGAGTGATAGGGGGTGCCATAAGGGTGGGAATAATAAAACCAAATGTATAAACCAAAAAAGGATCGCTCCGAGAAGCTGTACCTCGTAGAGCCATTTAAATTGAGGGATGGGAGTGCTAGTATTGTTGTAGGGGTCTGGGAGAAAGGGAGAGGATGGGTGACGGAGGTTAAAGGAAGTTGGATAGTAAAGGACGGCTGCTTCTGTAGCATATGGATGGGGAAAGATATGGGGGTGCCAAACTAACGGGAGGGAAAGCCAAAAATACGGAATAAAAAGAACCAAAGAAGAACATGCAAGAAGAAACAAAGAATAGAAAAGCCAAGCAAAGATGGTAGAAGCACATGCAGGAGATGACAAAAAGTCAGAAGAAGAAAACATGCAAGAGAAATGAGAAATAAAAAGTAGGAAAGCCAAGCAAAGATGATAGAAGCACATGCAAGAGAAGACAAAAATGCAGAAGAAGAAGAAAAAGAAACATGCGAGAGAGATGACCAAAAACAAAAATATGACGAACAAAAGAAACACAGCCCACCCAAACCGGGAAATTGGAGAGTCCAAATTGGGAAGGATGGGGCCTCGCCTGAGGAAGGACAAATAGTTATCCGAAACGTCGCGACAGGCCCCATCCCTAGAAAATCAAATAGAGATGCATCAACATAACCAAAAAGAAGAAACGGAAAAATACAAAGTGCACAACATTTATTACTTATATAACCAAGGCGAAATCAAGCAGAACAGAGAGAACACAAATAAGTGAAAGCTAAAGAATGGCATGCAGAAGAAACAAAATATACAAAGAGTGAAATAAACTACAACAAAAGTCAAGAGAGACGCGCGTTAGTGGTGCTTGTGGACCGTGGGACGAGTTTTGGGGTCGGGAGGCAGGACCGTGCACCTCTGCCTCACCGGCCGAGGGGCTTAGTCTCCTCGGGGTGGTGTGGGCGGTTCATTCCCCTCACCTAACCCTAACCCTAACCCAAATTCAAATCACAGTTTGTACATGCATATTTACAAGTCTATCTAGCATAAATACACGTGCCGAAGCAGAAAGTAACATTCATTTCAGTATACAAGTTACGCCTGTCAAGAAAGGCACACGAAGAGCACAGGGGTCGGCGCAGCCACACACGTCGTTTTAAGGCACAAAAAAACAAATTGTCTACGAAGTAAGGGCTTTACAACCATATTTGGGGACGGGCAAGTTCCCCTGAGTGCCTTAAATTGATGAAAATGATCATTTTCAACACTTTTCTCCGAGTCAAAATTCGGTAGGTTGCCTGAAAAATATGACCGAGAAAGGTTTTCTTTTGGTGAATAGCCAAGGCGGAGGAGTCGGGCCCCTACGGTTGGAGCTCGGCACTGTGAATCACTGCTACCATATCCAAACCATAGGTTCTACTTGCAAATTTACAAGTGTATGTAGAATAAATATACGTGCCGAAGAAGAAAGTGACATTAATTACACTATACAAGTAACGCCTGTCAAGAAAGGCACAGAAGATTACAGGGGACTGCGCAGCCACACACGTCGTTTTAAGGCACAAAAAAAACAAATTGTCTACGAGGTAAGGGCTTTACAAACAGATTTGGGGGCGGGCAAATTCCCCTGAGTGTCTAAAATTGATGAAAATTATAATTTTCAACACTTTTCTTCGAGTCGAAATTCGGCGGGTCGCCTGAAAAATATGACCGAGAAAGGTGTGCTTTTGGCGGATAGCCAAAGCGGAGGAGTCGGCCCCTAGGAGCTCGGCACTGTGAATTACTGCTGCCAAATCCAAAACACAGTTTGTAAATTTATATTTACAGGTGTATCTAGCATAAATATACGTGCCGAAGCAGAAAGTGACATTAATTTCACTATACAAGTCACGCCTGTCAAGAAAGGCACAGAAGAGCACAGGGATCGGCGCAGCCACACACGTCATTTTAAGGCAAAAAAAAACAAATTGTCTACGAAGTAAGGGCTTTACAACCATATTTGGGGACGGGCAAGTTCCCCGAGTGCCTTAAATTGATGACAATGATCATTTTCAACACTTTTCTCCGAGTCAAAATTTGGCGGGTCACCTGAAAAATATGACCGAGAAAGGTGTGCTTTTGGCGGATAGCCAAGGCGGAGGAATCAGCCCCTACGGTTGGAGCTCTGCACTGTGAATCACAGCTGCCAAATCTAAACCAAAGGTTGTAGAGGCATATTTAGAAGTGTATCTAACAATTTTACACGAATCCGAAGTAGAAAGTGACATTCATCTCTGTGTTACGTAGCCACTATCAAATTAACAGCACTTGGCCAAACTGTCACTTTCAGGTGTTGAAACGCTCATTTTGGACATAAAAAACCAAAAGGCTGCCAAATCAAAACCAAAGGCTGTAGATGCATACGTGTCTCTAGCATAAATTCACCTCTGTATGCAAAAAAAGACATTAAATACAGTGTACACGTAACCCCTAGCAATATAACTGCGCGTGGCCAAACTGTCATTTTCAGCAGCTGAAACGCTCATTTTGGACATAAAAACCAAAAGGCTGACAAATCTAAACCAAAGGCTGTAGATATATATGTAAACATGTATCTAGCATAAATACACATCCCAAAGCAAAAAAATTACATTAATATCATTATACAAATAACCCCACTCCACGTGGCCAAACTGTCGTTTTCAGTCGCTGAAACGCTCATTTTGGACATAAAAAACCAAAAGGCTGCCAAATCAAAACCAAAGGCTACAGATGCATATTTACACGTGAATCTAGCATTAACACACGCCTAGAAGCAGAAAATTACATTAATTTTGGTGTACACGTTACCCCTATCAAAATAACTTCACGTGGCCGAACTGTCATTTTCAGGCGCTGAAACGCTCATTTTGGACATAAAAAAAAAAAGCTGACAAATCCAAACCAAAGGCTGTAGATGCATACTTACACGTGAATCTAGCATTAACACACGCCTAGAAGCAGAAAATTACATTAATTTTGGTGTACACGTTACCCCTATCAAAATAACTGCACGTGGCCGAACTGTCATTTTCAGGCGCTGAAACGCTCATTTTGGACATAAAAAAAAAAGCTGACAAATCCAAACCAAAGGCTGTAGATGCATATTTACACGTGTATCTAGCATTAATTCACGCCTAGAAGCAGAAAATTACATTAATTTTGGTGTACACGTTACCCTTATCAAAATAACGGAACTTGGCCAAACTGTCATTTTCACCCGCTGACACGCTCATTTTGGATATAAAAACCAAAAGGCTGGCAAATCTAAACCAAACGTTTGTAGATGCATATTTATACATGTATCTAGCATAAACACACGTCCCTAAGCAAAAAATGACATTAATATCAGTGTACACGTAACCCCTATCAAAATAACGGCACGTGGCCAAACTGTCACTTTCAGGCGCTGACACGCTCATTTTGGACATAAAAAAACCAAAAGGCTTCCAAATTAAAACCAAAAGCTGTAGATGCATATTTATACATGTATCTACATAAACACACGTCCCTAAGCAAAAAATGACATTAATATCAGTGTACACGTAACCCCTATCAAAAAACTGCACGTGGCCAAACTGTCACTTTCAGGCGCTGACACGCTCATTTTGGACATAAAAAAACCAAAAGGCTTCCAAATTAAAACCAAAAGCTGTAGATGCATATTTATACATGTATCTAGCATGAACACACGTCCCTAAGCAAAAAATGACATTAATATCAGTGTACACGTAACCCCTATCAAAATAACTGCACGTGGCCAAATTGTCACTTTCAGCCGCTGAAACGCTCATTTTGGACATAAAAGAACAAAAGGCAACAAAATTCGAAACAAAGGCTTTTGTTGCATATTTACACGTGTATCTAGCATAGATAAACCTCTGAAAGCAGAAAATGACATTAATTTCAGTTTACACGGAACCCCTATCCAAATAACTGCACGTGGCCAAACTGTCATTTTCAGGAGCTGAAAAGCTCAAATTGGACATAAAAAACAAAAACCTACTAAATCCAAACAAAAGGTGCTGGATTCATAACTACAAGTGTATCTAACATAAATAAATGCGCTGAAATGGAAAATGACATTCATTTCAGCGTACATGTAAACGACTCTGTCAAAAAGCCCAGGAAGAGCACAGGGGACAGCGCAAACACACACGTCGTTTTAAGCCACAAATCAACAAATTGTCGATGAAGTAAGGACTTTACGACCATATTTGGGGGCGGGCAAGTTTCTCTGAGTGGCTTAAATTGATGAAAATTGTAAATTTCAACACTTTTCTTCGAGTCGAAATTCGGCGTGTTGCCTGAAAAATATGACCGAGAAAGGTGTGCTTTTGGCGGATAGCCAAAGCGGAGGAGTTGGCCCCTACGGCTTGAGCTCGGCACTGTGAATCATTGCTGCCAAATCGAAACCACGGGTTGATAATGCATATTTTCAAGTGTATGTATTATAAAATACACATGCATACACACGCAGAAAGTAACATTCATTTCAGTATACAAGTTACACCTGTCAAGAAAGGCACACGAAGAGCACAGGGGTCGGCGCAGCCACACACGTCGTTTTAAGGCACAAAAAACAAATTGTCTACGAAGTAAGGGATTTACAACCATATTTGGGGGCGGGCAAATTCCCCTGAGTGTCTAAAATTGATGAAAATTATAATTTTCAACACTTTTCTTCGAGTCGAAATTCGGCGGGTCGCCTGAAAAATATGACCGAGAAAGGTGTGCTTTTGGCGTATAGCCAAAGCGGAGGAGTCGGCCCCTACGGTTGGAGCTCGGCACTGTGAATTTCTGCTACCATATCCAAGCCATAGGTTCTACATGCATATTTACACGTGTAATCTAGAATAAATATGCGTGCCGAAGAAGAAAGTGACATTAATTACACTATACAAGTAGCCTTTCAAGAAAGCCACACGAAGAGCACAGGGGAGAGCGCAGCCACACACGTCGTTTTAAGGCACAAAACAAAAAATAGTCTATGAAGGAAGGGCTTTACAACCATATTTGGGGGCGGGCAAGTTCCCCTGAGTGGCTTAAGTTGATGAAATTATAATTTTCAACACGTTTCTCAGAGTCAAAATTCGGCGGGTCGCCTGAAAAATATGAACGAGAAAGGTGTGCTTTTGGCGCATAGGTGGAGGAGTCGGCCCCTACGGTTGGAGCTCGGCACTGTGAATTACTGCTGCCAAATCCAAATCACAGTTTGTAAATTTATATTTACAGGTGTATCTAGTATAAATATACGTGCCGAAGCAGAAAGTGACATTAATTTCACTATACAAGTCACGCCTGTCAAGAAAGGCACAGAAGAGCACAGGGATCGGCGCAGCCACACACGTCGTTTTAAGGCACAAAAAAACAAATTGTCTATGAAGTTCGGACTTTACAACCATATTTGGATCCGGTCAAGTTCCACTGAGTGGCTTAAGTTGATGAAAATTATAATTTTCAACACTTATTTAACAGTCGAAATTAGGTTGGTCGCCTGAAAAAAAATGACCAAGAAAGTTGTGCTTTTGGTGGATAGCCAAGGCGGAGGAGTCGGCCCCTGCGGTTGGAGCTCCGCACTGCGAATCAATGCTGCCAAATCCAAACCACAGGTTGTAGATGGATATTTACAAGTGTATCTAGCATAAATACACGTGCCGAAGCAGAAAGTAACATTCATTTCAGTATACAAGTTACGCCTGTCAAGAAAGGCACACGAAGAGCACAGGGGTCGGCGCAGCCACACACGTCGTTTTAAGGCACAAAAACAACAAATTGTCTACGAAGTAAGGGCTTTACAACCATATTTGGGGACGGGCAAGTTCCCCTGAGTGCCTTAAATTGATGAAAATGATCATTTTCAACACTTTTCTCCTAGTCAAAATTCGGTAGGTTGCCTGAAAAATATGAACGAGAAAGGTGTGCTTTTGGCGGATAGCCAAAGCGGAGGAGTCAGCCCCTACGGTTGGAGCTCGGCACTGTGAATTACTGCTGACAAATCCAAATCACAGTATTTACATGCATATTTACAAGTGTATCTAGCATAAATATACGTGCCGAAGCAGCAAGTGACATTAATTTCACTATACAAGTCACGCCTGTCAAGAAAGGCACAGAAGAGCACAGGGGACTGCGCAGCCACACTCGTCGTTTTAAGGCACAAAAAAACAAATTGTCTACGAAGTAAGGGCTTTACAACCATATTTGGAGGCGGGCAAGTTCCCCTGAGTGCCCTAAATTGATGAAAATTATAATTTTCAACACTTTTCTCCGAGTCGAAATTCGGCGGGTCGCCTGAAGAATATGAACGAGAAAGCTGTGCTTTTGGCGGATAGCAAAGGCGGAGGAGTCGGCCCCTACGGTTGGAGCGCGGCACTGTGAATTTCTGCTACCATACCCAAGCCATAGGTTCTACATGCATATTTACACGTGTAATCTAGAATAAATATGCGTGCCGAAGAAGAAAGTGACATTAATTACACTATACAAGTAAGCCTTTCAAGAAAGCCACACGAAGAGCACAGGGGAGAGCGCAGCCACACACGTCGTTTTAAGGCACAAAACAAAAAATAGTCTATGAAGGAAGGGCTTTACAACCATATTTGGGGGCGGGCAAGTTCCCCTGAGTGGCTTAAATTGATGAAATTATAATTTTCAACACGTTTCTCAGAGTCAAAATTCGGCGGGTCGCCTGAAAAATATGAACGAGAAAGGTGTGCTTTTGGCGCATAGGTGGAAGAGTCGGCCCCTACGGTTGGACCTCAGTACCGTGAATCACTGCTGCCAAATCCGAATCACAATTTATACATGCATATTTACACGTGTATCCATCATAAATATACCTGCCGAATCAGAAAGTGACATTAATTTCAGTATACAAGTATCGCATTTAAGTGGCTTAAATTGATTAAAATTGTAATTTTCAACAATTTTCTCCGCGACCAATATCAGCGGGTTGCCTGAAAAATATGACCGAAAAAGATGTGCTTTTGGTGGATAGCCAAGGCGGAGGAGGTGGCCCCTGCGGTTGGAGCTCCGCACTGCGAATCAATGCTGCCAAATCCAAACCACAGGTTATAGATGCATATTTACAAGTGTATCTAGCATAAATACACGTGCCGAAGCAGAAAGTAACTTTCATTTCAGTATACAAGGTAGGCCTGTCAAGAAAGGCACAAGAAGAGCACAGGGGACAGCGCAGCCACGCACGTCGTTTTAAGGCACAAAACAACAAATTGTCGATGAAGTAAGGGCTTTACAACCATTTTTGAGGGAGAATAAGTTCCCCTGAGTGGCTTAAAATGATGAAAATTATAATTTTCAACACTTACCTAGAGTCGAAATTCGGCGGGGCGCCTGAAAAATATGACCGAGAAAGGTGTGCTTTTTTTCGGATAGCCAAGACGGAGAAGTCGGCCCCTACGGTTGGAGCTCGGCACTGTGAATTACTGCTACCATATCCAAACCATAGGTTCTACATGCATATTTACAAGAGTGAAACCGCTGAAACGCTCATTTTGGACATAAAAACCACAAGGCTGGCAGATCTAAACCAAAGGCTGTAGATGCATATATACACATGTATCTAGCATAAACACACGTCCCTAAGCAAAAAATGACATTAATATCAATGTACACGTAACCCCTATCAAAATAACTGCACGTGGCCAAACTGTCACTTTCAGGCGCTGAAACGCTCATTTTGGACATTAAAAAACCAAAAGACTGCTAAATCAAAACCAAAGGCTGTAGATGCATATTTACACGTGTATTTAGCATAAATAAACCTCTGAAGGCATAAAATGATATTAATTTCAGTTTACACGTAACCCCTATCAAAATAACTGCACGTGGCCAAACAGTCATTTTCAGGAGCTGAAAAGCTCAAATTGGACATAAAACAAAAACCTACAAAATTCAAAGAAAAGGTGATAGATTCTTATCTACAAGTGTATCTAAACATAAATGCGCTGAAATGGAAAATGACATTAATTTCAGTGTACATGTAAACGACTCTGTCAAAAAGCCCAGGAAGAGCACAGGGGCAGAGCAGCCACACTCGTAGTTTTAAGCCAGAAAACAACAAATTCTCGATTAAAAAAAGGGCTTTATAACCATATCTGTGGGCGGGCAAGTTCCCCTGAGAGGCTTACGTTGATGAAAATTATCATTTTCAACACTTTTCCCCGAGTCGAAATTTGGCGGGTCGCCTGAAAAATATGAGCGAGAAAGGTGTGCTTTTGGCGGACAGCCAGGGCGGAGGAGTCGGCCCGTACGGTTGGAGCTCGGCACTGTGAATCATTGCTGCCAAATCCAAACCACAGGTTGTACATATATATTTACAAGTATATCTAGCATAGCAAAGCAGAAAGTGACATTAATTTCAGTATACAAGTAACGCCTTTCAAGAAAGCCACACGAAGAGCACAGGGGAGAGCAGCCACACACGTCGTTTTAAGGCACAAAACAACAAATTGTCTATGAAGTAAGGGCTTTACAACAATATTGGGGGTAGGGAAAGTTCCCCTGAGTGGCTTAAGTTGATGAAAATTATGATTTTCAACACCTTCTTCGAGTCGAAATTTTGCGGGTCGCCTGAAAAATATGAACCAGAAAGGTATGCTTTTGGCGAATAGCCAAAGCGGAGGAGTTGGCCCCTACGGTTAGAGCTCGGCACTGTGAATCACTGCTGCCAAATCGAAACCACAGTTTGTACATGCGTATTTACAAGGGTATCTAGCATAAATATACGTGCCGAAGCAGAAAGTGCCATTAATTTCAGTATACAAATAATGCCTTTCAAGAAAGGAACACGAGGAGCACAGGGGACAGCGCAGCCACACACGTCGTTTTAAGGCACAAAACAAAAAATAGTCTATGAAGGAAGGGCCTTACAACCATATTTGGGGGCGCGCAAGTTCCCCTGAGTGGCTTAAGTTGACGAAAATTATAATTTTCAACACTTTTCCCCGAGTCGAAATTCGGTTGGTCGCCTGAAAAATATGACCGAGAAAAATGTGCTTTTGGTGGATAGCCAAGGTGGAGGAGTCGGCCACTGCGGTTGGACCTCCGCAATGTGAATCAATGCTGCCAAATCCAAACCACAGGTTGTAGATGCATATTTACAAGTGTATCTAGCATAAATACACGTGCCGAAGCAAAAAAGTAACATTCATTTCAGTATACAAGTTACTTCTGTCAACAAAGGCACACGAAGAGCACAGGGGACAGCGCATTCGAACACGTCGTTTTAAGGCACAAAACAACAAATTGTCGATGAAGTCAGGGCTTTACAACCATATTTGGGGGAGGGTAAGTTCCCCCGAGTGTCTTAAAATGATGAAAATTATAATTATCAACACTTATCTACGAGTTGAAATTCGGCGGTGCACCTGAAAAATATGAACGAGAAAGGTGTGCTTTTGGAGCATAGCCAAGGTGGAGGAGTCGGCCCCTACGGTTGGACCTCAGTACCGTGAATCACTGCTGCCAAATCCAAATCACAGTTTATACATGCATATTTACACGTGTATCCATCATAAATATACGTGCCGAATCAGAAAGTGACATTAATTTCAGTATACAAGTATCGCATTTAAGAAAGGCAAACGAAAGGCACAGGGGATAGCGCAGACACACACGTCGTTTTCAGGTACAAAACAACAAATTTTCCATGAAGTAGGGACTTTACAACCATATTTGGGGGCGGGCAAGTTCCCCTGAGTGGCTTAATCTGATGAAAATTGTAATTTTCAACACTTTTCTCCGAGTCGAAATTCGGCGGGTCGCCTGAAAAATATGACCGAGAAAAATGTGCTTTTGGTGGATAGCCAAGGAGGAGGAGTCGGCCACTGCGGTTGGACCTCCGCAATGTGAATCAATGCTGCCAAATCCAAACCACAGGTTGTAGAAACATATTTACCAGTGTATCCAGCCTAAATATACGTGCCGAAGCAGAAAGTGACAACAATTTTACTATACAAGTAACAACTGTCAAGAAAGGAACAGAAGAGCACAGGGGACTGCGCAGCCACACACGTCGTTTTAAGGCACAAAAAAACAAATTGTCTACCAAGTAAGGGCTTTAAAACCATATTTGGGGACGGGTAAGTTCCCCTGAGTGCCTTAAATTGATGAAATTTATAATTTTCAACACTTTTGTCCGAGTCGAAATTCGGCGGGTCGCCTGAAAAATATGACCGAGAAAAATGTGCTTTTGGTGGATAGCCAAGGAGGAGGAGTCGGCCACTGCGGTTGGACCTCCGCAATGTGAATCAATGCTGCCAAATCCAAACCACAGGTTGTAGAAACATATTTACAAGTGTATCCAGCCTAAATATATGTGCCGAAGCAAAAAGTGACATTAAATTACACTATACAAGTAACGCCTGTCAAGAAAGGCACAGAAGAGCACAGGGGACTGCGCAGCCACACACGTCGTTTAAAAGCACAAAATAAAAAAAATTCTACAAATGGGCTTTTCAACCATATTTGGGGACGGGCAAGTTCCCCTGAATGCCTTAAATTGATGAAAATTATAATTTTCATTAATTTTTCCCGAGTCGAAATCCGGCGGGTCGCCTGAAAAATATGACCGAGAAAGGTGTGCTTTTGGCGTATAGCCAAGTCGGAGGAGTCGGCCCCTACGGTTGGAGCTCCGCACTGTGAATCACAGCTGCCAAATCTAAACCAAAGGTTGTAGATGCATATTTACAAGTGTATCTAGCAATTATACACCCCCGAAGCAGAAAGTGACATTCATTTCTGTGTTCACGTAACCACTATCAAATTAACAGTACTCGGCCAAACTGTCACTTTCAGGTGCTGAAACGCTAATTTTGGACATAAAAAATCAAAAGGCTGACAAATCGAAACCAAAGGCTGTAGATGCATATTTATAGGTATCTCTAGCATAAATACACCTCTGGAATCAAAAAATGACCTTAATTTCAGTGTACACGTAACCCCTAGCAAAAAAACTGCACGTCGCCAAACTGTCATTTTCAGCCGCTGAAACGCTCATTTTGGACATAAAAACCACAAGGCTGGCAGATCTAAACCAAAGGCTGTAGATACATATGTACATATGTATCTAGCATAAATACACGTCCCAAAGCAAAAAATGACATTAATATCATTGTACACGTAAACCCCACTCCACGTGGCCAAACTGTCACTTTCAGGCGCTGAAACGCTCATTTTGGACATAAAAAAACAAAAGGCTGCCAAATCAAAACCAAAGGCTGTAGATGCATATTTACACGTGTATTTAGCATAAATAAATCTCTAAAGGCATAAAATGACATTAATTTCAGTTTACACGCAACCCCTATCAAAATAACTGCACGTGGCCAAACTGTCATTTTCAGGAGCTGAAAAGCTCAAATTGGACATAAAACAAAAACCTACTAAATCCAAAAAAAAAGGTGCTAGATTCATATCTACAAGTGTATCTAATATAAATAAATGCGCTGAAATGGAAAATGACATTAATTTCAGTGTACATGTAAACGACTCTGTCAAAAAGCCCAGGAAGAGCACAGGGGGCAGCGCAGCCACACAAGTCTTTTTAAGCCAGAAAACAACAAATTCTCGATTAAAAAAAGGGCTTTATAACCATATCTGTGGGCGGGCAAGTTCCCCTGAGTGGCTTACGTTGATGAAAATTATAATTTTCAACACTTTTCCCTGAGTCGAAATTTGGCGGGTCGCCTGAAAAATATGACTGAGAAAGGTGTGCTTTTGGCGGACAGCCAGGGCGGAGGCGTCGGCCCCTACGGTTGGAGCTCGGCACTGTGAATCATTGCTGCCAAATCCAAACCACAGGTTGTACATATATATTTACAAGTATATGTAGCATAAATATACGTGCCAAAGCAGAAAGTGACATTAATTTCAGTATACACGTAACGCCTTTCAAGAAAGGCACACGAAAAGCACAGGGGACAGCGCAGCCACACACGTCGTTTTAAGGCACAAAACAACAAATTGTCTATAAAGTAAGGGCTTTACAACAATATTTGGGGGAGGGAAAGTTCCCCTGAGTGGCTTAAGTTGATGAAAATCATCATATTCAACACTGTTCTTCGAGTCGAAATTCGGCGGGTCGCCTGAAAAATATGAACGAGAAAGGTATGCTTTTGCGGAATAGCCAAAGCGGAGGAGTTGGCCCCTACGGTTAGAGCTCGGCACTGTGAATCACTGCTGCCAAATCGAAACCACAGGTTGTACATGCATATTTACAAGCATATCTAGCATAAATATACGTGCCGAAGGAGAAAGTGACATTAATTACACTATACAAGTAATGCCTTTCAAGAAAGGAACACGAAGAGCACAGGGGACAGCGCAGCCACACACGTCGTTTTAAGGCAAAAAACAAGAAATTGTCTATGAAGGAAGGGCTTTACAACCATATTTGGGAACGGGCAAGTTCCCCCGAGTGGCTTAAGTTGATGAAAATTATAATTTTCAACACGTTTCTCAGAGTCGAAATTCGGCGGGTCGCCTGAAAAATATGAACGAGAAAGGTGTGCTTTTGGCGCATAACCAAGGCGTAGAGTCGGCCTCTACGGTTGGACCTCAGCACCGTGAATCACTGCTGCCAAATTCAAATCACAGTTTATACAAGCATATTTACACGTGTATCCATCATAAATATACGTGCCGAATCAGAAAGTGACATAAATTTCAGTATACAAGTATCGCATTTAAGAAAGGCAAACGAAGGGCACCTTGGATAGCGCAGACACACACGTCGTTTAAAGGTACAAAACAACAAATTTTCTATGAAGTAGGGACTTTACAACCATATTTGGGGGCGGGCAAGTTCCCCTGAGTGGCTTAAATTGATGAAAATTGTAATTTTCAACACATTTCTCCGAGTCGAAATTCGGCGGGTCGCCTGAAAAATATGACCGATAAAGGTGTGCTTTTGGTGGCTAGCCAAGGCGGAGGAGTCGGCCCCTGCGGTTGGACCTCCGCACTGCGAATCAATGCTGCCAAATCGAAACCACAGGTTGTACATGCATATTTACAAGCTTATCTAGCATAAAAATACGTGCTGAAGCAGAAAGTGACATTAATTTCACTATACAAGTAACGCCTTCAAGAATGGCACACGAAGAGCACAGGGGACAGCGCAGACACACACGTCGTTTTAAGGCACAAAACAACAAATTGTCTATGAAGCAAGGGCTTCTTTACAACAATATTTGGGGTAGGGAAAGATCCCCTGAGTGGTTAAGTGATGAAAATGATCATTTTCAACACTTTTCTTCGAGTCGAAATTCGGCGGGGCACCTGAAAAATAAGACAGAGAAAGGTGTGCTTTTGGCGGGTAGCCAAAGCGGAGGAGTCGGCCCCTACGGTTGGAGCACCGCACTGTGAATCACGGCTGCCCAATCCAAACCAAAGGTTGTAGATGCATATTTACAAATGTATCCAGCCTAAATATACGTGCTGAAGCAGAAAGTGACATTAATTTCACTATACAAGTAACGCCTTAAAGAATGGCACACGAAGAGCACAGGGAGACAGCGCAGACACACACGTCGTTTAAAGGTACAAAACAACAAATTGTCTATGATGTAAGGACTTTACAACCATATTTGGAAGCGGTCAAGTTAAACTGAGTGGCTTAAGTTGATAAAAATTATAATTTTCAACACTTTTCTCCGAGTCGAAATTCGGTTGGTCGCCTGAAAAATATGACCGAGAGAGTTGTGCTTTTGGCGGATAGCCAAGGCGGAGGAGTTGGCCCCTGCGGTTGGACCTCAGCACTGTAAATCAATGCTGCCAAATCCAAACCACAGATTGTAGATGCATATTTACAAGTGTATCTAGCATAAATACACGTGCCAAAGTAGAAAGTAACATTCATTTCAGTATACAAGTTACTTCTGTCAAGAAAGGCACACGAAGAGCACAGAGGACAGCGCAGACACACACGTCGTTTTAAGGCACAAAACAACAAATTGTCGATGAAGTAAGGGCTTTACAACCATATTTGGGGGAGGGTAAGTTCTCCTGAGTGTCTTAAAATGATGAAA
Organism: Filicampus tigris; assembly: GCF_054856515.1. Lineage (NCBI taxonomy): Eukaryota > Metazoa > Chordata > Actinopteri > Syngnathiformes > Syngnathidae > Filicampus > Filicampus tigris. Next base: position 31,075 of record NC_141230.1, read on the forward strand.
ATTATCATTTTCAACACTTATCTACGAGTTGAAATTCGTCGGGGCACCTGAAAAATATGACCGAGAAAGGTGTGCTTTTGGCGGATAGCCAAGGCGGAGGAGTCGGCCCCTACGGTTGGAGCACCGCACTGTGAATCACGGCTGCCCAATCCAAACCAAAGGTTGTAGATGCATATTTACAAGTGTATCTAGCCTAAATATACGTGCCGAAGCAGAAAGTGACATTAATTTCACTACACAAGAAACGCCAAGAAAGGCACACGAAGAGCACATGGGACAGCGCAGCCACATACGTCGTTTTAAGGCACGTAACAACAAATTGTCTATGAAGTAAGGACTTTACAACCATATTTGGGGGCGGGCAAGTTCCCCTGAGTGGCTTAAATTGATGAAAATTGTAATTTTCAACAATTTTCTCGGAGTCGAAATTCGGCGGGTGCCAAGGCGGAGGAGTCGGCCCCTGCGGTTGGAGCTCCGCACTGCGACTCAATGCTGCCAAATCCAAACCACAGGTTGTAGATGCATATTTACAAGTGCATCTAGCATAAATACACGTGCCGAAGCAGAAAGCGACATTAATTTCAATATACAAGTAATGCCTGTCAAGAAAGGCACACGAAGAGCACAGGGGACTGCGCATCAACACACGTCATTTTAAGGCACAAAACAACAAATTGTCGATGAAGTAAGGGCTTTACAACCATATTTGGGGGAGGGTAAGTTCTCCTGAAATGACGAAAATTATAATTTTCAACACTTATCTACGAGTCGAAATTCGGCGGGGCGCCTGAAAAATATGACCGAGAAAGGTGTGCTTTTTTTCGGATAGCCAAGGCGGAGGAGTCGGCCCCTATGGTTGGAGTGTCGCTACTGTGAATCACTGCTACCATATCCAAACCACAGGTTCCACATGCATATTTATAAGGGTATCTAGAATAAATATACGTGCCGAAGCAGAAAGTGACATTAATTTCACTATACAAGTAACGCCTGTCAAGAAAGGAACAGAAGAGCACAGGGGACTGCGGAGCCACACACGTCGTTTTAAGACACAAAAAACCAAATTGTCTACGAAGTTAAGGGCTTTGAAACCATATTTGGGGGCGGGCAAGTTCACCTGAGTGGCTTAAGTTGATGAAAATTATAATTTTCAACACTTTTTTCCGAGTCGAAATTCGGCGGGTCACCTGAAAAATATGACCGAGAAAGGTGTGCTTTTGGCGTATAGCCAAGGCGGAGGAGTCGGCCCCTACGGTTGGAGTTCCGCCCTGTGAATCACAGCTGCCAAATCTAAACCAAAGGTTGTAGATGCATATATACAAGTGTATCTAGCAATTATACACGCTCCGAAGCAGAAAAAGACATTCATTTCTGTGTTCACGTAACCACTATCAAATTAACAGTACTTGGCCAAACTGTCACTTTCAGGTGCTGAAACGCTAATTTTGGACATAAAAAACCAAAAGGCTGACAAATCGAAACCAAAGGCTGTAGATGCATATTTATAGGTGTCTCTGGCATAAATACACCTCTGGAAGCAAAAAATGACATTAATTTCAGTGTACACGTAAGCCCTAGCAAAATAACTGCACGTGGCAAACTGTCATTTTCAGTCGCTGAAACGCTAGCATTAGTACACGCCTAGAAGGAGAAAATCACATTAATTTTAGTGTACACGTAACACTATCAAAATAAGTGCACGTGGCCGAACTGTCATTTTCAGGTGCAGAAACGCTCATTTTGGACATAAAAAAACCAAAAGGCTGCCAAATCAAATTCAAAGGCTGTAGATGCATATTTACACGTGTATCTAGCATAAATAAACCTCTGAAAGCATAAAATGACATTAATTTCAGTTTACACGTAACCTCTATTAAAATAACTGCACGTGGCCAAACTGTCATTTTCAGGAGCTGAAAAGCTCAAATTGGACATAAAAAACAAAAACCTACTAAATCCAAACAAAAGGTGCTACATTCATATCTACACGTGTATCTAACATAAATAAATGCGCTGAAATGGAAAATGACAATTTCAGTGTACATGTAAACGACTCTGTCAAAAAGCCCAGGATGAGCAAAGGGGACAGCGCAGTCACACACGTCGTTTTAAGGCACAAAACAACAATTTTTCAATGAAGTAAGGGCTTTACAACCATATTTGGGAGAGGGGAAGTTCCCCTGAGTGGCCTAAAATGATGAAAATTATAATTTTCAACACTTATCTACGATTCGAAATTCGGCGGGGTGCCTGAAAAATATGACCGAGAAAGGTGTGCTTTTGGCGGATAGCCAAGGCGGAGGAGTTTGCCCTTGCGGTTGGAGCACCGCACTGTGAATCACGGCTGCCCAATCCAAACCAAAGGTTGTAGATGCATATTTACAAGTGTATCTAGAATAAATATCCGTGCCGAATCAGAAAGTGACATTAATTTCACTATACAAGTAACGCATGTCAAGAAAGGCACACGAAGAACACAGGGGACTGCGCATCAACACACGTCGTTTTAAGGCACAAAAAAACAAATTGTCGATGAAGTAAGGGCTGTACAACCATATTTGGGGAAGGGTTAGTTCCCCTGAGTGGCTTAAAGTGATTAAAATTATAATTTTCAACACTTATCTACGAGTCGAAATTCGGCGGGGCGCCTGAAAAATATGACCGAGGAAAGGTGTGCTTTTGGCGGATAGCCAAAGCGGAGGAGTCGGCCCCTACGGTTGGAGCACTGACTGTGAATCACGGCTGCCCAATCCAAACCAAAGGTTGTAGATGCATATTTAAAGTGTATCTAGCATAAATATACGTGCCGAAGCAGAAAGCGACATTAATTTCAATATACAAGTAATGCCTGTCAAGAAAGGCACACGAAGAGCACAGGGGACTGCGCATCAACACACGTCATTTTAAGGCACAAAAAAACAAATTGTCTACGAAGTAAGGGCTTTACAACCATATTTGGGGGCGGGCAAATTCCCCTGAGTGGCTTAAATTGATGAAAATTGAAATTTTCAACACTTTTCTCCTAGTCGAAATTCGGCGGGTCGCCTGAAAAATCTGACGGAGGAAGGTGTGCTTTTGGCGCATAGCCAAGGCGGAGGAGTCGGCCCCTACGGTTGGAGCTCAGCACTGTGAATCACTGCTGCCAAATCCAAATCACAGTTGATACATGCATATTTACAAGTGTATCTAGCATAAATATATGTGCCGAAGCAGAAAGTGACATTAATTTCAGTATACAAGTAACGCCAGTCAAAAAAGACAGAAAATACGATCAATCTATGCACTACATACACATGTATTTTCATAGACATGAACAAGATTATCCTATGCTAGATTAGCGATCGTGATTAGCATTAGCGATAGCGTATGTTGAGTCAACAACCTACAATCATCCACAATTCAGATCGTATATAAATGTCATTACACACAGTTGTCTAAGTTAGTTTCAGACGATGGTTGAACAAGAATAAATCACAAACAGGCAGACATGCTAACGATTAGCAACCGCGATTAGCATTAGCGATAGCGATTAGTATGTTCGGTCAACAACACAGTACAATCAGTCACAATTCAGCTCCTATATAAATGTTGCATGGTCATTACCGGTACACACAATTGTCTCAGTTACTTAAAGACGATGGTTGAATAAGAATGAACCACAAACACGTAGTTGCCTGCCTCTGGCTGGGGTATTGCATCATGCAGCCACACACGTAAGGAGGAGCACACTCAGCAGATAAGAGAGGAAGACATAATTAAGACCGAATACATAAATACTTTTGGAGACTTGGAAACATTCTACATGGTCGGGGATGAATAAAAGACATATTTAAGGGATCTACAATCGTTTTGGTGAGTTTAAGGTTATCTTACCATAACTTTCTTGTATGTTACATGTAGCATCGTAGCTCGGTGGAAATGATGTGTACTTAGCGAACAATTTCCTCCCAAAATGCGACTTATACTCAAGTGTGACATATAAATTTTTCCCCCTTTATTATGCATTTTATAGCTGGTTTGACTAGTACTCCGGAGAGACTTATAGTCCGAAAAATACAGTACAAACTACCCCTCTGCTTTTTGTTTTTGTTTTGTTTTTGTATTTTTAAGAGAGAAAGACATTCAAATTGAACTCCACAGTCTTTTACCGAGTGCTTTTGCAACAGAGGTGACACTCGTTTTTTGTGAAGTTCCTTGATCCCACTGATGTACAATCGCAGCCTTTCTCTGTGACCTATTTTGTTGATTTAAGGGCGTCATACAAAGATTCAGTCACACAGACCAACCCTGGAGCATTAAGTTCAGTAGTCCCAGTGGTGAGCTCAGAAAAGAGTGGTCAGGAAGACGGCATTGTCTATACTGTCTGACATTGCAAGTGTCTCACCTGTAAAAGTGCTCCTGACTATCCGTCTGATCCTCTTGGATTGCCAACTAAGAGGACAAAACTTTAATGTAACTCCCATAAGAATGATCGACGTACCACCTTGTGTACCTCCATCTGGAAGGTTTCCTAGCGAAGCATCATTGAAAACAGTCAACTTCAAACCACCATTATTCCCCAAATGTTGAAACTTCAATGTCATCAACTTCAACTTTTCAGCTTTAAGCTTCCGAATTACCTTATTTGCATCATGAATAGTTTGCACATTGGCATTGTCAAGCAACAAGAGTCAACCATTACATCAGGTCTCGTCTGTTTTGCAACCCACAAAATCTATCCTATTTTTTATCTAAGTTGCTCCCTTTCTTTTTCATTTAGAGGAGAATGCCTCTGTTCAGCACGCATGCATGTGAATGGGCTGCAAGTTTCAATATAGCCATGCTGTTGCATCTGTATCACACCATTAACAGAAACAATATCCATTTCAACATAACGAAAATTGTCATGTTCCTAACTTCAGTCGAGGAATCACATCAGCAGAAAAGTTTTGTGAACCCACCCAAAGAAAATCATCTACATGACATGCAAGTACACCTGTAACTTTGCCCTTGTCATCTAACCAACAGAAGACTGCAGGATCTACTTTTGACACTGCACCACCTGTGTCCTGCATTGTTTCTTTGACTCTCATACCAATATAGAGATGCATCAGCAAGACCATATGCACATTTTTTCAATTTCCATAGAATCCCATTTTTACCAGTTTCTGGTGGTGGACAGAAAATGTCCCTTGATAACTCCATGCCTTGCAAAATGGCTGATTTTATGTCCATAAAGTGGACTTTCCACTGATGTTGACAATTCACTGTTAGCAGTAACCTGGGCGATTCAGACGCACACATTGGTGAATCCTTCTGTAGCTCTTGAGTATTCAACTCTTCAAAGCCTCTGGCTTTAGGTACTATACCATTGTCAGTTTCTTTGAGGCTACAAAACCATTGAGTAGACACACTCTTTTGGCCTGTATCTTAAATTTCCTCAAAAACGTCATTCTTGGACCAACTTTTAATCTCTTCCTGTTTAGCCGCATCAAACGATATGTCTTTTGTTATGAGAACATCAGCATCCATGACTACTGATTCAATGTTGATACCATCAATGCTTGACATATCAACTGCTTCCTTTTGGCCATCAGTACCATCAGATTAAATGTGTTGCAGATTATACCAAATTTTGTATTGGCCTGTGACTTTGCCTGCTCTCCCAAGCACTTTAGCTCTTACTGGCACACATTCATTCCTTTTTATAAAGGTTACAGTCTGTCCTGGTTTTAACTTGATATTGGCAGTAAGGACAGAGCTATCATAGTATTTTTCATTTGTGTGCCTGAGCTGCTTACGCAGTGCTCTCCTTAACCTCTCCGAACTTTCAGACTCAATGAAAACTTTTCTAGATGTATTGCAAAGATGATATATGTAATCCCACTTTAGCGCTTATTGTCGTTCCTTCCAGTGCAGGTGACTTATCAACTAGTACAATGACAAAGCAGTGTTGTTTAAGCAAACATGGCAATTTTTTGCCATGAGGGCCCAGTCTAGGGCAGTCTGCCAGTCACATCCATTGTCCCGTTTTACCTTGAGAATGATGTCTGTAAGCACCTGAACGTTTCACTCCAGCAGTCCGTTGCTCCAAGGACTGTATCCCACTGTTGTCTTTATTTCTGTGTTGAAATTCACCGCCATGTACCTGAATTCCTCGTTGTTGAATTCGCCCCCATTGTCGCTGAAGATACGCTGTGGAGGTCCATGAACACATATCCATGTGTGAATAAAGGAGTTCACTATCTCAGAGGACCTCTTAGTTTTCACGATACTTCCCGCACTGAAGTATGTGAACTGGTCGATGACATGAATGTACCACACATTCTGCTCCAGCTCGTGCAGGTCCACTGCCACTGTGTCATTATATTCTGAAGCGAGCGGCAGACCAACCGCTGGCTTTGGTTGTGTTTTACTGTATCTCTGGCATATATCACAGTCATGTACTATCTGTGGCAAGATAGTGAGGCAGTCCTTGTCTTTGTTTCCTGAACTTTGAATAAGCTTGTGCAGTCTGTCTGAGGATGCATGGCCAAATTGTTTGTGGAGCTTGAGTAGGACTTTCCCCCCGTGAGCCGTCACCTTATCGTGGTGGAGGGGTTTGCGCGCCCCAATGATCCTAGGAGCTACGTTGTCTGGGGCTTTATGCCCCTGGTAGGGTCACCCATGGCAAACAGGTCCTAGGTGAGGGACCAGACTAAGCACGGCTCAAAATGACCCTTTATGATGAGTAAAATTAACGGACCACGTTTTCCCTCGCCCGGACGCGGGTCACCGGGGCCCCCATCTGGAGCCAGGCCTGGAGGTGGGGCTCGATGGCGAGCGCCTGGTGGCCGGGCCTGCACCCATGGGGCCCGGCCGGGCTCAGCCCGAAAAGGATACGTGGGTCCCCCTTCCCATGGGCTCACCACTGGTGGGAGGGGCCAAAGGGGTCGGGTGCCGTGTGAGCTGGGCGGCGGCGGAAGACGGGGACCTTGGCGGTCCGATCCCCGGCAGCAAAAACTAGCTCTTGGGACATGGAATGTCACCTCTCTGGCAGGGAAGGAGCCTGAGCTGGTGTGTGAGGCTGAGAGGTTCCGATTAGATATAGTCGGGCTCACCTCCACGCACAGCTTGGGTTCTGGTCCCAGTCCCCTCTCGAGAGGGGTTGGACACTCTTCCACTCTGGAGTTGCCCAGGGTGAGAGGCGCCGAGCAGGTGTGGGCATACTTATTGCCCCCCGGCTTGGCGCCTGTACATTGGGGTTTACCCCGGTGGACGAGAGGGTAGCCTCCCTCCGCCTGAGGGTGGGGGGACGGGTCCTGACTGTTGTTTGTGCTTATGCACCAAACGGCAGTGCAGAGTACCCACCCTTTTTGGAGTCCTTGGAGGGTGTGCTGGAGGGCGCTCCACCTGGGGACTCCATCGTTCTGCTGGGGGACTTCAATGCTCACGTGGGCAATGACAGTGAGACCTGGAGAGGTGTGATTGGGAGGAACGGCCCCCCCGATCTGAACCCGAGCGGTGTTCGGTTACTGGACTTCTGTGCTCATCACGGATTGTCCATAACGAACACCATGTTCAAGCATAAGGGTGTCCATATGTGCACTTGGCACCAGGATACCCTAGGCCGCAGTTCGATGATCGACTTTGTAGTCGTATCATCGGACTTGCGGCCGCATGTTTTGGACACTCGGGTGAAGAGAGGGGCGGAGCTGTCAACTGATCACCATCTGGTGGTGAGTTGGCTCCGATGGTGGGGGAAGATGCCGGTCCGACCTGGCAGACCCAAACGTATTGTGAGGGTTTGCTGGGAATGTCTGGCAGAATCCCCTGTCAGAAGGAGTTTCAACTCCCACCTCCGGCAGAACTTTTCCCAGGTCCCGGGGGAGGCGGGGGACATCGAGTCCGAGTGGACCATGTTTCGTGCCTCCATTGTTGAGGCGGCCGATCGGAGCTGTGGCCGCAAGGTGGTCGGTGCCTGTCGTGGCGGCAATCCCCGAACCCGCTGGTGGACACCAGCGGTAAGGGATGCTGTCCAGCTGAAGAAGGAGTCCTATCGGGCCTTTTTGGCCTGCGGGACCCCGGAGGCAGCTGACGGGTACCGGCTGGCCAAGCGGAATGGAGCCCTGGCGGTTGCTGAGGCAAAAACCCGGGTGTGGGAGGAGTTTGGGGAGGCCATGGAAAATGACTTCCGGACGGCTTCGAGGAAATTCTGGTCCACCATCCGGCGTCTCAGGAGGGGGAAGCAGTGCACCATTAACACTGTTTATAGTGGAGATGGGGTGCTGCTGACCTCAACTCGGGACGTTGTGGATCGGTGGGGAGAGTACTTCGAAGACCTCCTCAATTCCACCGACACGCCTTCTGCTGAGGAAGCAGAGCCTGGAGACTCTGAGGTGGGCTCTCCTATCTCTGGGGTTGAAGTCACCGAGGTAGTCAAAAAGCTCCTCGGTGGCAGAGCCCCGGGGGTGGATGAGATCCGCCCGGAGTTCATAAAGGCTCTGGATGTTGAGGGGCTGTCATGGTTGACACGTCTCTTCAACATCGCGTGGACATCGGGGACAGTGCCTCTGGATTGGCAGACCGGGGTGGTGGTCCCCCTTTTTAAGAAGGGGGACCGGAGGGTGTGCTCCAATTACAGAGGGATCACACTCCTCAGCCTCCCCGGCAAGGTCTATTCAGGGGTGCTGGAGAGGAGGGTCCGTCGGAAGGTCGAATCCCGGATTCAGGAGGAGCAATGTGGTTTTCGTCCTGGCCGTGGAACAGTGGACCAGCTCTACACCCTCAGCAGGGTCCTCGAGGGTGCATGGGAGTTTGCCCAACCGGTCTACATGTGTTTTGTGGACTTGGAGAAGGCGTTCGACCGTGTCCCTCGGGGAGTTCTGTGGGGGGTGCTTCGGGAGTACGGGGTACCGAGCCCCCTGATAAGGGCTGTCCGGTCCCTGTACCACCGATGCCAGAGTTTGGTCCGAATTGCCGGCAGTAAGTCGGATTCGTTTCCTGTGGGCGTTGGACTCCGCCAAGGCTGCCCTTTGTCACCGATTCTGTTCATAACCTTTATGGACAGAATTTCTAGGCGCAGCCGAGGTGTCGAGGGGGTCCGGTTTGGTGGCCTCAGTATTGCATCTCTGCTTTTTGCAGATGATGTAGTACTGTTGGCTTCTTCAAGCCGCGATCTCCAACTCTCGCTGGAGCGGTTCGCAGCCGAGTGTGAAACGGTCGGAATGAAGATCAGCACCTCCAAATCTGAGACCATGGTCCTCAGTCGGAAAAGGGTGGCGTGCCCTCTCCAGGTCGGGGATGAGATTCTGCCCCAAGTGGAGGAGTTCAAGTATCTTGGGGTCTTGTTCACGAGTGAGGGTAAGATGGAACGGGAGATCGACAGGCGGATCGGTGCAGCGTCTGCTGTGATGCGGACCCTGTATCGGTCTGTCGTGGTGAAGAAGGAGCTTAGCCGAAAGGCGAAGCTCTCAATTTACCGGTCGATCTACGTTCCTACTCTCACCTATGGTCATGAGCTGTGGGTCATGACCGAAAGAACAAGATCTCGGATACAAGCGGCCGAAATGGGTTTCCTTCGCAGGGTGTCTGGGCTCTCCCTTAGAGATAGGGTGAGAAGTTCGGCCATCCGGGAGGGACTCAGAGTCGAGCCGCTGCTCCTCCGCGTCGAGAGGAGCCAGTTGAGGTGGCTCGGCCATCTGATTAGGATGCCTCCTGGACGCCTCCCTGGTGAGGTGTTCCGGGCATGTCCCACCGGCAGGAGACCCCGAGGACGACCCAGAACACGCTGGAGAGACTATGTCTCCCGGCTTGCCTGGGAACGCCTTGGGATCCTTCCGGAAGAGCTGGAGGATGTTGCTGGGGAGAGGGAAGTCTGGGCTTCCCTGCTGAAGCTGCTGCCTCCGCGACCCGACTTCGGATAAGCGGGAGATAATGGATGGATGGATGGAGTAGGACTTTGTGCTTCTCATCTGGAGGGATATTTTCAGTCAGCAAAAGGATCTCTTCTTCCGTTGATGCTGCCAGCAAATCCTTAATTTGATTCCTTATGTCTTCTTTATCTCTTATATCCACACAGTAGTGTCCTGAACTGGTGAAATCCAGTAAAAGTGAAACGTTGAATCTGCAATTGGGAATGAATGGTGATTTTTTGGTGGCTTTTTTAAGGTTGCGTAAGGTTGAATTTTTGGGAAGTAGGAATTGTGGGTGTGTTGAAAAGCATTACCAATGTGAGTTGAATGAGATGAATCTTGTGAATTTGAAATTGGAATGGTGGAAATGGGAAATGTTGAAAGTGCCATTGGAAATTAATGTTTTTTTTGGGGGGGGGGAAATATTGGAGAAACGGTAAATTTGGGGAACGAAAAAAAATATTACCCCGGAAGGCATGAATTTTCTGAATGTTTTGAAACTTGAATGAAGCGGATCGGGTGAAAAATGTGGAAGGAGGCGAACGCCCAAAAAAGTGGAATAATATACTATAGGAATAACATATGTTTGAAGGCCTTCACCTTCACACAACAAGAGAATGCAATTTCTGGAGAAATTGCGTGTGAAGGCAAAGGAAGATAAAAGAAACTGCGGAATGCGTTGGAATGGAGGTGAATAAAGTGGAATAAAGTTAAATGAAGTGGAATGAAGTTGAATGAAGTGGAAAGAAGATGAATGAAGTTGAATGAAGTGGAATGAAGTTGAATGATACTGAATGAAGTGGAATGAAGTTGAATGAAGTTGTATGACCTCGAATGATGTACAATGGCCTGGAATGAGGACATAAAAAACAGAAGGGAAGCAAGGAAAGAGGAAGTAAGGAAACACTTCACTTCTGGGTCACTTGGGGCATTGTTTGCTTAAACAACACTGCTTTGTCATTTTGTCCAGAATAGCGCCAGCCCTCTTTAGGGATGTTTTGCTCAACAACAACGGAATGTCAGCTTTGACAACTTCTGTGTCAATGTTACATCGTGTTTGTCCTATTTTAGCCGGCAGTCTGACTTTTTGTTGGAATTTACTAAATTTCCATCACCAAAACGAAAAGGCCGACAACTGGGGTGCTCTGCTTTCATCAGCTTGTTAACTTGCTCTTATTCATTGACATAGCTCTCCAGCCACTTCTCACCACATACATGCCATCTATGATGGCTGCTCCCAGAGATTCATTCAGAAAAATTTCAGAGTCAGACATGGGGTCCTGTGTCCACAAAGTTAGGTTAACTTCATCCACATTTTCATCTTCAATTATTTTTACTTGCTCAGTCTTCTTGGGGGGCAGTCCTTAGCCCAATGGAAAGTACTTTGACACACAGCACATCTCGAACGCTTGCCAAATTTATCCAATGGATTGGTACCTGGTAGGCGGCACGGTGGTCGACTGGTTAGCACGTCCGCCTCACAGTTCAGAGGTTGTGGGTTCGATCCCGGCTCCGGCCACCCTGTGTGGAGTTTGCATGTTCTCCCCGTGCCTGCGTGGGTTTCCTCCGGGTACTCTGGTTTCCTCCCACATTCCAAAAACATGCATGGTAAGTTGATTGGACTGTCTAAATTACCCCTAGGTGTGATTGTGAGTGCGGATGTTTGTCTCTGTGTGCCCTGCGATTGGCTGGCAACCAATTCAGAGTGTCCCCCGCCTACTGCCCAAAGACAGCTGGGATAGGCTCCAGCACACCCGCGAGGAGGATAAGCGGTATGGATAATGAATGAATGAATGAATGTTACCTGGTAACGGTGTCCTCACTTGACCACCTTTGAACGCAGCGTTTCTTTTGCCTTTTATTTCTCGTTGATCCATGAGGAAAGCTGCATCCTGACTCAGCTGAATAACGTTTGACGAACTTGTCGCTTTCGTTCCAAAAATCAGTTTTAGCGCGGACTTCTTTAAAGAGTAATTCAACTCCGTGCATGCTGTGAGTGCAAGCTGTCTGTTTTTCTTGTCGAGACAGGCTGTCTCTAACACCTTGAATGCTAATACGGTATCAGGTAGCGTCATGTCATATTTTTTTATTCGGTTGTAACGCTGTTCAAAGTCAATGATGTAATCTTCCATTCAAACTGAGCTGTCTTTCGTCATTCGATCAAAATGTGAATAGGCCTCGTATGTACGACCCTTTTCCTCTTTTTAGAAAAACACCGTTCAGTTTCGCTAACAATGTCATCCTTATCCAAATTGTCAGCTGTAATCTCCATGGCGATTTCACAAACTCTTCCTTCCAGGCCCTGAGACAAAGAAATTGCTTGCTTTTTTTTTTTGCCAAGTTCAGTAATCCGTCTCCAAACATTGATTTCATTTTTGGAGCATCCATACGGTCTGGTTTCGTCAAACCTCGGCGGTACTTTGTAGTTAGAAGCCATCCTCTGCTACCAATGTTGATTATTAGGCTTTGAATACTTTTATTCTCCCAACTGCGAAACCACCTGTTTGCCTTCCACCATGACCAACAATTGTCCCCCTCCCACTGTGCATGCCCAGACCTCTATAAGTTTGACAGTAGGGGGGGGCTGTAATACAGTGACATCATGCAATATAGTATTTCAAACAGAAGCACAATGTTAACCTGATGCTGTTCCACCTGGCATTTTTACCTGAACGCCTAAAAAGGTGCACCCAAAGTAAATTTGAAGCTTTACTTGAACCATTTGGAGTATCAGCATAGTTTTGCTCTCTTTTTGAAGATAACACTTTGAATTTCTATCAATCTTTTTAAGTGCTACTGACACTGAATTATGGAAGTTTGAATACATAAAAGAAGACGGATTTTATATCTGCCTATTTTTTCCCCCCCAAAAAATCTGCCTGGAAAATTATGTACCGTATTTTCCACACTATAAACCGCGATTTTTTTCCTAGATTTTGAGCCATGCGTTTTATAGTCCGGTGCGGCTATTCTGTGGATTTTTCTTCCACCACTCGGGGCGTTCTAACCAGAATGACAGTACAATTCAATACAATACATTTTCCATTAACTGGATGTGACTGCAGGTGGAGGAGTTCAACAGGCGAGGGCGCCATAGACTAGGTAATTGCATTAGGTGCTGTAATGCTTTGATTCAATGTTTTCCTAGAGGTCCATGAAGTGCACATGAATGCGATTGGCTGATGTTATGTCTGTTCTGTTGTTTTGATGTGAAATGCTATTGTTGATTTAGCACGTCGTGTGTTAGATTGGCTGACTTTATTAACATAATACAAGACAGGTGCATATGTAGACTGTAATAGAACAATAGATGGTGGAGTCTGGTGGACATTAGTTGGAGCAGATAAGTACTGTTTATTTACTCTTGGTTCTGTTCTGTTTTAATCAGCAACGTTGCTGCAGTGTTAAAAAGCAATGTTAGGAAATAATCTGCTCAGGTACATACATGTACATTTACAGTTCATAATCGTTCTCTAAATGCAGTAAATATAAAAGTTATCAACATAGATAAGTGCGGCTTGTATAAAAGTGCAGCTTATATAACGGTGCCGCTTATAGCCCGGAAAATACGGTAGTAGCGTGGTGGACTAAATAAACACAACAAGATTACAGCTCAAAGGCTCATCCAATTCCATTTCAAATTTGAGAATAATACGACAGAAAATTAGCATTTTACACAGCATTGTTTTTGTTCAAGGGCGGACGGTGGATGACTGGTTAGCAAGTCCACCTCACAGTGCAGAGGTCGTGGGTTCGATCCCGGCTCCGGCCTCCCTGTGTGGAGTTTGCATGTTCTCCCCGTCTCTGCGTGGGTTTTCTCCAGGTACTCCGGTTTCCTCCCACATTCCAAAAACATGCATGGCAGGTTAATTGGACACTCTAAATAGCCCCTAGGTGTGATTGTGAGTACGAATGTTTGTTTGTCTCTGTGTGCAGTGCGATTGGCTGGCAACCAATTCGAGATGACCCCCACCCACTGCCCGTTGACAGCTGGGATAGGCTCCGGCACGCCCAAGACCCTTGTGAGGACAAGCGGTACAGATAATGGATGGATGTTTTTGTTCAAAAAGATTTTCCATGTTTTTTTTTTCTTTTTTTGTTGAAGAATTTCATTGGCCGTTGAATGCGTCAATCACCAACTAAGCATTTTGGTTGTGACTGCAAACACAACTGACGAATCGTCGAAATGCAGGGGTGGTACTATTTACGCACATAATTTGTTCATTGGCTGTTGTTGAACTCCTGACATGGAAAACATTTGTTTATTGGATAAAGTAAGAAATAAATCAAACATAAGGTCCAGCTGATGTTTTGAAAACTCGTGTGGCTACATCCGTCAAACCTAACTCAATCTATGATGGAAAATACAGTGCATATGTACAAAATATGCGTATGTGATAGCAACATGTAACGGTTGGAGCAGCTAATAATGTGGCTTTATCGATGTCAGTCTTGTTGTGGACTAACTATATTACTGGAATACTTTTACTGGACCCTTGTCGATGTAATATGATCATTTATGATGGATTTTGACATTGTGTCGGACATTTGAGATTGAAGTGGTGAGTTTCATATTTTTTGTGTGTTAGCGATTGTTTTGACTTAAATGCTCCCCAAGCCTGCAGATACACTGTCAGAATAAATGAGGTCGTTCAATATAAAAGTCTTTGTTGAGAATTCGCCATGATGCGCTAAATTCTTCAAACATACCAGTCTATGTTTAATCAAATGAAGAAATAATGTTATACGTTGTAAATTACTTATAAATACAATTTGTTACAACATAACAATATGACGGGTGGCATGGTAGTCGACTGGTTAGCTGAGGGGGTAACCCCTCACAGTTCAGAGGTCGTGGGTTCGATCTGGCCTCCCTGTGTGGAGTTTGTATGTTCTCCCTCTGGGTACTCCGGTTTCCTCCCACATTCCAAAAACATGCATGGTAAATTGATTGGACACTCTAAATTGCCCCTAGGTGTGAGTGTGAGCGTGGATGTTTGTTTGTCTGTGTGTGCCCTGCGATTGGCTGGCAACCAATTCAGGGTGTCCCCCGCCTGCTGCCCGAAGATGGCTGGGATAGGGTCCAGCACGCCCGCGACCCTTGTGAGGATAAGCGGTATAGATAATGGATGGATGGACATCCTGGGGTCATCATTTTATGTGAAGTAGTTAAAAGGTCAAAGTAGTATATGTCAGGTTGTGTTTTAACATAATTTGATATATGTATTAAGTGTTGTTTTATGTTTTAAAGGATAGAATGTATCATCTTACCTTGGGAAGTGAGAAGGAGGAGAAGGAGGAGGGGGTGAGAAGGTGGCTTCCTTTCACGCACACACATTGTCCAGAAGGATGGGGGTATGTCTCAAAGAGTGGACGGTCAGTGTTTTTTCTGTAGGATCATAAAAAAAGGTGACTCCAGGAATTTAAACGTTCAGGATTCTAAACAAGAAGGGTGAGGAGATGCATCCTTTCACGTACGGTGGTCTGCCCAAAGTAATTAAACAACATGTGTTTTTTTTTTTTCTGTAGAGGGATTAAAAAACCAGGATTTGAACGTAAAATCGGCCAACGTGTTTTTATGGGAGGCGCAATTGCACGGGAGGTTATCTTACTAAACATCAGTAGGTCATAAAAAAGCAGACACCCGAGGTTTTTTTTAAACATAAAATGTGACGTTGGTTTAGGTTCATGAGGGATATGTCCGGGCATGTACATGCTGGAGGGTCAGAGAGGGGTCAGCGAGGGGTCAAAGAGAGAGTATTGGAAGGGGAAAAATGAGAAACTGGTACATAGTTTGTGTGGGCGATCTATAAAATAATTTAAAAAGCATACCTGTGATTCTGCTGTTGTGGGATGTGATGATGAGATGGAAGAATACTCTGGGTCTAAAGCGCGCCGGAGAAAAAAACAGTACAAATTTAAAACATGTGACATACGGAGGTGTGGTTTTAGACATGAAGGGTACTCGTATAAAAAAGCCAGTCATTTTTTAAAAAGAACCACGACCTCATCAAGGAGTGAGCACCGCCACGCATAACGGCATCGAGACAGACTGACTCTAAGAAAAAATTATTTCAGAGACGTGTGTAACCATCCATGCCAGCTTTTTTGGATCGGCAACGACGCACGGCCCCGCACAAGAACCAGATATTTTTACGGCGTTTTCAACAACAGCCGGCGGAGATTCTAGAGCAATCCTGGCTGTTACCGGATGATGCTTCATGGGGGTATCGATTCTTATATCAGATAGGTGAGATATCTCTATATATGATACATGAGAATGACACCCCACAGCAGCTGGGCTTTGGATCTCTGAATTCAAACGATTGGGGTGTTATTAGTAGATGGTCCCAAAGGTCATGACTGATTACAATCAACCGACATCTACATGGTCAGATATTACTTTCACGTGGGTCTCAAGGGTGGGACCAAATGGTCGTTGGTTTTTCAGACTAAAGATAACACGTCACGAGTTCACACAGGGCGAGGGTGACGACGCCATTCTCACTCTCGATGTCTTTAACAGTGAATGTTGAGTATCTAGTCAGCTGTTAAAAGTGCCTTCAACAGATTGGGTGGAGAGGATAGATGCGTGTGAGAATGATATTTCAGAACTTTTTCAAGCCGTATGTGGATCAACATTGTTAGTCTTAAGAAAAAACTAACATATAATCTATAACACAGATCAGCCCCTTAAACCCCCACCTACACCCACACTCACTCCCCCTCAGCTCCACCTACGCTGCCCCCACCTTTTTCCTCTCAAACACACTCACACTCTCTCTCTCTCTCTCTCTCTCTCTCTCTCTATGACACCATACATGGGTAAAACAAACCAATAGTAAGCAAGAGGAGTGTCTAATACAGCATAATTTCCGCCTACAGTAGTATAAAAAAAAGCACGCGTCCGATCTGTATTAAGAAAAAGCGGTCTCACCATGATGCCAGCCACAAAGACTTCAGCCAAACGCCGCCTGCAAACCTCATGGACTCCTCTAAGCCGTCAGCATGGACGACCACTGGAGGCCAAAGTGACTGTGTCAAGAGGAGATCAGAGTGATTACTTACCTCCTCCGATCCTGATAACATCCAGGCTTGAGCACAGTGACGAGGATACACCTGTCATCGACGCATCTTTCATCGCTATTCTACCAACAAATGAGAAGTCGTCTGCGCAGGGTGAGTTATCCGAGACATTTTATGATGATGTGATTGTCAAGGTTGCACGCCTTACTCACTCTTTTTTATCTTTAATTGTAGGCCAGGAAGCAGGGGTCATTCAGCACTCTCAAGCGGCATGTGAGCCTCAGCAACCTGCCTCCCTGCCTCTTGAGCCACCGCCCGACCACAATCCGAGCGAAGATGTGCATCAGCAGCAACGGCCTCAGGCAGCGTTCTGGAACCCGGAGATGGTCATTCCACCTTTAGACACTGCATACTCACCACCTGCATCAACCGACACCGAGGGCTGCAGAGCACCACCATCGTCACCTGAGACAGTGTGTTACGACGACGAGGGCTTCAGAATACAGCCGCCCTCATCAGCAGGATCGATCGTGGTGGATACCCCGTTCATGGTGCATGAACGGGACCCATTCATCGTCCAAGAACGGGTTGGTACAAAGTACATGTGGATGCAGACGCCTCCCAAAGGCTGGCTCTCTGTGACAGTATATAGCTGTGTTAAGCAGGTGATCGGATATTTACTTAATTATGTTCTGAGAAAGCATTCTAAATCCATCACTCCAGGGTGCGAAGTAGATAATCCTAGTCAAACGAGACACAGTTGTATTTTTTTAGAGGAAGTTGAATATCTACTGTACGCTCACTTTAGCGAGGTGATACCGAAATTGTGCAGTGTTAACCTGCTGCCAACCATACATCGGATGTTAGTACTTTTCAACCTCACAGTCGAGCCACATATACTTAAGACCCTCGTGGAGATCATTTTGTTGGAGTTAGCGCGCGAGCATAATATTTTCATGAAAATTGAACAAGACCATCACCATTTTCAGGAAGGAGTTACATTTAAGGAGACCACCATTCAACTTCTGATGCAGTGTTATTAAGTAACAAATGGGGAATATTTACAGAAAATTATCCGTCAGGTATTACTATAGAATTAATGACTGGATAGAAATTTTAGGACTGGTCATAGAGCGTTCATCCACAACACCACACACAGACTCCATTCAGAGAATGTTAACAATCATGGCGAAAGTAAGATCGTTTTCACAGCCCTTATTTCACAGATCACGGTTGGAGATTGTAAGAAGCGTTATTAAAATGAATAATTATTGTCTGTCTGAAAAAATGGAATAGATTTTGAACGAATGGGATGGAGATGTTATCTGGCTACCATTCTAACGCTTTTTATCGATTGTGTGATACATTCACAACAACATGACATACCTGTACACCTGACATATGAAATAGAGATGTTCAAAAATGCAATCGAGTCAAAAGTACATCCGGATGTGTTATACAACATAGTCAGTTATGTTAATTCATAGGTAGGATTTGTGTGCTATATTAATACGTAACTAGGATTCATGTGTTATATTATTTCATAGTTAGTATTTGTTTTTCTATACAGCATTTTATCATGAATATATTTTTCCACATACCGTTTGAATGTATTTTTCTACAACCATGTGATCATTTTATTCTGAATGTATTTTTCCACATACCGTCTGAATGTATTTTTATACAATCATGTGACTATTTTATTCTGAATGTATTTTCTACATACCGTCTGAATGTATTTTTATACAACCATGTGATCATTTTATAATGAATGTATCTTTTCTGCATCCTTATAATCAATAAAAAAAATAAAAATAATAAATAAAAAAATTAAAAAAGACATTACGTGAGCTCGAATCAGTCATTAACCGACGCACGCATCATTATCTATCATAAGGTATCCAACCGTGGCAGCAAAGAGACGCATGTCCAAAATATATTATGATGTCAATCATCCAGGTAGTTACGGAGGCGTCAACCGTCTGCGTAGGGTATGGAGCAGGTCACAGATAAAAAATTAAACCCCGTTAAAGTTAAAGAATATTTAGCGGGTGAAGACGCGTACACACTGCACAAACTAGCCAGAATAAATTTGACTAGAAATATAGTATTTTTAAGGGGTCCTATGAGACAATTTCAGGCAGATTTATGTGACATGCAGGCTTTATCAAAATTCAATGACGGATATAAATATCTACTCACGGTCATCGATGTGTTTTCAAAACGGGCATACACCCGTGTCTTAAAAAATAAGACCGGAATTCAAGTCGCAAAGGCTTTCTAATCTGTTTTAGCAGAGAGCGGGGCACCACTGAGATTGCAAACAGACAAAGGGAAAGAATTTTCTCCCATTTTCATAAACTGACGAAAAAACATAACATAGATCATTTTACCACATTCAGCGATCTGAAGGCTTAAACTGTTGAGAGATTTCACAGACCATTTAAAACGCGGATGTGGAGATTTTTTACCGGAAGGAACACGCGTCATTAAATCGTTGTGCTTCCGGACTTAATCAAAAGTTACAATGATAGTTATCACAGCAGTCTCAAATTGACAGCGAACCAGGTCACGTCTGAAAATAAACCTTTCATAACCTGTCATGTCATCTTCCAAACCGCTTATCCTGTACAGGGTCGCGGGGAATTGCTGGAGCCTATCCCAGCCGACAATGGGCAAAAGGCAGACTACACCCCAAACTGGTTGCCAGCCAGTCGCAGGGCACACACAGACACCGTCACTGAGCGGGAATCGATCCCACGCTGCCCGCACACAACTCAGGCGTGTGTACCACTACACTATCAGTGACCGCCCTTTCATAACCTATACGGCAAAATAAACATACACCGGGGGAGAAGAAAAATGCTTTTTAAAAAAAGTGACCCCGTATGCATTTCGAAATCACGCGCTGTATTCGATAAAAAATACGAACAGAGTTTTACGGACGGGATCTTTATGATATCAGAATGCATCCCGCGTCAGCCCCCTGTCTACAGGCTGAAAGATTATGACGGAGAGGCAGTCTGAGGTAGATTTTACGGGCACGAGTTACAAAAAGTAATCATAACACAAACACGTGCATACCATGTTGAGAAGATTATTAAAAAAACATACACGGTGTAAATCAATCCCTGGTGCATTGGAAAGGCTGGCCTAGCAAATTTGACAGCTGGGTATCGACCTCTGACATTAGGAACATATAAAGGGGACTGCGCATGAGCGGGTGACGTATTCAGTATGGCGACCGCAGATCAGAAAGGCTTCTTTGTAACATTAGCATCAAATGCTAGCATTTGCATTTACACAGATAAGACGATATACGAATTCAGAGTAGCGTTGGCACAACACATTAATCTAGAAAGTAATTGGGAAGTAGGATTAACAGAGATATCATACCCGCAGCCTCCACTCCGTCTCTCCTGCTGCAGTCTCCACCTACTCCTCCTGCTGGGCGTGTCACCCCCTCCCCTCTTTTCTCCACAGTCTCCAGCTCCCAGCTACACCAGATAGCCACCACTCCTTCCTGTCCAGCCTTGGCCTTCACAACATCTCAGGTGAGGAACCAGCTGAAGAAGATGAAGGCGAGGAAGGCAGCGGGTCCAGATGGCATCAGCCCCCAGCTCCTCAAATCCTGCGCAGACCAGCTGTGTGGAATTGTCCAGCACATGTTCAACCTGAGCCTGAAGCTGGGCAGGGTCCCCCAGCTATGGAAAACATCCTGCCTGGTCCCGGTGCCAAAGACCCCCCACCCGAAGGAGCTCAACAGCTTCAGACCGGTGGCGCTGACGTCTCACCTGATGAAGACCCTGGAGAGACTGGTCCTTGTCCACCTGCGCCCCCTGGTGAGCTCCTCAATGGACCCACTCCAGTTCGCATACCAGCCTGGCATCAGTGTGGATGATGCCATCATCTACCTCCTCCACACTTCACTCTCCCACCTGGAGAAGGCGGGGAGCACTGTGAGGATCATGTTCTTTGATTTCTCCAGTGCTTTCAACACCATCCAGCCCACCCTACTGGGAGACAAGCTGGAGCGGGCGGGGGTGGCGCACCACCTCACCACATGGATCCAGGACTACCTCACAAACCGGCCACAGTATGTGAGGACACAGGACTGTGTGTCTGACGTGCTCCTCTGCAGCACGGGGGCCCCACAGGGAACTGTCTTGGCTCCCTTCCTGTTCACCCTCTACACCTCGGACTTCAACTACAACACCCCTACCTGTCACCTGCAGAAGTTCTCTGACGACTCTGCGATTGTCGGCCTCATCACAGGCGGAGATGATCGGGAGTACAGAGAACTTACTCAGGGTTTTGTGGACTGGTGCCAGCAGAACCGCCTCCTGATCAATGCGGGGAAATCCAAAGAAATGGTGGTGGATTTCGGTAGGCGCCAGCACTCTTCACCTGCACCAGTGAACATCCGGGGAACAGATGTTGAGAGAGTCTCAACTTACAAGTACCTGGGTGTTCATCTGAACAATAAACTGGACTGGTGCGACAACACAGACGCCCTCTATAGGAAGAGTCAGAGCAGACTCTTCCTACTCAGGAGACTGAGGTCTTTTGGGGTTCAGGGGACACTCCTCAGGAACTTTTATGACTCGGTGGTTGCATCGGTCATCTTCCAGGGAGTGGTCACCTGGGCAGGCGGCGTCTCGGCCCGGGACAAGAAGCGGCTGGACAAACTGTCCTGGGCTGCTCCCTGGACTCTGTGGACTCGGTGGGGGACAGGAGGATGTTGGCCAAGCTGTCATCAATGCTGGGCAACCCGGACCACCCCCTCCAGGGCACCCTAATAGCACTCCACAGCACCTTCAGTGACAGACTGTTACACCCTCGCTGTGCAAAGGAGAGATTCCGCCGTTCCTTCTTGCCTGCTGCTGTCAGACTCTTTAACAAGAACATTGTGTAGTCTCTACAAACTGGCGGTCATTAGTGCAATTGTGCAGTCCTGCACCTGAGCTCGTATCGTCCAATACCCAATATTCCCCACTACTGTAATACCGTGCAATACTCAACATTCCCCACTACTGTTAGTCTAGTTTTATTTTTATCCAATGCTGTTCCTTACATTTCACTACAGCACTGCAGCACTGTCACTTAGAGTATTTTTTCCTCTGTACTATGTACAGGCCGAAATGAGTGTTCCTCATACTTTTTATGTAGATGTAGGTTGGTGTGTATACACATGTGTATATACACATGTTACTGCGTATATCTACATAGGTTTGATTCTAAATGTTTGCCGTCAATGTTATACATTAATGGCCACATTATGCCGCCGCCCCTGTGTGACCTATATCTTTGCTACTGTAACAATGAAAATTTCCCCACTGTGGGATCAATAAAGGCATTCTTATTCTTATTCTTATTCTTATTCTTATTCTTACACACTACACTCGTGGATCGAACAACATTTTATTAGCGCCCCGTACAGACCCTGAAGCACGAATACCGACGAGCGAAGAAATTGTAGATCGTCTTTTACCTCGACAGCCACATGTAAAACCCGGCGTTATTAACGATCCGGAAGGATTGGGTCAAGATATACAAACTATTTTACAAGCGAAAATGGGTAAATACCTACCTGTGAATAAAAGACATATACAGCATATTGGAATCCGCATCAGAACCTACCAGAACAAACCTGTTGATTTTAAATACGGTAAAGTTATCATCGTCCTACATTTCAGACCGAGATAAAACCATGGTTATGCTCACAACCCACGAAGACCCGCAACGCTTTGTAAATTATTATGAATCCCAGGCAGGCGGGACCTTCCTGGGTTTTCACGGAAGCCCTGTACAGCACGGACGTGGCTTAGGATCTATTTTTGCCAAATTATTCCGTTTTGTAGCGCCCTTGGTAAAAAAGTGTTCACTATGGCCAAACCAAACCTTCAGACAGCAGTAAAAGGTATCGCCGGCGATGTAACCAGTCGCGTGATTGAGAAAATACAACGTAAAGGCGATGAGCAGCGTAGATCAGGTCTTGTTGTCATAAACCGTAAAAGACCTGTCGGCGTAAGAGGTATTAAAAAAAAAAAGGCAACGCACCGTCAAAAAGAAATCATTACCCGTTAGACGTGGCAGGAGAAGCATCGTGGATATATTCTCTTAAAAATGTCTCTCATGCACCATAAATCGTAAGAATACGCAGTAAGTGAATTACATTTGTTCTCACCACCCATTACGCAACTCTCCAATGACCAGAGTCAATACATGGAAATACTCCCCTTGGCGGCTATAGCTGTTGGAATTCTTTCTTCCGGGTTTGTCATCTAAATACATAGATCTCACGGATACGCTGTTACATTTACGTTTAAACATCGTCCGTAGAGATGGTTCAAACATCCTGCCCGCCGAGCGTGTAATATAATATAATATATAATTTATTATTCCCACACACTCGGCGGGTTGAATACCATATTCAGTCAGCTGGACGTGACACTAGGACATAGACTGATATCGCAGTCCAGCTCCACCTACCCATACAGAGCCACGATCGAGACTTTGTTAAACTTCTCCAGCGACTCGCTGCATTCACAATCCAGCGCATCTATGTTTACTAAAGGTACAGGGGGGCAAATGGATTCCATAGTTTTTGAGGGACCCAACGTCAACATGGGCATGTTACAAAGAGCGCGTCAAGTTGAGGGGTCACGTGACTTTGAGGTGATTGGACCTTTGCATGCCGATATTTTTTTCTGTGAGCGTTATCTTTTAGATAACTTGGATCTAAGGCTGAAATTAATCAGAGCCAGCGACGATTTCTGCCTGATGAGCACAAAGGACAACGACGCCTGTTTTAAAATATTAGGAGCCTCGCTTTATGTGAAAAAAGTAACTATATCCCCCGCGGTGGCTTTAGGTCACGCCGCGGCGCTTCAGAAGGGAAACGCCCTCTACCCACTTACCCGTGTGAACGTCAAAACATTTTCTATCCCGCAAAACTCAAGGATCTGTAATCTGTAATGTTTTTCTCGGGCAGGCTCCTAAACAAATAGTTCTGGCTTTGGTTAACCATCATGCATTTATGGGATTTAAATCAGTTTAATTTTGCACATCACAACATTAAATATTTGGCTCTCACGCAAGAGGACGACAAATTCCCTCAAAAGCCTTCCAACCCAGATTTAAGACCGGAAACGCGATGCGCAAATTCCATAATTTATACACGGCTACGAGGCGTTATATGAAAGATTTACCGCTGTGTATCGATCATGAGGACTTCAATCACGGTAAGCCCTTTTTGTTTTTAACCTGAATCCTGCCACTGATTCGGGAGCTGTCTCTGCCGTTACATCGGGTGTTTTGAGGCTAGAGTTACGCTTCAGAGCTCCTCTAAGAAACACTACGACACTCGTAGTTTATGCGTGCTACGATTCCATTCTGGAGATCAACTCGAAAAGAGAAGTGTTGATGGACTATTATTAATACGATGAATGCCGTGGAATTGAATGATATTATGAAGCGTCTACAGGGTGGGTTATTCGGCGGAATTTTTGCGTCGGATGAGTTGAGTGACACACACCCTAAATACTCTATTGTAAACACACACCCTCGTAGCATGCCGGGGGAACATTGGCTGGCTTTAACGATAGAGGCAGGTGGCATCGCAACTTTTTTTGACCCTTTCGGATTACCGCCCGACACATATGACACATATGTCAAAGTCAATGCCCGCGGGCCACATCCGGCCCGCGAGAAGGTTTTCTACGGTCCCTGGGATGATATTGCTTTATTATTAGATCCGTCCCGCAGCCCGCAGCAAGCCGGTGTGGGTAGCAGAAGTGATCGGGTACTTTGCGCCTGCTGATGATGTCACGCGTTAAAATATATTGTAGCGTCTTCCAAGAACACAGACGTAGTTTAATTATCACATTTTATTAGTCCAACCGGCTACTGTGGGCCGCAGCTGACGCCAATACAGTACGGTAACCGTTCAGTCAAGCTCTCCTCTTCGTACTCCGCTACGCTCGCTCGTATGTCCTCCCCTCAAGCAAGCCGTACGATGCATTCATTAACCTCGGAAACAACACCAACTTGGCAAGACACAAATTCGACCACAACACAGATAACCCAATTCGTTACACTATTTCTGTAACATATTTCTTTGAATCTATGTTTGCCACCCCCTGGCTGTTGTTATAACGAACATGACCGCTACTTTTGCGAAAATCATCCTTCAGTCGTCTACATGCTCAAGACTTCACCTCACTTTTTGTGGCTTTCGGAATCGGATTGTGGTGAAAAGTTATTCGGAGTAAAACACGCTTTATTATGAAATACTTTGTTAGAAATCTCACCTTGTTTTATTATTAGTAATTGTTGGCATTTAATGAATTCATTGAGTTTCGATGTAGGGCTGACATGTCCCACACTGTGAGCAGGCATTGAACGCTCCTCGAGCGCTAAGTGTTGATAGCGAGAGACGTGCTTTCTTTTCTTTCTCCTCTTTCGACACTGCTTGCGAGTAGTTTGTTCGTGCCAGCAAATTCAGTAGTTGCAGATTTCCCGTGTTTCACCACGTTTGTTGTTGTGTGTAAATGTTAAAAGGTGAATTTAATAATTTAATTTAGGTTCGTGTCTGGTAACTGCTGTACATAATAGCTTGGATATGTTATCGTGAGTGATGTCACATTGATGAACACTAGTAACTTATTTCGGCTAGTATATTAACTATTGTAGTGATGAAACGTGTGAATGTGTATTGTCTGTATTGTTTGGCTGTTTAATTGTTTAATATAGTGAATTGTAATGTTTAGACATATTGTTAACTAATGGATATGCATTGGATGATGTTGCTAGGTTATTCTTTGTCTGTGTTGTGGCAGACCACAATAAATAGACGTGTATGTCAATAAATAAATGTCACGTATGTGGAATACGGGCCTGTGTTTTCTGACAGGAGCACCCACATCCATACCTTGCCTAATAGAGTCAGCTGGAGACATCACACCAATCGTATGATCCTCTCTGTTTTACTTCACATTATGTACAGTTCATACAATCTTGCAGCCCAATCAAGTCAATCAGAAAATTGTTTCCAGTTTGGCAGGAGAAACGCAAACATTCCACTGATCTTGTTTCACAAGACGGGCAGTGGCTTCTTCTCGGGTCATAAGCGGAAGTGACGTACGAGCTGCCTCGCAAAAGTAGCAGTAATGTACTTTATTTTATTTTTAATTTAGTAACTCCAAAGATAAAAACACAACAGCCAGGCGGGTGACAAACATAGAGGCAAAGAAATATATTATGGAAATATAAAGCGTGACATCATCAGCAGGCGCGACGGACCCGATCCAATCAGGACATTAAAAAAAATTTCAATGAACATTCTATCAGTCCGGCCCTCGGCTTGTCGCAAAATGTTTTATTTGGCCCTCCGTCCATTTGACTTTGACACCCCTGGTCTAGAGTATTGAGAACCATTTTGAAACGGATGGTAGTTGGTCATATAAAATTAATGGTTGTGAAGCAGGTTAAGGGCTACGCACCACCTACACACAAATGCATACACACACACACACCCACACACACAAACATACACACTCCCACACGCACACAAGCTGGTCTGACTGCTTTTGCTCCTAACACACAAAGACAGCATCCTAGCAAAGGTGGAGGCTACATTTTTGTGTCGTGGTATAAGATAAGATAAGATAAGAATGCCTTTATTGATCCCACAGTGGGGAAATTTTCATTGTTACAGCAGCAAAGATATAGGTCACACAGGGACGGCGGCATAATGTGGCCATTAATGTATAACATTGACGGCAAACATTTAGGATGAAACCTAAGTAAATATACGCAGTAACATGTGTATATACAAATGTATATACACACCAACCTACATCTACATAAAAAGTATGAGGAATACTCATTTCGGCCTGTACATAGTACAGAGGAAAAAATACTCTAAGTAAGTGACAGTGCTGCAGTGCTGTAGTGAAATGTAAGGGACAGCATTGGATAAAAATAAAACTAGACTAACAGTCGTGGGGAATGTTGAGTATTGCACGGTATTACAGTAGTGGGGAATATTGGGTATTGCACGATATGAGCTCAGGTGCAGGACTGCACAATTGCACTAATGTCCGCCAGTTTGTAGAGACTACACAATGTTCTTGTTAAAGAGTCTGACAGCAGCAGGCAAGAAGGAACGGCGGAATCTCTCCTTTGCACAGCGAGGGTGTAACAGTCTGTCACTGAAGGAGCTGTGGAGTGCTGTTAGGGTGCCCTGGAGGGGGTGGTCCGGGTTGTCCAGCATTGATGACAGCTTGGCCAACATCCTCCTGTCCCCCACCGAGACCACAGAGTCCAGGGAGCAACCCAGGACAGAGCCGGCCCTCCTGACCAGTTTGTCCAGCTGCTTCTTGTCCCGGGCCGAGACGCCGCCTGCCCAGGTGACCACTCCCTGGAAGGTGACCGATGCAACCACCCAGTCATAAAAGTTCCTGAGGAGTGTCCCCTGAACCCCAAAAGACCTCAGTCTCCTGAGTAGGAAGAGTCTGCTCTGACTCTTCCTATAGAGGGCGTCTGTGTTGTCGCACCAGTCCAGTTTATTGTTCAGATGAACACCCAGGTACTTGTAAGTTGAGACTCTCTCAACATCTGTTCCCCGGATATTCACTGGTGCAGGTGAAGAGTGCTGGCGCCTACCGAAATCCACCACCATTTCTTTGGATTTCCCCGCATTGATCAGGAGGCGGTTCTGCTGGCACCAGTCCACAAAACCCTGAGTAAGTTCTCTGTACTCCCGATCACCTCCGCCTGTGATGAGGCCGACAATCGCAGAGTTGTCAGAGAACATCTGCAGGTGACAGGTAGGGGTGTTGTAGTTGAAGTCCGAGGTGTAGAGGGTGAACAGGAAGGGAGCCAAGACAGTTCCCTGTGGGGCCCCCGTGCTACAGAGGAGCACGCCAGACACACAGTCCTGTGTCCTCACATACTGTGGCCGGTTTGTGAGGCAGTCCTGGATCCATGTGGTGAGGTGGTGGGCCACCCCCGCCCGCTCCAGCTTGTCTCCCAGTAGGGTGGGCTGGATGGTGTTGAAAGCACTGGAGAAATCAAAGAACATGATCCTCACAGTGCTCCCCGCCTTCTCCAGGTGGGAGAGTAAAGTGTGGAGGAGGTAGATGATGGCATCATCCACACTGATGCCAGGCTGATATGCGAACTGGAGTGGGTCCATTGAGGAGCTCACCAGGGGGTGCAGGTGGACAAGGACCAGTCTCTCCAGGGTCTTCATCAGGTGAGACGTCAGCGCCACTGGTCTGAAGCTGTTGAGCTCCTTCGGGTGGGGGGTCTTTGGCACCGGGACCAGGCAGGATGTTTTCCATAGCTGGGGGACCCTGCCCAGCTTCAGGCTCAGGTTGAACATGTGCTGGACAATTCCACACAGCTGGTCTGCGTAGGATTTGAGGAGCTGGGGGCTGATGCCATCTGGATCCGCTGCCTTCCTCGCCTTCATCTTCTTCAGCTGGTTCCTCACCTGAGATGTTGTGAAGGCCAAGGCTGGGCAGGAGGGAGTGGTGGCTATCTGGTGTAGCTGGGAGCTGGAGACTGTGGCGAAAAGGGGGGAGGGGGTGACACGCCCAGCAGGAGGAGTAGGTGGAGGCTGCAGCAGGAGAGACTGAGTGGAGGCAGGAATCTGATCGAACCTATTGAAAAAGAGATTCGGCTCATTTGCCCACTGCAGGTCCCCCCCAGTCCGGGTCTTGGGTTGTCCGTGGCCTGAGATGGTCTTCAGGCCCCTCCAGACTCCCCTGGCGTTATTCTGCAGCAGCTGCTCCTCCATCCTCTTCCTGTAGGACCTTTTCCCCTCTCTGATCCTCCTCCTCAGCTGGCGCTGCACAGTCCTCCGCTCCTCTATGTTGCCTGACACAAAAGCCCTCCTCTTCTCCTTCAGGAGAGCTTTTATGTCTGGTGTGATCCAGGGTTTGTTGTTGGAGAAACACCTTACTGTCCTGGTGGGTATGGTGTTCTCCATGCAGAAATTTATATAGTCTGTAACAGTGTCCGTTAGACTACTAATGTCTTCCCCGTGAGCATCGCTGAATACTTCCCACACAGTTGTGCTGAAGCAGTCCTTTAAGGCCTCCTCGGCCTCTCCAGACCATCTCTGAACCGTGCGGGTCACAGCTGGCTGCCTGCGGACCAGAGGTTTGTACACAGACTGGAGAGCCACCAGGTTGTGATCAGCTTTGCCCAGCGGGGGGAGGGGCAGTGATGTGTATGCCTCCTTGGTGTTGGCATAGAAAAGGTCCAGTGTTTTATTGTCTCTGGTGTGGCAGGTGACATACTGTGTGAATAAAGGCAGAGAGGAGGAAGGGGAGGCATGATTGAAGTCACCAGAAATGAGTACCAGGGCATTTGGGTGTTGTGTTTGTAGCCTGCTCACTGCTGCAGTCAAGACATCACAGGCTGTGTCACCGCTGGCAGCTGGTGGAACGTTTACGGTCACCGCGATCACATGACTAAACTCTCGCGGGATGTAGAATGGCCTCATTCCAACAGCTAGCAGCTCAATATCCCTGCTGCAAAGCTGCTCCTTAATCGTGATGTGCCCAGGATTTCACCATCTATCGTTCACAAACACAGCCAGCCCTCCTCCTTTCCTCTTTCCACTCTCCAGCGTCCTGTCCGCGCGTATGATTTGGAAGCCGTCCAATTCTACGACCGCGTTTGGCGTTAGCGCTGTTAGCCATGTGAAGAGGCTTCTTTTTTCTGAGGCCTGCGCTTCAACTTTTCACAATTATGTTGCCTGAATTGTACACCAACCTGATGATTGTATGAAAGATGCCCTAACAAGCTGTATTAGAACAATAAGGGTTGCTATTCTCAGCCATTAAAAAACATAACCAAGCATGCACAATGGTGCACAGGTGTAGTTCAGGTGTTTCATAGGTACATGTGTAGATGACGTGGTCTTACGCTAAGATGAATTCAATCAGGTGGGCACTTCACGATTGTATGGGAAACGTCCTAACATGTTGTATTAGAACAATAAGGGTTGCTATTCTCATTAAAAAAACATAACCAAGCATGCTAAATGGTGTGCAAGTGTAGTTCAGGTGTTTCATAGGCACACGTGTAGATTACGTGGTATTGCGCTAAAATAAATTCAATCAAGTGGGCACTTCATAATTGTATGGGAAACGTCCTAACAAAGTGTAGTAGAACAATAAGGGTTGCGATTCTCAGTCAATTTAAAAAAAGCGTAACCAAGCATGCAAAATGATGTACAGGTGTATAGATAAATTTGACTTGACTTGACTTGACTTGACAGGTGTAGTTCTGCTGTTTCATAGGCAAATGTGTAACCCCATATTCCAGCGGCAGGGGCGGACAAAGACCAGGTTTGAGTCAATGATTCAGTGAGCGGGTGTTGTCTTATTTCCAAATAAATCCTTGATTTTTGATGAGCGTTTGATCGACAGCCTTTATGAACAGAAATACACGTCCCCCGAATCATCATGCCTTCATGAAGATCTGTTTTACTTTCTGTTTAGACCCAAGTATAGGGTAGCGCCCCATAGATGAGGGGAGGGATCTAAAAACATGTGTGAACAAGCCTGGACATCTACCCCAGGCTATGCAATGAGTTTCATCTTACAGGCGGAAGTATGATCTCATCCATCCATATTTGGTCATACCGGAAAAGATGGCGGCAGCCAGGACATGTCTGTACATGTCTTGAATGATGCGGAAGCATAATGTCCTTATTTGGGCATGCCGGAAAACATGGCGGCTGCCAGGACATGTCTGTACATGTGCCTCGGTTACATTGGACGAGGCAGAATTATGATCTCATCCATCCATATTTGGGCATGCCGGAAAAGATGGCGGCAGCCTAAAAGCATGTCTGTACATGTGCCTCTGTTACTTTGAACGAAGCGGAAGTATGAGGTCATCCATCCATATTTGGGCATGCCGGAAAAGATGGCGGCAGCCTAAAAGCATGTCTGTACATGTGCCTCTGTTACTTTGAACAAGGCGGAAGTATGAGGTCATCCATCTATATTTGGTCATACCAAAAAGATGGCGGCAGCCTAAAAACATGTCTGTACATGCCTTGAATGAAGCGGAAGCATGATGTCAGAGGAAGTCCTTATTTGGGCATGCCGGAAAAGATGGCGGCTGCCTAAATATGTCTGTACTTGCCCAGGGTGACATCACCGTTCAAAACATGTCTGAACATGTCTTGAACGAGGCGGAAGCATAATGCCCATATTTGGGCATGCCGTAAAGACCGGAAAAGATGGCGTCAGCTTAAAAACATGTCTGTACATGCCCGGGGTTGACATCACTGTTCAAAACATGCCCGGGCATGTCTTGAACGCAGCGGAAGCATAATGTCCATATTTGGTCATGCCGGAAGGGGGTGTTAATCACAAATGACGTGTTAAAGGGGCGTGGACTAGGAAGTGCCAAAATGGCGGACAGGAAAAGAAGCGGGGCTAGGGATGGGACTACAACATGACGT
Source organism: Filicampus tigris (assembly GCF_054856515.1). NCBI lineage: Eukaryota > Metazoa > Chordata > Actinopteri > Syngnathiformes > Syngnathidae > Filicampus > Filicampus tigris. Next base: position 62,467 of record NC_141230.1, read on the forward strand.
CATCAAAGCGTGCGATTAGGGGCGGGACTTATGGACTACAAGCGGGCGTGGTTAGGGGCGAGACTTATGGACTACAAAAGGGTGTGGCTATGGGAGGGGCTCTGCTTCCGGACTACAAAATGTCACCAAAGTGGCAGGATTTAAACCGGATATTGCGTCATAAAAGGGGCGGGGCTTATGGGATCCAAATCGACATCACAATTTTTACTTCCGGACTACAAACCTGTAAATAAAGTTTGACGAAAGCGGAATATTACTATTTTTTCGCATCTCTCCTGCTGCTGACCCAAAGACTACTTTAAAAGTCTCCAAGACCTTCACCGCAGCACGCCTTGGCCTGGCAAACCAGTCCTACCCTGTGGATCAACTCCAGCAGAGGTACCCTCATATGTTGGGTTAGCAATCAAGCCCTTGCACAACGTCAGACCACTACTGCTTATTGGGTCCGACCACCCACACCTGACTACTGCAGTCGAGCCAATCAGACTGGGTGCTCCAGGTGGACCCGCAGCTCTCCGTACCAGATTAGGTTGGGTCCTCCAGCGTCCGGCAAAGGTCATCCAGAACCCCTTACACCCAGACACTAACATCCGTAACCACAGTCGAGTCAGAACCGCTGAGACACGTCGAAAGACTTTGGCAAATCGACACTCTTCCCTACAGAAGTAAGGAGTTAGTAACGAGATCAAAGCAAGATCAGGCAGCCGTGGCTTGCTCGAAGAGAAGACGTCTGCTTAGATGTAGCAGGGTCCTTCGCTATGCCACACCCCTTCTGCGCAAATGAGACATGCCTATACTCCATGCCCCCAAAGAAGCCATCATTCCAAGTCTGGATCAGTGCAAATGAAGCACAAAACCACACCTCACCACATGCAAAAATAATCATCAAAGTGAGTCCAAGATTTGCAATGTATTTCATTGTAATTCTTATTAAATTGGTGTTTGCCAGGTGATACCAACTGGTTGAAAGGTGTACCTAATATTGTGGCCAGTGCTTGTGACGTCAAACTGCTGAAGTTATTTTTGAATTAATTTAATTCTGGCATAGTTATTCTTTTTTTTTTTTTTTTAAATGACAACTTTATGTTCATAAAGTTTCAAATTTTGTCCTTGCAATATATGTTAGGAACTTTAGAATTGTAATATTAGGACTTTTCCTTAGTAAAATAATGTTGTTTTTTGTATTGTAATATTGCAACTATATCACCATAAGAATTTGTTGAAATATTTCTGGTTTGCTTTGGATGAAATCAGTGATTCTGATGGGCTCCACTTGCTACAAAATCAACATGGCTTTGGCTTTCTCAGCCGTTTCACTCTTTACTTGCATACTGTGGCCGTTTGGGAAAAGATAAGATAAGATAAGAATGCCTTTATTGATCCCACAGTGGGGACATTTTCATTGTTACAGCAGCAAAGATATAGGTCACACAGGGACGGCGGCATAATGTGGCCATTAATGTATAACATTGACGGCAAACATTTAGGATCAAACCTATGTAAATATACGCAGTAACATGTGTATATACACATGTATATACACACCAACCTACATCCACATAAAAAGTATGAGGAACACTCATTTCGGCCTGTACATAGTACAGAGGAAAAAATACTCTAAGTAAGTGACAGTGTGCTGCAGTGCTGTAGTGAAATGTAAGGGACAGCATTGGATAAAAATAAAACTAGACTAACAGTCGTGGGGAATGTTGAGTATTGCACGGTATTACAGTAGTGGGGAATATTGGGTATTGCACGATATGAACTCAGGTGCAGGACTGCACAATTGCATTAATGTCCGCCAGTTTGTAGAGACTACACAATGTTCTTGTTAAAGAGTCTGACAGCAGCAGGCAAGAAGGAACGGCGGAATCTCTCCTTTGCACAGCGAGGGTGTAACAGTCTGTCACTGAAGGAGCTGTGGAGTGCTGTTAGGGTGCCCTGGAGGGGGTGGTCCGGGTTGTCCAGCATTGGTGACAGCTTGGCCAACATCCTCCTGTCCCCCACCGAGTCCACAGAGTCCAGGGAGCAGCCCAGGACAGAGCGGGCCCTCCTGACCAGTTTGTCCAGCCGCTTCTTGTCCCGGGCCGAGACGCCGCCTGCCCAGGTGACCACTCCCTGGAAGATGACCGATGCAACCACCGAGTCATAAAAGTTCCTGAGGAGTGTCCCCTGAACCCCAAAAGACCTCAGTCTCCTGAGTAGGAAGAGTCTGCTCTGACTCTTCCTATAGAGGGCGTCTGTGTTGTCGCACCAGTCCAGTTTATTGTTCAGATGAACACCCAGGTACTTGTAAGTTGAGACTCTCTCAACATCTGTTCCCCGGATATTCATTGGTGCAGGTGAAGAGTGCTGGCGCCTACCGAAATCCACCAACATTTCTTTGGATTTCCCCGCATTGATCAGGAGGCAGTTCTGCTGGCACCAGTCCACAAAACCCTGAGTAAGTTCTCTGTACTCCCGATCATCTCCGCCTGTGATGAGGCCGACAATCGCAGAGTCGTCAGAGAACTTCTGCAGGTGACAGGTAGGGGTGTTGTAGTTGAAGTCCGAGGTGTAGAGGGTGAACAGGAAAGGAGCCAAGACAGTTCCCTGTGGGGCCCCCATGCTGCAGAGGAGCACGTCAGACACACAGTCCTGTGTCCTCACATACTGTGGCCGGTTTGTGAGGTAGTCCTGGATCCATGTGGTGAAAGAAGTGGATAATTTGAGGAGGTCCCCCCTGCACCATGAGAGTATTGGAATAGAACGAAAGCCTTCTTCTTTACACGAAGCACTAATGTCGACTTGAGCGACTTCTTGACCTGACACTCCCTCAACATACGGCTCACCTGTTTTCTGAAGCTGAGCCATGATTGGTCGTTATCTGAGACCTGATTATCCGTGAAGTCATTTTCAGTCGACAGAAGTGACAAAATGGCCGCCCCCTGAGATGGCTAAAAAGAGGTGGATTTTGCTGCTTAACTCATATTCCACAAACGCAATATTAATCAGAATGCCGTGTTTCAACTAGTGGGCCTGCTGGGAACATATTCTTGAAAAAAATATGTTTGGGTTGATTTCCATCCATCCATCCATCCATCCATCCATCCATTATCTCCCGCTTATCCGAAGTCGGGTCGCGGAGGCAGCAGCTTCAGCAGGGAAGCCCAGACTTCCCTCTCCCCAGCAACATCCTCCAGCTCTTCCGGAAGGATCCCAAGGCGTTCCCAGGCAAGCCGGGAGACATATCTCGCTGTTTATTTATTTCAGTATTTAAATAATTGTATCAATGTTAATTTGAATACGTCACTATTTTAAATGTCTGGTTTGTTTATTCATTACAATTTTTATTCAATTATTTCAATATTTGTTCGAATATCTCATCATTTATTAAAATATGCATCCAATAATTTGAATATGGTTTTGAAAAGGTTTTTGAGGGGGATATTTCACTGTTGATTTCAAGATTTAATCTATTATCTAAAAAATAATTTACATGTTTCAACACTAAACGTATGAATTTAAATATCTCAATATTTAATCGATTGTTTCAGCATTGTTCGGCCTTCGTCAGCGCAAGCTCGAGTGGACTGGCATGCTACTGCTTTTATCCAAGTAGGTCACATGGTCTCATGGGCTGGATACATGCAGTCAAATGGTGACTCCAAACATCCAATCAGCAACAATCCAAAAACAACTACTAAAAAGAAATCCCAATTGACAATTATTCATTCATTCATTCATTCATTATCCATACCGCTTATCCTCACAAGGGTCACGGGCGTGCTGTAGCCTATCCCAGCTGTCTTTGGGCAGTAGGCGGGGGACACCCTGAATTGGTTGCCAGCCGATCGCAGGGCACACAGAGACAAACATCCACACTCACAATCACACTCACAATCACACCTAGGGGCAATTTAGAGAGTCCAATCAACTTACCATGCATGTTTTTGGAATGTGGGAGGAAACCGGAGTACCCGGAGGAAATCCACGCAGGCACGGGGAGAATATGCAAACTCCACACAGGGAGGCCGGAGCAGGGATCGAACCCACGACCTCTGAAGTGTGAGGCGGACGTGCTAACCAGTCGACCACCGTGCCGCCCAATTGACAATTAATATATGCAATTATTCCTTTTATAAAAGAGACCTTCAAGAAAAGGGATCAAATCCAGTTCGCCATTGAGACCAGGAAACTCTGCGGCTCTTCCATTAAGTAGAGCGTTGCTGAGGTGTGTGTGTGAATGTTGCTGTTGACGGGACTGTAAGAGAGCATCTCCTTCATTCGTTGCCACACATTGGACACGACGTTGCCCATGTTTGTCAAATAGCTTACCGACTCGACCATGATCAGTTTTTTAAAATAAAATAAAATAAAATTAAAATTAAAATAAAATAGGAAGCCAAATGCAGCATCGTGGCCAGTTGTTCCATCACTGCTTCTCAGTCAGCATTCCCAAGAAGTTGCAGACAAGACAAAGATGACATTTCGACAAACCACAGTGCGCTGCTGCGACTCAGGGGCTCACTCTTGTTGATGTAAGGTCACGCAACGTGAGGTCACTGCCACTTTCAACTGAGGTCTGACCACCTTTGTTTCATTCTGACTGGAAGCAGAGGCCAGATGGGAAGAAATTATTGGAATACGGCTGTCATTGAGGACTAAAATACAATATGAGGAATATAAGAAGACCAGAGAGCAGCTTGACATTTTTGATCACCAATTTACAAATCTCAGTTTTTATTAAATTAACGCAGTGCATTTTTTGTGTGTTCCGTCGGCAATAAAGCCCACATGAAAATGATTTTGTGCTTGGTCCAGTCCTTCCACAGACCCGACCACATTTGGTGAATCATTGCAGTATCTATTTCAATATTTCAGTATTTACAAAATTATTAAGTATTTTTCTATGTTGTTCAATGTTTTTTCATTTGTCATTATTTCAAAATCTTTTTAGTCCAACTTTCATTAATTTAAATGTTTTTTTCATCCTATGTCCATTTAATTTTCAATGTCTTAATTTGCACATGCATGTCATGATTTCAACTTTGACTTTTGTCCCCATTTCTTGGTGTGGATCTTCTGGAAGAGTTTCACTCCTGCTGTGTTGTCGTCCAGGATTGCTGGAAGTTGGGGGAAATGGTTTGCAGGCTCTCTACACAAGATATTGAATGGAGAAGGTCTGCAAACTTGGACCGCCACAGGACATCGGCCACAAGGAAATGTTGAAATATTTGAACGAATATGGAAATGGTTAAATAATCAAATTCAAATCGATATGAAAATAAACATTGAAAATAGTGAAATGATAAAATAGTAGGGATAGACCGATCATCGGCCGGGCCGATTATCGTCACCGATATTTGGCTTAGCATGGGGGCTGATCTTTTCGCCCCGAACTGCAAAGACGCGGAACGGGGTGAGTTTTCAAATAGATCAGAGCGCAGAGTCCCCGGACACAGCATTTGGCATGTTGCGGTACAGAGATTATACGCACCGTTTTTGTCCGAGCGGGTCTCGAACCCACGAAATTTCATTTCAGTGGCAGCTTTGCTCCATTCTTACGCGACTTTGCGTAGTCCCCCACGTGCGTAGAAAATCCGATTCATGCTCGCATAGAAAAGCAGATTCATCCATAACATTTGTCATTAGTTTGGCAGTAAATACAGTAGTTTATACAATACACATTAGGCTTGCGGTAGTAACTGTACATCCCCATCTTCATAATTTAAACACTCCTAATTAGAGGTAAGATCTTAAGCCCGAGCCCGAGCTGAAATGTCAATCATTACGTTCGGGTTGGGTCAGGCCTGGCTTCTCTCTCGCTGACTTTTTTAAAAAATAAATATATGTTTATAAAAATGTATACTAAAAAGATGTGTGGTGACTAAACTAAAGAGTACTTGTTATAAACTAAATAATTTGGATAAAACAGAGAAGGCGCTGTAAGGTAATTCCCATTTAACTACTAAACAGGAGCCGCAGAGCCAGAGCACGCTTTGCGCACATGACAGAGCCAGAGCATGCTCTGCGCACGTGAACCCCGTCCTCTCAATAATTTTTATATCTATTTTGACCTGGTATCCCCGGTAATGGAGCAGCAAGAAGCCAAGGATAAACTAAAGACTAGGGAACTGAAAAGGCAAACACGCACCGGTAAGAGCCTGTGATGTGCTCCCGGGCGTGGCGGCCATGCGTGATGCGCGCGGGCGTGCCCGTGATGTGGAAAAGCTTCAAATTGATTGTTGAAAATGCTACAGAAACTTGCATTGGCTTCGCTGCATGTCGTCAATTTGGCGCTTTGCTTTCATACGAGAGCAAAAAGACTAGCACCTCGACGCTGAGCAGGCATTTAAACAGCTGTACAGGCAAAAGTGATGATCGTCAAACATCTATATTATCATTTGCCCCAAAGACCGCGCCTCTTCGCGCTATGAAATTTCAGGTTTGCTCCGGGCTCGGGCCTGCAAATCAAGTTGATTTAATACCCGCGGGCCTGGGTCGGGTCGAGCTGGATTTTTAAGGAACGATCTTACCTCTACTCCTAATATAAATGCCCCTTTTAAAATGAGAGATCACTGTTTATTATAATAAATTTACCATAAATTATGTTTACTTAAGCATACATTTGTTGTTGATGTGGTAGCATGAGTCTATTTGTACTCACCCCTGACAGCTAAGTAAACATTGTATATTCCAGTTTAGTAGCAATTAAAATGAAATTACAATGACATGGAGTCTGTGAACAGGATTTATTCACTAAAAAAGTATCATGAGGTCAAATACAAGAAGGAAAGGCAGATGGAATCAGCCAGGCATGGAGCAAAGCAGTCCAACCACATACTATGAGTGCTATTAAACTACACAACTACAGTCTAGGGAGAGGGGATGTGTGAAAAATGGGGGAAATTAGCTAGGTCGGTGGTTATGATCAAATCAAATAAATTCAATTATGTACAGCTTTAACACTTTGGAGAAGTGCACCCAAAGTGAATGCAGATAGGCATTTTTTACAAGTGCCATTTTTCTGTATTGTAAAAGAAAACATTTTAAGTCATTAAAAAAATATTGGATCATTAACTTGTTTGCAATACTTTGGGATTACATACCTGGAGCAAGTTGTTCCTCAGCTTGTGAGGCCACAGTTAACATCTCCTTTTCATCTTCCACCTCAAAGAAATCCCCAGCAGCAAGTTCTTCCTCAGCTTGTGAAGCCACAGTCACCATCTCCTGGTCTTCTTTCAACTAAAGAAAATCCCCAGCAGCTGCATCTGTAAAACAGTACATAACAATAAGCACATATCACTAATATATCTGCATGAACTGATTGAACTCACCAGACAAAAATTTGTCTTCGAGCTCCAGACTCTGACAGAGGGGGGAAGCGTGGCACTGCGGCTGTTGTTTAAAAAAATGTCTATTAGTTTGTGATATTGGTTTGTTGCATATCGTCGCTGTCCTGTGAAAAACACTTATCTCAATTTATTATTTCATTTTTTTATTTTTACATGAATGCTGTTTCATTGCAATTCCATCGGCCCACGGGTGGGTTTTCGCGTCCTTACCCGCGGGACATTCGCTATATACAGAACAACTTCAAAGCATTCTCGGGCATGTTATATATGGTTAGAAAACTGAGTTCCCGCAAATTCGAATGATACCAAATATTATAAGATACAATCATACACTGTAAAAATAATTTCATCAATTATATTATTGTAACTTAAGTTTGTAATGTGTTTCAACACAACAATAAATGTTTTCAATTGTTAACATATGTTCAAAGGTAAAAAACTCTTTTAAGTGAGTTGCCCAAACAAAGGGTAAAATTTGAAAATGTCAACTTGACCTAATGTACTAAGTTTAACAGTAGAAGCCGGATCTTGTTAACACACAACCATATGAATGCGCCACACATAAAGTGCTTGAAAGTTACCACATTTTCCGGGTTATAAGTCGCACCTTTATATAAGCCACACCCACTCTATTTTTTTAGAACATTTTTGGGAAAAAAACGTAAATAAGCCGCGCCTTTATATAAGCCGCACCTACCTATGTTGAAAACTTTTATATTTACTGCATTTATAGAATGATTATGAACTGTAAATGTACATGTACATACCTGAGCACATTCTTTCCTAACAGTGTCTTTTAACACTGCAATAACGTTGCTGATTAAAACAGAAGGGAACCAAGAGAAAATAAACAGTACTTATCTGCTCCAACTAATGTCCACCAGACTCCACCATCTATTGTTCTACATATGCACCTGTCTTGTTTTATGTTAATAAAGTCAGCCAATCTAACACACCACTTGCTAAATCAACAATAGCATTTCACATCAAAACAACAGAACAGACGTACCATCAGCCATTGCATTCATGTGCACTTCAGGCACCTCTAGGAAAACATAAAATCAAAGCATTACAGCACCTAATGCAATAACCTAGTCTATGGCGCCCTCGCCTGTTGAACTTCTCCACCTGCAGTCACATCCAGTTAATGGAAAATGTATTGTATTGAATTGTACTGTCATTCCGGAGGAAATTATGCGCTTATGCGGAGGAAATTATGCGCTTAACATGATTTCCACGGAGCTACGATGGTAACATTTAGCTAACATTCACACATGTAGGATACAAGACAGTTACTGTAAGATAACTTTAAACTCACCAAAACGCTTGTAGATCGATTAAATAAGTCTTTTATTTGTCCCCGACCATGTAGGATGTTTCCAAGTCTCCAAAAGTATTTATGTATTCGGTCATAATTATGTCTTCATCTCCTCTGTGCTCGGCTTCTTACGTGTGTGGCTGCATGATGCAATACCCCAGCCAGAGGCAGGCAACTGCCTGTTTGTGGTTCATTCTTGTTCAACCATAGTCTGTAAGTAACTTAGACAATTGTGTGTAATGCAACATTTATATAGGAGCTGAATTGTGGATGATTGTACTGTGTTGTTGACTGAACAAACTAATTGCTATCGCTAATGCTAATCGTGATCGCTAATTGTTAGCATAGGCTCATCTTGTTCATGTCTATGACAATACATGTGTATTTAATGCATAGATTGATAGTATTTTCTGTTTTTTGTGCAGTTTCACAATATAAACAGGCAACTTCGCTGCACACCTAGAGTCTGTGGCGTGTGTCTGACATGCTCCTCTGTAGCACGGGGGCCCCACAGGAAACTGTCTTGGCTCCCTTCCTGTTCACCCTCTACACCTCGGACTTCAACTACAACACCCCTACCTGTCACCTGCAGAAGTTCTCTGACGACTCTGCGATTGTCGGCCTCATCACAGGCGCAGATGATCGGGAGTACATTGAACTTACTCAGGGTTTTGTGGACTGGTGCCAGCAGAACCGCCTCCTGATCAATGCGGGGAAATCCAAAGAAATGGTGGTGGATTTTGGTAGGCGCCAGCACTCTTCACCTGCACCAGTGAATATCCGGGGAACAGATGTTGAGAGAGTCTCAACTTACAAGTACCTGGGTGTTCTTCTGAACAATAAACTGGACTGGAGCGACAACACAGACGCCATCTATAGGAAGAGCCAGAGCAGACTCTTCCTACTCAGGAGACTGAGGTCTTTTGGGGTTCAGGGGACACTCCTCAGGAACTTTTATGACTCGGTGGTTGCATCGGTCATCTTCCAGGGAGTGGTCACCTGGGCAGGCGGCGTCTCGGCCCGGGACAAGAAGCGGCTGGACAAACTGGTCAGGAGGGCCGGTTCTGTCCTGGGCTGCTCCCTGGACTCTGTGGACTAGGTGGGGGACAGGAGGATGTTGGCCAAGCTGTCATCAATGCTGGACAACCCGGACCACCCCCTCCAGGGCACCCTAACAGCACTCCACAGCTCTTTCAGTGACAGACTGTTACACCATCGCTGTGCAAAAGGGAGATTCCGCCGTTCCTTCTTGCCTGCTGCTGTCAGACTCTTTAACAAGAACATTGTGTAGTCTCTACAAACTGGCGGACATTAGTGCAATTGTGCAGTCCTGCACCTGAGCTCATATCGTGCAATACCCAATATTCCCCACTACTGTAATACCGTGCAATACTCAACATTCCCCACGACTGTTAGTCTAGTTTTATTTTTATCCAATGCTGTCCCTTACATTTCACTACAGCACTGCAGCACTGTCATTTACTTCCTCTGTACTATGTACAGGCTAAAATGAGTGTTCCTCATACTTTTTATGTAGATGTGTGTTGGTGTGTATATACAGGTGTATATACACATGTTACTGCGTATATTTACATAGGTTTGATCCTGAATGTTTGCCTTTAATGTTATAATGGCTAGATTATGCCGCCATCCCTGTGTGACCTATATCTTTCGGTTCCGGCGCAGCGCGAGTGGCAGCCCGCTACAGTAGCTCCCGCTCATCGGTGAGCCTTTTCGTGTGTTTTTGTTCCTTAATATTACTCTACCTCATACCTTTTTCATATAGTTGATAGTCGTAACTTGCGTAGCAATGGACACCCAAACTGCGGTATTCTTGCTGCTGCTGATGGCTATTTTTTGCGCGATCGTGTCCGGCGACTTGGCTCGGAGCCGCGCCCCCATTGTTTACAGCCGGAATCAGTTGTTAGCACTCCGTGCTAACCCTGCGCCGGCTCCCGGGGCGAGACCCGATATCCCCCGTGAGCTGAAGAGGAAGAGACGGGGATCTCGTGCGGGGGTTAAACGCCGGGAAAGGAGGAGACGATACCATCCCGTCCTCCCGTCTGTTATCATGGGGAATGTTAGCTCGCTCCCCAACAAGATGGACAAGCTAGCGGCGCTTACCCGGCATGAGAGGGACTTCCGGGAGGCTACCCTGATGCTAGTCACGGAGTCGTGGCTAACAGCGCTAACGCCGAACGCGGTCGTAGAATTGGACGGCTTCCAAATCATACGTGCGGACAGGACGCTGGAGAGTGGAAAGAGGAAAGGAGGAGGGCTGGCTGTGTTTGTGAACGATAGATGGTGTAATCCTGGGCACATCACGATTAAGGAGCAGCTTTGCCGCAGGGATATTGAGCTGCTAGCTGTTGGCATGAGGCCATTCTACATTCCGCGAGAGTTTAGTCATGTGATCGCGGTGACCGTCTACGTCCCACCAGCTGCCAGCAGCGACACAGCCTGTGATGTCCTGACTGCAGCAGTGAGCAGGCTACAAACACAGCACCCAAATGACCTGATACTCATCTCTGGTGACTTCAATCATGCCTCCCCTTCCTCCTCTCTGCCTTCATTCACACAGTATGTCACCTGTCACACCAGAGACAATAAAACACTGGACCTTTTCTATGCCAACACCAAGGAGGCATACACATCACTGCCCCTCCCCCCGCTGGGCAAAGCTGATCACAACCTGGTGGCTCTCCAGTCTATGTACAAACCTCTGGTCCGCAGGCAGCCAGCTGTGACCCGCACGGTGCAGAGTTGGTCTGGAGAGGCCGAGGAGGCCTTAAAGGACTGCTTCAGCACAACTGTGTGAGAAGTATTCAGCGATGCTCACGGGGAAGACATACGTAGTCTAACGGACACTGTTACAGACTATATAAATTTCTGCATGGAGAACACCATGCCCACCAGGACGGTAAGGTGTTCCTCCAACAACAAACCCTGGATCACACCAGACATAAAAGCTCTCCTGAAGGAGAAGAGGAGGGCTTTTGCGTCAGGCAACATAGAGGAGCGGAAGACTGTGCAGCGCCAGCTGAGGAGGAGGATCAGAGAGGGGAAAAGGTCCTACAGGAAGAGGATGGAGGAGCAGCTGCTGCAGAATAACGCCAGGGGAGTCTGGAGGGGCCTGAAGACCATCTCAGGCCACGGACAACCCAGGACCCGGACTGGGGGGGACCTGCAGTGGGCGAATGAGCTGAACCTCTTTTTCAATAGGTTCGATCAGATGCCTGCCTCCACTCAGTCTCTCCTGCTGCAGCCTCCACCTACTCCTCTTGCTGGGCGTGTCACCCCATCCCCCCTTTTCTCCACAGTCTCCAGCTCCCAGCTACACCAGATAGCCACCACTCCCTCCTGCCCAGCTTTGGCCTTCACAACATATCAGGTGAGGAACCAGCTGAAGAAGATGAAGGTGAGGAAGGCAGCGGGTCCAGATGGCATCAGCCCCCAGCTCCTTAAATCCTGCGCAGACCAGCTGTGTGGAATTGTCCAGCACATGTTCAACCTGAGCCTGAAGCTGGGCAGGGTCCCCCAGCTGTGCAAAACATCCTGCCTCTTCCCGGTGCCAAAGACCCTCCACCCGTAGGAGCTCAACAGCTTCAGACCAGTGGCGCTGACATCTCACCTGATGAAGACCCTGGAGGGACTGGTCCTCGTCCACCTGTGCCCCTGGGTGAGCTCCTCAATGGATCCACTCCAGTTCGCATACCAGCCTTGCATCAGTGTGGATGATGCCATCATCTACCTCCTCCACACTTCACTCTCCCACCTGGAGAAGGCGAGGAGCACTGTGAGGATCATGTTCTTTCATTTCTCCAGTGCTTTCAACACCAGCCAGCCCACCCTTTTGGGAGACAAGCTGGAGTTGGCGGGAGTGGCCCACCACCTCACCACATGGATCCAGGACTACCTCACAAACCGGCCACAGTATGTGAGGACACAGGACTGTGTGTCTGACGTGCTCCTCTGCAGCATGGGGGCCCCACAGTCAACTGTCTTGGCTCCCTTCCTGTTCACCCTCTACACCTCGGACTCCAACTACACCACCCTTACCTGTCACCTGCAGAAGTTCTCTGACGACTCTGCGATTGTCGGCCTCATCACAGGCGGAGGTGATCGGGAGTACAGAGAATTTACTCAGGGTTTTGTGGACTGGTTCCAGCTGATCAATGCGGGGAAATCCAAAGAAATGGTGGTGGATTTCTGTAGGCGCCAAAAAAATAATATCATGCGGTTTGTTGTCAAAACTCTTTGAGCTAAGCCTTGATTTATGGCATTTTGGATCAAAGGTCATAGTTAGTCATAAATTTTATATTTGATTTTAATAGTTTCCGGGACATCTGGAAGTGGTCAATTTAACTCTCGTACATCCTGGGGTCATCATTTTATGTGAAGTAGTTAAAAGGTCAAAGTAGTATATGTCAGGTTGTGTTTTAACATTATTTGACATATGTATTAAGTGTTTTTTTATGTTTTAAAGGATAGAATGTATCATCTTACCTTGGGAAGTGAGAAGGAGGAGAAGGAGGAGGGGGTGAGAAGGTGGCTTCCTTTCACGCACACACATTGTCCAGAAGGGTGGGGGTATGTCTCAAAGAGTGGGCGGTCAGTGTTTTTTCTGTAGGATCATAAAAAAAGGTGACTCCAAGTATTTAAACGTTCAGGATGCTAAACAAGAAGGGTGAGGAGATGCATCCTTTCACGTACGGTGGTCTGCCCAAGGTAATTAAACAACATGTGTTTTTTTTTTTTCTGTAGAGGGATTAAAAAACAGGCTCCAGGATTTGAACGTAAAATCGGCCAATGTGTTTTTATGGGAGGTGCAATTGCACGGGAGGTTATCTTACTAAACATCAGTAGGTCATAAAAAAGCAGAGACCCGAGGTTTTTTTAACCATAAAATGTGACGTTGGTTTAGGTTCATGAGGGATATGTCCGGGCATGTACATGCTGAGGGTCAGAGAGGGGTCAGCGAGGGGTCATAGAGAGAGTGTTGGAAGGGGAAAAATGAGAAACTGGTACATTGTTTTTAATCAGGTACAAAGTCTTGAATAATTGTATGTATAGTTTGTGTGAGCAATCTATAAAATAATTTAAAAAGCATACCTGTGATTCTGCTGTTGTGGGATGTGATGATGAGATGGAAGAATACTCTGTGTCTAAAGCGCGCTGGAGAAAAAACTGTGAGAAGCGTGTTTGTATGAACTTTAAAAACATTAGGAATAAAATTCTGACTAGTGTGAATGTGCGAAGGGACTAAACTAAAATGTTAGATTGGTTTGAGGAAAAACTAAAATGTTAGATTGGTTTGATTAACATGATCATCGTGGTAGAGGGTGGGTGAGAGAGAGAGAGAGAGAGAGAGAGAGAGAGAGAGAGAGAGAGAGAGAGAGAGGCGGGGTTACCAACTGCGCGAAAGTTTGTATAGGCCCTCCTCATTCCTGAAAAAAGAACATGAAAGGAGTACATCTGAGATGGCTGAAGGTAGTTATTGTTTTTATGTAATGACATTCTACATGTCAACGTTATAACTAAATTGTTTAATATATCTTACAGACATGTATGGAAGCATGGCGGCGTATGAACGCAGTTAGTTATTTTATAACTTTCTAATATATTTTGCCAATAATTTTTTACAGCCTCTAGTACAGTTGTTGTTTTATCTAAAAAAACAGCGCCACTGACTGATGATTACAGCCACGTATATTTTACACATACAGACTACGGAGGTATATTCTTTTCTACAATATATCCTTTAGTATTATTATCTTATTAAACATTTTTATCTTTTATGCATCATGTAGATTTCGAAGAGCCGACAAATCGCGAGATTGACAGGAGCGGGTTACCGACATATGATCCTATAGCGCATGCTGATGACGAGGAGTCTACAACCGGGCCGCCTCATATTGATGACGACTCCATCGGCACGCTGATCAATGAGCGGCTCTTATGCAACCCTGGCTCCGAAGGAAGAGTGTGTCACGCCCCCGAGGAATGATGGAGGAGACTCGTCTCTAACATCAACTGCAGCAGCACAGGTTAACCAACATTCGCCAGCGCGTAACGTCGAAGCGTTTGGATCAGGCCCAGATGACATATCTGACCACGCTCTGATGCTTGTTGGGGAAGAATACGAGCAACGTCACACAAACAATGGTGAGAACATTTCTATTCAAATCAATAGCCCAGCTAATGCTATCGATACATATGGCTGGCTAGCTAGCATACATGTGCTCGCGTGTGTATGAGTATTTTTTCTGTTCTAAACTCTTCCTATGAAGTGCATGGGGTGGGCAACATCGTAAAATACACTATTACTATCATCGTCAAAACAAGAAGAATGTTAATATCAATCAATCAATCAATCACATTTTATTTATATAGCACTTTTCATACATGAAAATGCAACTCAAAGTGCTTTAAAACATTCAAAGCAAAACATAGAATTATCTTCAATCAAAAGAAAAGATAAATTATTTAAAAGTTGTTGAAAGCCGAACTAAAAAGGTGTGTCTTGAGCTTCCTCTTAAAAATATCAACAGTCTCTGCAGACCTGACATCCTCTGGCAGGCTATTCCAAAGGTGAGGACCAAAACGGCTGAATGCAGCCTCGCCATGCATTTTGGTCCTCACCCTTGGAATAAATAAAAGGCCGGCGCCAGAGGACCTCAGGATCCGCGAGGGCTGGTATGATAAAAGCAAATCAGATAAATAAGATGGCCCAAGACCATTAACACATTTATAAACTAATAAAAGTACTTTAAAATCGATCCTGAAACACACAGGGAGCCAATGCAGCAATTTCAAAACTGGCGTAATGTGCTCCCGCCCTCTGGTTCTCGTCAGCACCCGAGCGGCTGAATTCTGCAGTAGTTGCAGTGGTGAAATGCTCTTTTTCGGGAGGCCAGAGAGCAGGGCATTACAGTAATCTAAACGACAGGAAATAAAGGAAATAATACCAACTGTTATTTCATCCATGCAGCCGCTCAAGCCAGCATGACCAGAGGCCTCACATAGAACACGGGAACCCGGAAACGGCGCTGCGGAAGTTACGTCAGAGATCTCAGTCACCCGAGACGCGGAACAAACTGTCAAAGACGACACCAGGGAGCCACCTACAGGCGAGGCGGCATTAGGTGCCGCAAACACCCGACAATCTGTCCTCTGTATACAGAAAGTTTGCGACTTTGCGGTTGTTTGCGTATGATGCGCTTACAATTTAAAATGGCTGGGTTTCAATAAGGGCGTGTCACCCCCTCCCCTCTTTTCTCCACAGTCTCCAGCTCCCAGCTAAACCAGATAGCCACCACTCCCTCCTGTCCAGCCTTGGCCTTCACAACATCTCAGGTGAGGAACCAGCTGAAGAAGATGAAGGCGCGGAAGGCAGCGGGTCCAGATGGCATCAGCCCCCAGCTCCTCAAATCCTGCGCAGACCAGCTGTGTGGAATTGTCCAGCACATGTTCAACCTGAGCCTGAAGCTGGGCAGGGTCCCCCAGCTATGGAAAACATCCTGCCTGGTCCCGGTGCCAAAGATCCCCCACCCGAAGGAGCTCAACAGCTTCAGATCAGTGGCGATGATGTCTCACCTGATGAAGACCCTGGAGTGACTGGTCCTTGTCCACCTGCGCCCCCTGGTGAGCTCCTCAATGGACCCACTCCAGTTCGCATACCAGCCTTGTGGATGATGCCATCATCTACCTCCTCCACACTTCACTCTCCCACCTGGAGAAGGCGGGGAGCACTGTGAGGATCATGTTCTTTGATTTCTCCAGTGCTTATAACACCATCCAGCCCACCCTACTGGGAGACAAGCTGGAGCGGGCGGGGGTGGCGCACCACCTCACCACATGGATCCAGGACTACCTCACAAACCGGCCACAGTATGTGAGGATACAAGACTGTGTGTCTGACGTGCTCCTCTGCAGCACGGGGGCCCCACAGGGAACTGTCTTGGCTCCCTTCCTGTTCACCCTCTACACCTCAGACTTCAACTACAACACCCCTACCTGTCACCTGCAGAAGTTCTCTGACGACTCTGCGATTGTCGGCCTCATCACAGGCAGAGATGATCGGGAGTACAGAGAACTTACTCAGGGTTTTGTGGACTGGTGCCAGCAGAACCGCCTCCTGATCAATGCGGGGAAATCCAAAGAAATGCTGGTGGATTTCGGTAGGCGTCAGCACTCTTCACCTGCACCAGTGAATATCTGGGGAACAGATGTTGAGAGAGTCTCAACTTACAAGTACCTGGGTGTTCATCTGAACAATAAACTGGACTGGTGCGACAACACAGACGCCCTCTATAGGAAGAGTCAGAGCAGACTCTTCCTACTCAGGAGACTGAGGTCTTTTGGGGTTCAGGGGACACTCCTCAGGAACTTTTATGACTCGGTGGTTGCATCGGTCATCTTCCAGGGAGTGGTCACCTGAGCAGGCGGCGTCTCGGCCCGGGACAAGAAGCGGCTGGACAAACTGGTCAGGAGGGCCAGCTCTGTCCTGGGCTGCTCCCTGGACTCTGTGGACTCGGTGGGGGACAGGAGGATGTTGGCAAAGCTGTCATCAATGCTGGGCAACCCGGACCACCCCCTCCAGGGCACCCTAACAGCACTCCACAGCACCTTCAGTGACAGACTGTTACACCCTCGTTGTGCAAAGGAGAGATTCCGCCGTTCCTTCTTGCCTGCTGCTGTCAGACTCTTTAACAAGAACATTGTGTAGTCTCTACAAACTGGCGGACATTAGTGCAATTGTGCAGTCCTGCACCTGAGCTCATATCGTGCAATACCCAATATTCCCCACTACTGTAATACTGTGCAATACTCAACATTCCCCACTACTGTTAGTCTAGTTTTATTTTTATCCAATGCTGTCCCTTACATTTCACTACAGCACTGCAGCACTGTCACTTACTTAGAGTATTTTTTCCTCTGTACTATGTACAGGCCGAAATGAGTATTCCTCATACTTTTTATGTAGATGTAGGTTGGTGTGTATATACATTTGTATATACACATGTTACTGCGTATATTTACATAGGTTTGATCCTAAATGTTTGCCGTCAATGTTATACATTAATGGCCACATTATGCCGCCGTCCCTGTGTGACCTATATCTTTGCTGCTGTAACAATGAAAATTTCCCCACTGTGGGATCAATAAAGGCATTCTTATCTTATCTTATCTTAGGATAGCATTTTTTTTCACACACACGCACACACACATGCACACACACACACACGCACGCACCCCCCCCCACACACACATTAAGATTCTTTATCATTCTTGTAGATATTTTACACCTTAATCGTTGTAATGGAAGACTACGAGGCGTTAATACACCACCGCCAATAAATATGGAAATAATTGAAAATCAATTCCCCTCGAGTAACGCCGCCATTAAAAAACATGATTCCAGCTATAAACAAGGGTTGTTTTAATGATGGTTACAATTCGTAAAAAATACCAACCCCTCTAAAAAACATCCATCCATCCATTATCGATACAGCTTATCCTCACAAGGGGCGCGGGGCGTGCTGGAGCCTATCCCAGCTGTCTTCGGGCAGTAGGCAGGGGACACGCTGAATTGGTTGCCAGCCAATCGCAGGGCACACAGAGACAAACATTCGCACTCACAATCACACCTAGGGCCAATTTAGAGTGATCAATTAACCTGCCATGCATGTTTTTGGAATGTGGGAGGAAACCGGAGTACCCGGAGAAAACCCACGCAGGCACGGGGAGAACATGCAAACCCCACACAGGGAGGCCGGAGCTGGGATCAAACCCACAACCTCTGAACTGTGAGGCGGACGTGCAAACCAGTCGACCACCCGCCCTCTAAAAAACACGATTCATGAAATAAATGAAGGGGCTATTCCTCCTTCTAACGACGCAGACGAAACAAAGGGTGCTCATAACACACATGTACAGAGCACTAATGCACAACTCCACCATTCACGGGATGGGGTGTTCATAACACGTCCATACAGAGCGATAATACGGCGATGCATAAGGATGTACAACCCCATCATTCGCGTGATATGAACGCGCAAGATGTTTACAACATCAGACCGCAGACAGGGGGGATGGGGTTATAATAACGCGGCGACCTCATTTCAACAATATCGAATTTAGGAGGCGTCTAAACACACTAATGGGGGCAGCTAACCCAGATTTTGCAACATTCTACACGCACATAGAAAATAACACTGGCGGCTGAGGTAAGCAGAGTAGTGCAACGTGGCGATAGGGTTCAAGCCGAAATAGTGGGTGAAGGTGGACGTGTTCATCAACAAATTGATGTAACCGACGCGTCGAATGACATCACAGAGGCGGTGGGTGATATGCTGGAGCACATGGCTCAATCTAATACGAAAATGTGTAAAATGCCATCTGCAATATTATGTAAAGCCGGATGCTGATGAAGCTAAACATAAATGCTACAAAGCTAAATGACGCTGTGCGACCAAACCCTCCCCAAAGCGGGGGAGGCGTTATTAAATCCGCATATGTGTTACATAGAGCCCATAAAAGCTGAACCGCAGTGCAAACAGATAATCTACTACGATTTCGAAACATATGTAGACGTCGATGGTAAACTCAAACCGTACCTGGTGTGCGCAAAATCTAAGAAGGAGGCTAAATACTGGTTCGGCACTGACTGCATAGAAGGATTTATCAACTATTACAGAAAGCCCCGATTTCAAAAGGCAACCTTTATTGTGCATAATGCGAGAGGATTTGATTCCTGCATTCTGTTAAACAAAATGATAGACATGGATGTTAAAGTGGGTATTTTAATTCAAGGTAGCAAAGTCTTGTGTCTCACAGACCTTGATCGGAGGATGAGGTATATCAACTCACTGTCATTCCCAACCATGCCGCTAAGCGCTATGCCAAAAGCGTTAGGATTCGCGGATATGTCTAAGGGGTATTTTCCTCACAAATTCAGCTCGCCGGAACATCTAAACTACGTAGGCCCATACCCTGATTCTCAATACTACGATGTTGAATGCATGGCACCGCCCCAACGCGCAGAGTTTTACAATCGGTACGCTAAAGCTGGCGAGGCAGTCTTTGATTTTGCAAAGGATGCGTTATTGCAGAAACTACGTCGATCTCTTAATGCAGGGTTGTGAGAAATTTGGAGAGGAATTCATCAACGCGACGGGTATAGATCCGTTCAACTTCATCACCATAGCTTCTGCATGTATGAACATTTTTCGCAGTAGATTTTTAACGCCTAAAACATGAGGCATAACCCTGGCTGATAACTACAGGGGTCGAAACAGAGCGTTTTCACACAACTCTATCCAGTATCTATTATGGGTGATGCATAGCCGTAATATACATATTCAGCATGCTCTGAACACCGGCGAGGTCAGAATCGGGAGGTACAGTGCGGATGGTTTCACAACTGTAGACGGGGAGGGTGTTGTTTACGAGTATATGGGATGTTATCACCACGGCTGTCCTAATGTTTTGACCCGAGTGAAATATGCCCCACAACAAAACGACTCTTTCAGGAAAAGTACGATGCTATTAAAAGAAAAATACAGGAGCTGAGAGACAAACACGGACTGCGAGTCGAAGTTATCTGGCAACATCAATGGCTTCGTATGAAAAAAACAATTCCCGAGGTGCGTGATTTCTTACAAGATTCTAAATTCCCAGAGCCTCTTAAACCGAGGGCGTTATCGGGCGTATGGACGACCTCTGAATTCAACAAGGCTCTCGATCTAGGTTACACCGTCTCTCATATTTACGAGGTATGGCATTACGACACTGCCGACGATGATATTTTCAAAGAATACATGAATACATTTCTCAAAGGGAAACAGGAAGCGTCGGGGTACCCCGCGCACGTTCAGGAGGGCCGTGAACGATACATCAATGACTACCTAACTCATCAAGGTATTCGATTGGACCCCTCCAAAATTAAATTAAATCACAGTAAGAATGTCAAGTGTCTAAATTAGCGATGAACGGACTCTGGGGAAGCTTGCGTAGCGTGATCATATGAATCAAACCAAAATCGTAACTGACACAAATGAATTTTTCATGATGCTTTTTTCGAGGTTGTACAATATCACATTTTTCCATTTTATCGATGAAAAAATATCGATGATACAGTACAGCTACACACATAACAGAACCCCCTCCATCCAAAACATCAAACATCCCCACCGCGTGTTTCACAACAGCTTACGCGCGTCTAAAAATGTATGACTTTCTGGAGTTACTCCAAGAACGTGTCCTGTATTCAAGAATTTGTCTCAGCAGGTCCCAAAAGCTACGCGTACGTTACAACAATCGGAGAGAAAACAATGATGTTAGTCAAGGGCATCATACAATCCCACCAGAGCGCTGAGCACATCAATTACACCAGCGTTAAGGAGATGGTTGGAGATTATGTCAGCACAATGGGTGCCCAATCAACTGTGATCGAGGCGCCTCAACACAACATTGTTCGTGACAAAAGAGGGTTGGTTCCATCTGAAAAACGCGTCATTCATGAAAAAAATGCGTGTGGTGTGCGACAAGCGACGTCTTATTCCCGACGGCCTTAGCCTTCCATTCGGATATTCACACACACACACACACGCACGCACACACACCCGCACACACCCACACACCCCCACACACCTACACACACCCCCACCCCCGCCCACGCACACACACACACACAAATACCCCCCCCACACACACACACACACACTCCCACACGCACACAAGATGGTCTGACTGCTTTTGCTCCTAACACACAGAGACAGCATCCTAGCATAGGTGGGGGCTACATTTTTGTGTCGTGGTTTGTGAAGAGGCCTTCTTTTTTCTGAGGCCTGCACTTAGACTTTTCACAATAATGTTGCCTTAATTGTACACTAACCTGATGATTGTATGAAAGATGCCCTAACAAGCTGTATTAGAACAATAAGGGTTGCTATTCTCAGCCATTAAAAAACATAACCAAGCATGCACAATGGTGCACAGGTGTAGTTCAGGTGTTTCATAGGTACATGTGTAGATGACGTGGTCTTACGCTAAGATGAATTCAATCAGGTGGGCACTTCACTATTGTATGGGAAACGTCCTAAACATGTTGTATTAGAACAATAAGGGTTGCTATTCTCATTAAAGAAACATAACCAAGCATGCTAAATGGTCTACAAGTGTAGTTCAGGTGTTTCATAGGCACATGTGTAGATTACGTGGTATTGCACTAAGATGAATTCAATCAAGTAGGCACTTCATAATTGTATGGGAAACGTCCTAACAAAGTGTAGTAGAACAATAAGGGTTGCGATTCTCAGTCAATTTAAGAAAAACATAACCAAGCATGCAAAATGATGTACAGGTGGATAAATAAATTTGACTTCACTTGACTTGACAGGTGTAGTTCTGCTGTTTCATATGCAAATGTGTAACCCCATATTCCAGCGGCAGGGGTGGAAAAACACCAGGTTTGAGTCAATGATTCAGTGGGCGGGTGTTGTCTTATTTCCGAATAAATCCTTGATTTTTGATGAGAGTTTGATCCACAGCCTTTATGAATAGAAATACACGTCCCCTCAATCATCATGCCTTCATGAAGATCTGTTTTACTTTCTGTTTAGATACACTTGGGTATGGTAGCGCCCCATAGATGAGGGGAGGGGTCTAAAAACATGTGTGAACAAGCCTACCCCAGGCCCAATGAGTTTCATGTTATAGGCGGAAGTATGATCTCATCCATCCATATTTGGTCATACCGGAAAAGATGGCGGCAGCCAGGACATGTCTGTACATGTCTTGAATGAGGCGGAAGCATAATGTCCTTATTTGGACATGCCGGAAAAGATGGCGGCTGCCAGGACATGTCTTTACATCTGCCTCTGTTACATTGGACAAGGCGGAATTATGATCTCGTCCATCCATATTTGGGCATGCCGGAAAAGATGGCGGCAGCCTAAAAGCATGTCTGTACATGTGCCTCTGTTACTTTGAACAAGGCGGAGGTATGGGGTCATCCATCTATATTTGGGCATGCCGGAAAAGATGGCGGCAGCCTAAAAACATGTTTGTACATGCCTTGAATGAGGCGGAAGCATGATGTCAGAGGAAGTCCTTATTTGGGCATGCCGGAAAAGTTGGCGGCTGCCTAAACATGTCTGTACTTGCCCAGGGTGACATCACCGTTCAAAACATGTCTGAACATGTCTTGAACGTGGCGGAAGCATAATGTCCATATTTGGTCATGCCAGAAGGGGGCGTTAATCATAAATGACGTAGGGGCGTGGACTAGGAAGTGCCAAAATGGCGGACAGGAAACCAAGCGAGGCCAGGGATGGGGCTTATGGACTACAACAGGACGTCATCAAAGCGCGCGGTTAGGGGCGGGACTTATGGACTACATGGGGGCGTGGTTAGGGGTTGGACTTATGGACTACAAAGGGGTGTGGCTAGGGGAGGGGCTCTACTTCCAGACTACAAAATGACATCATTAAAGGGGCGGGATTTAAACCGGATATCGCGCCATAAAGGGGCAGGGCTTATGGACTACAAAATGACATCACAATTTTTTACTTCCGTACTACAAATCTGTCAAAAAAGTTTGACGAAAGCGGAATATTACTGTTTTTGATGCGGAAGGACACTGTAGAACCACGGAGCATCTGAATGTGCTGTCGGATGGTTCGTAAGGGGAGGGCCTCCCTCTTGCCTCGTATGCCAAACTCTCGGGCAGCTGCTTAGAGCAGCATTGTCCTTTCAGATCTGTCGTCCAGGGCGGCATAGGTGGATATGCTGCGGTTGCCGTGATGAAGAAGCACGACTTTCAATAAAACTCTGTTGCCCTCTGGTGGGCGATCGACATATAGGACCTCAGTAGTGGGGCTCACTTGGGGACTGTCTTCACTGGTCGCACTGTTCAAAGGTCTATGTTGTCTGTTGTTGACTTCATGAAGGACCTGTAAATGTTTTCCTTGGCACAGGTTACAGGGCTTCTTCAGGTCACACTGAGCTGCTTGGTGGTGCCTTGCACAGCGCCAGCACCTCTTGTTGGTCTTTATCCAGTCCACGAGCTCTTCTCTGCTCAGCTTGGTTACTTCGGCAGACTGACTGAGGAAGTGTTCCTCATTTTCACAGAAAGGGCAGTTAGGTTTGCTCCTACCCTTCTTCTTCTTGGAGTTATTCACTTGTGCGCCGTTGTTCTCAGGGCTCTTGGCCCCGTGGAGGACAGTAACAATCCGACGTCCTCGACGACTATCTGACTTGAATGCGTGCCTCTCCTGTGCCCTCTGGATGCTGCTAGCCCATCAAAGTCTTGGCACCACGATTCATATTTTTAAGCCACTGGGCCAAATCAAGCAGAGTGGAAACATTGCCTGCTTGCCTGAAGGTGCACCGATGGTGCTCGGTGCTCTGGGGGCAGTTTGCTGAGCAGTCTCACCACATGAGACCCACAGCGAAGTTCGATGTCGCCGTCAGTGCCCAATTTCTTCAGAAGGCCGACTAACGACTGTACGTGAAGGGCGAACCGCTCGAAGGATGAGGTGTCACCGCGGTGAACATCAGGTGAGTCGAGGACGCTTGCAATTTTCTTAAGGGCTATTTGGTGTGGCTGACCACATTTTTCGTTGAGGGCTGACATATTGTCTGTGTAAGGCATAGGTGAGTTGAGGTAGGAATCTGCTATCAACTTTGCTTCTTCTACTCAAGATGGTCAACTAGGATTTGGTAATTGAAGAGTTCAGTCCCGTCCTCAGGCGGCACGGTGGTCGACTGGTAAGCAAGTCCGCCTCACAGTTCAGAGGTCGTGGGTTTGATCTCGGCTCCGGCCTCCCTGTGTGGAGTTTGCATGTTCTCCCCGTGCCTGCGTGGGTTTCCTCCGGGTACTCCGGTTTCCTCCCATTCCAAAGAACATGCATGGTAAGTTGATTGGACACTCTAAATTGCCCCTAGGTGTGATTGTGAGTGAGGATGTTTGTCTCTGTGTGCCCTGCGATTGGCTGGCAACCAATTCAGCGTGTCCCCTGCCTACTGCCCGAAGACAGCTGGGATAGGCTCCGGCACGCCCCGCGACCCTTGTGAGGATAAGCGGTATAGGTAATGGATGGATGGAGTCCCGTCCTCTGGCAAGAGGTTCTCCAGTGCCTCAAACGTGCAAACTCACATGGATCACGGTGGCTGAAATAGGGGATAGGAGGGGCGTGGCCCTTTCTAGGTTTGTTCACTCCTAACAGCTGAATCACGGTGCAGTGAAGCTGAAGTCTGCCAACCTTGTCTTGGCATCCATGAAGCTTGCTGTGTGGAAGCTGGCAGGCACGTTAGCTGCTGAGGAGTACTAGTTGCTGCATAGGATGGGAATCTGGGAGGTAGATGCTGTGCGTGTGCAGGCTGGTGGAGGATTGGAGGCCGCTGAGGTACGTAAGCTGCAGCCTATTGATGGAGGCTGGCACACAGGCTGGTATTGCTATTGTGGCAGTGTTGTAATAGCAGCTGGGTACTTCAACCTCTGAGGTAGCGTTCGTGCGTGGGGCTGGAGGTGCTGTGGAGGCGGAAGGCTAAGACTCCATTCACGGTGTTGTAGCGCAGGAGATGAGGAAGCCATGTGCGGGGGGTAGGGCCCACCGCTTAACTGTTGGGATTGGTGGTGCAGAACTTGGCTGCTGTCCTTCGCTGGCGACACTTCACAGTGACTTGATGCTTGGCTTTTCATTCGGTGTAACTCTGAAATCAGCTTTTCTATTTGGTCAGTCATTGTTGGAGCCGGCCGGGTGTCACACTCTGCTGTGTCAGGCCATGGCGGTGGTTCAGGCCAGTCCTCCTCATCCACCATGCAGACAGACTGGGGATCATAATGGCCGACGGAGTGTGTTATAGCTCGCTGGAGGTCGATTACTGTGTTAGTTAGCCTCCTCATGTCAGCCTGAACTTCACGGAATGCATTTATATCGGCAAGAACAGTGTGTTGTGATTGTTGTAACGCCACCTTCTCTTGGTGTATGTCCCTTATTATTTCACTCAATGCGCGTTCGTGCGGCGCGGGATGCGTACTCCGTCGCTGGGCTCTCTCTCTATATACGGCAGGTGGGCTAGCTGGTGATTCGCAGTGTACCTCTTGCGCTCGACGTAGGACAAGTCCACCTCCGGGAGGTCAGCCCGTGCTGATCGATATAGGGAGAGGGGGTGAGGCAAGAGGGGGTCATCTCGGCCGCTCCCTCGTCGTAAGATGACCACTCCGCCTCGCGCACGCGCATGTCTCGCAGCCGGCGTTCGATATGTTCGACACGGTAGTCGTTGAGACGGGTCGGAGACGTGTCTCACGCGTCGGTCGTGCTCCAAAGTCCATATTGTCCAAGGATAAAGAGAGCATCCGGCTCGAAGGACCACAATGTTCGATAGTTTCTTATTGACTGTATAGGCGATGTGGCTCGAACGTAATGTGCTCTTTTCGGACCCGGGTGTTAGCCAGAAAACAAGGAGTGAAGCTATGGTTTCATCAGTTTATTACCTTTCAGTGCAAAATACACCAACACTGCGACAACAACAACACGTCTTCAAAATGCAAGCATGATGATACAGACTAATCTCTGGTGCGCAACAAGGAAGTGTGAGTCCTTTCGCGCGTATTGCACTTCTTGCGAGCGTTAGACACAATGACGAAATATAATAATAACACAAATACAAAACATAATATCAAATCAATCTCCGGAACCTTTCTAACACCCACTAACAAGTAGCGTTTTCACCGCGGAGGCGAACGAGGGGTCGCTAATTGTGCTAATCGCTAAACTGAAATGTGGTAAGTGAGTCGAGAATAGCAAAATAAGTGCTTAGGTGTACAATAGACTTTTTTCTTTACCGAAGCCTGACTAGAACCGTGTAAGGGTGGAGATCCAGCAGTTATAAACAGAAATGTTGTATTACAAACAACACGTATCTAGACAAAAAAATAAGGCGAGGGCTACACAAGCAATTTAGCACACGTTCTAACACCGGCCGGAACTCGCCAACGGCATAAATAACCCAATTACAAATATTCTCGTTGTGATTTTTACACTCACCATTACTGTTAGGACTAAAATATTCAAATAATACCATGATATGTATTTCAAGCCATACCGCTAAGCCCCCAGTCTCTGTTTGAAGCAGTTAAGTCTCTAGCAAAAATATGGGGAAAATATGGACTTATGTACAAAGAACATGTACATTAGCACAAAATTTTGGGGTTGAAAATGATTTTCATACACACAACTGAGTAATGTCACTGAGTAATGTGGTAACAATTTTTACTCTGAAAATTCACTAGAATGCACAATATGTTGCCTATGTATATTGTTATGTATTTAAGTATATGCTATTGTGCTGGAGGTTATTTTATTTTATCAATCAATCAATCAATCACATTTTATTTATATAGCACTTTTCATACATAAAAATGCAACTCAAAGTGCTTTAAAACATTCAAAGCAAAACATAGAATTATCTTCAATCAAAAGAAAAGATAAATTATTTAAAAGTTGTTGAAAGCCAAACTAAAAAGGTGTGTCTTGAGCTTCCTCTTAAAAATATCAACAGTCTCTGCAGACCTGACATCCTCTGGCAGGCTATTCCAAAGGTGAGGACCAAAATGGCTGAATGCAGCCTCGCCATGCATTTTGGTCCTCACCCTTGGAATAAATAAAAGGCCGGCGCCAGAGGACCTCAGGATCCGCGAGGGCTGGTATGATAAAAGCAAATCAGATAAATAAGATGGCTCAAGACCATTAACACATTTATAAACTAATAAAAGTACTTTAAAATCGATCCTGAAACACACAGGGAGCCAATGCAGCAATTTCAAAACTGGCGTAATGTGCTCCCGCCCTCTGGTTCTCGTCAGCACCCCAGCGGCTGAATTCTGCAGTAGTTGCAGTGGTGAAATGCTCTTTTTCGGGAGGCCAGAGAGCAGGGCATTACAGTAATCTAAACGACAGGAAATAAAGGCATGCATCAGCACTTCCGTGTTAGCCTGAGAGAGAAACGGGCGGACTCTGGCAATATTCTTAAGGTGATAAAAACCAATCTTGGTTACATTTTTAATATGAGGAATAAAACTGAGCTCAGAGTCAAAAATGACGCCAAGGTTCTTCACACAGTGTGAGGGATTAAAAATGTGTAGTTTTGGTAAAAGCTTCTCTCTCTGACCTTCGGGACTGATAACTAAAACCTCAGTCTTGTCCTCATTGAGCTGTAGGAAATTATCTGCCATCCATGACTTGATATCTAAAATGCAATTTAAAAGGGTATCAATGGGTCCTGTGTCATCAGGAGACACGGCAATATACAGCTGCGTGTCATCAGCATAGCTGTGAAAGCTGATGCCGTGTCCCCTGATGACATCCCCGGGGGGAAGCATATAAAGATTAAAAAGTAAGGGGCCTAAAATCGAACCTTGAGGAACCCCACATTTAATTTCATGAGTTTTAGAGGAACAAGTATCCATACTTACAAAGAAATATCGGTCTGTGAGATAGGAATAAAACCAGTCAAAAACAGTACCAGAGATGCCCACTAGATTTTTAAGTCTATTTAATAAAATTTGGTGATCTACTGTATCAAAAGCAGCGCTTAGATCCAGTAGCACCAAGACTGTGAGTTTTCTCACGTCTGCAGTGCACCTAATATCATTTAAGATCCTTAAAAGAGCAGTCTCCGTACTGTGGTTCATCCTAAAACAAGATTGATATTTCTCCAAAATATTATTTGTATTTAAAAAATGATTCAACTGGATGAAAACCAGTTTTTCTAAAATCTTACTTAAAAACGGTAAGTTGGATACGGGTCTGTAGTTATTAAAAACGCTCGGGTCAGAACCGTTCTTCTTCAGAAGGGGCTTCACCACCGCCGTTTTAAAGGCAGCGGGGAAGACGCCTGTCTGAAGAGAGCAATTGACTATATTTAAAATTTGTTCTTCAAAAAATCCATAAAATGTCTTAAAAAGAAATGTGGGAATTGGATCCAAAAGGCAGGTTGTTGGGTTTACCTGGGAGAAAACTCGAACAAGTGTCCTTGCATCAACCAGGGCAAAACTTTCCAGTGTT
Source organism: Filicampus tigris (assembly GCF_054856515.1). Classification (NCBI taxonomy): domain Eukaryota; kingdom Metazoa; phylum Chordata; class Actinopteri; order Syngnathiformes; family Syngnathidae; genus Filicampus; species Filicampus tigris. Next base: position 91,197 of record NC_141230.1, read on the forward strand.
TCCTCATGTAAATATGATTGTCCGGGTTTATTAAAACTTGTGTTTTGACGGGCTAAAAGACTGGATCTTATGTCATCGATTTTACTTCTGAAGTGGTCTGCAAAGTCCTCACAGAGAGCATCTGTTGGTCTCTGTGGGGACTTATTAAAATCAGAACTAGTTAAAAGTTCAAAGGTGGAGAAGAGAACCCTGGGGTTGTTTTTATTGACTGTAATGAGGTTTGAGAAATAGGAAGATCTTGCCAGTTTTACTGTTTTATTGTAAGATTTCAGTTGTTCGCATAAAATTTCATAGTGTACTGTAAGTTTACTTTTTCTCCACCTCCTCTCTGCACTCCTGCATTTTCTCTTTGATATTTTGATAGCATTGTTTCTCCACGGGGGTACAGTCTTTGTTTTTGTTGTTTTAATTAAAAGTGGAGCTACTGAATCTAATGATGATTTAAGATGTAGGTTAAAATTGTCAACAATAAGATCACAGGGTGCAGGTAAAATGTCAGCAGGAGTGTTTTTTAAGATCTCGATAAAATTTGCTGCCACCTCAGAAGATAGGTAGCGTTTCTTCACTGTTCTGACCGGGACTGCTAGATGGTTAAAACTGGCGATGTTAAAATAGACACAGTAGTGGTCTGACACTGCCAAGTCAACAACAGAGGACACACCAGCAGACAAGCCATAGGTTATAACCAAATCCAGGGTGTGTCCTCTGTTGTGAGTTGGCTGCAAGACGTGCTGTTTAAAATCCAAGCAGTTTAAAAGGTTTGAAAAATCTCTGGATAGTGGGTCCGAGATGTTGTCCATGTGTATATTAAAATCGCCAGTTATTAATATCCTGTTATAACTGGAATATAAAATGGATAAGAATTCTGAAAATTCTGTAATAAAAGAAGTGGAATGATGGGGAGGTCTATAGACGGTAATGCAGAGAATAGGGGGACTGCTAAAAACAAAGGCATGGTGTTCAAACGATAAATAGCTGCTAAAAATGATCTCCTTTGATAAAAGAGTATTAATAAAAATTGATGCAGTCCCGCCTCCTCTTTTGCCATCCCTTGTAGAAAATAAAAAGTTAAAATTCGGTGGGCAAGCCTCGTTGAGAGCAACTGGAGCATCTGTACCAAGCCATGTCTCAGACAAAAGTATACCATGTAAATTATTGTTTAAAATCAGGTCGTTTATGATAAAAGTTTTGTTTAAAAGGGAGCGCACGTTCAGCACGGCCAGATTAATTATTGTGCTGGACGTGCGCTCATGGTGGTACGAATGAGCAGTATTAACATATACTAGATTACCACTGTTAAAACCACGTTGTTTGTGTGTGCAAGGGAAGCGTCTGCCGGTGATGGTTTCAATGGGAAAATTGTCCGATAGTGGTAATGATAATGAGGGCCTGCAGGGGGAGCTAGTGAGGGTGGTGGTACTGTGAGCAGCTGGTATTGGCCTGTAAGTGATGGTAGTGACATTGTCATTGCAGCGTTTATGAGTAGAAGAAGAAATATGATTGGTAAACAAGAGTCAGCTGGGAGTGGAATTGGTTACGACATGTTGGATGTTAGCGGCTAAAATCTTGCTACCAAGAGAGTTTATCTTATTTTATTTATTTAGTTTTATTATTTTTGCGCCCCTCCTCCTGCCACCGGTTTGGCGCGGACCTCTTTTAGTCTGGGGTGGACTTTCGGGGTGGAGCGACGCAGCAGCAGGTCGTGCTGTCCATAGTGGACTCCTTTGGGGCACCGGAGCCTCGCAGCTCCCCATCCAAGTATGTCATTCAAGCAGCAGCAAATGTTTCAACAATTCTATTACAACCAGCAACACGAGATGTGTTTTCCTTTTTAAAAAAGGATACTAACAGTGTATCAAATTGTGTTTCCTAATAAAATGCACCATGGCGTGGTTCAATTTTCAGGTCAATGGCGACATCTGTCGGTGACTTGATGAAAGTGCTCCACACACGCTTCGCCGCCTGGGCCTAATTTCTCAGCACCCAATCATATCGCAGCAGGGAGTGTACTGTAGGACGGACTTCCGCAGCACGTCTCCTGTGCACGTCTCGTAACAAAACACGTTCCGCTATATCTTTCCTCCCGATTTAATGCTGAACCCACTGCAGCTTCCACACAGGACACCTATCACTTCTTTAAAGGACAACGACCTATCATTTATGAGGTTTTTGTGTCCGGATTAACTAGTCTCGGCGCGCGTTGATGCTTCTCCGCCTTGTTGTCTTATTTTATCTTATTTTTGTTTAGTTATCTTATTTTAGCCCGCTAACAAAGAAAAGCACACGACTCATCGTCAAACAGCGACCAAGAAGTGCGCATTTGTTGCGATTGTCGTGTGGAATTGTGTGCAATGACGACAACAAAGTACGAGGAGGAACTTTGTGGAATAAAAGAAGAGAACGAGCAACATCTTCAACTGCTGGGCGAAGTTTGCAAGCAACCTCGTGTTGTGCTACACGGAGGAGGTTTGTACACTTCTTACTCTGATTTGCTTTGTAAAGAACGACTTTCTATCGTTGAAAATATGCACGTCACATGTGTTTGTATTTCAATGTCTTTACTAGTGTATGGTAATGAAGGTCAGATGAAGTTGTTTGGGAAATTGCGTTCAAGGTTTTTGCCACTTTATTTTTATTCATTGCCTTTAACATGCAGATCTGCTGAACATTTGTTCATGCCAAATGAAATCAGTACAGAAAATGTGTGCCAAAGAATAACCGTTAGTGGGGGGAATGGTAAATGGGCTGTTTCTTGTAACGCGCTTCTCTACTCAAAGCGCTTCACACTGTCTCCTCATTTACCGACTGATGACGCAGCATCAGGAGCAACTGGGGGTTCAATATCTAAAGCCCATTTTATTCCCCCCCCCCCCAGTTGAAAATGTAACTGAATATTGAACATTTTCGTAACATTGCTGTCACGTTAGGTGACTGAAATTTCAAAGAGAACAAATACAAGTCAAGAACTTAGTAGCATTTTGCGAATTTAGGAGAATATGCGTTGTGTCCTGTATTAGGTCCCAACACTTGAGTGGTATGCAAAGTACGTGAGAAAGGCCTATGGTAATGAATCTTCCACATACACAAAATTAATCAGAATGCCTTGTTTCAACTAGTGGCTCTGCATAGAACATATTCTTGAAAAAAAAATGGGTAAACTTCCGCTTTAAGATTGAGATTTATACTACACAAGTAATGTCAAAGTAAATAAGTACATTTGTTTTAGGTGCATATTTTTAATCAATATGTGCAATCATGAGGTCGCTGATGGTGTAGTGGTACACTTACCCGAGTTGTGTGCCGGCAGGGTGGGATCGGTTCCCACAGTGACTGTGTCTGTGTGTGCCTCGTGACTGGCTGGCGACCAGTTTAGGGTGTACTCTGCCTTTCGCCCATTGTCAGCTGGGATAGGCTCCAGCTCCTCCCCGTGACCCTGTACAGGATAAGCGGTGTGGAAGATGACACACATGACATGATGTGCAATCCTTTTTTCAACAGACCCCCCCCCAAAATACAATGAATGAATTTTAGATCCCAAATTACAATGTATAGTGTGTTTGTTTGTCAACCCTTCAAGCGCAACTTTTGAAACTTTAAAGTGGTGACAGATAAAACTATTCCATAAATCTGGAGATGGATATTGGTTGATCACTTTCTAAGATTTTGTGGGCACATTTGGTTGATTTGTGACGAGGCTCCACAATTCACCCTACTGTGCAAGAAATACAGGAAATCAGCGAGCTCAGACAATGTTAGGTGCCTGTTAATAGCCGACAAATTTAAGCGTCAGATTCAATCTGTCCCATCTCCCACACAAAACCAACCAGAGTAACCGACGCTGCTCTAATAAGGGAAAAGCAAAAAGATTTACAACTAAAACAGCGTTTAATTCAGCGACGTACACGTCGCAAAATAGTGCGGCTTTTGGGGGTTAAAGGGATGGACAAGCATTGAGCAGTCCTAGTTTGGAGAAACCAAGCTATCAAGTTAAATGAATACTCCAACGGTTAATTGGAATTTCGCAATTTTTTTCACAATGAGAAAACATTAACTGTAGCTTTTGTGTGCCTGTCCATACAGTGTATGTGACAAAGTGACTTTTGTGGAGTCCGGCGCCATTATTGCTGAGTACATCATGTATTTATGCCACTTAAGCCCATGGCGGTGACGCGCACTAACGTGAAACCTCAACAACAACAACAAGAGCAACAACAGCTTGGCGGTTCATAAAATAGTTTACTTACCAAGTAACACTGGTTCAGGTCTGCTTCCAGTTTACAGGTTCCATTAAATTCCACCGTGGTTTTTCCAATGAGTTGAGAGAGGCGCATGTACGTCCATACAAAATGGTGCAGGTCTGCGCATGTCTGGAAGAACCCGCAAAGGACACTGGGACAATAACTTGTTCAATCTAATTTAACTGGACTCGGTTACATTAAGTTAAGCATGTTCTCCAACCCAAAAGTTCTACTTACTTATTTAAAATTAGTGTTAATATCAAGTCAATGATTTTTGAGTTAGGTTCACGAATAATTTTCTATTAATTTGAATTTTTGTTTTTACAGTGTACCTACTCTCTGTGTTGTGTCCAGGTGTTCCTTGTTGTTTCAGCAACTTGTCTGTATTTAGTTCCCCACTTTCTTTCAGTCCTTGTCAGTTTGTTGTTATTTGTCAATTGTCTGTTGTCAAAGTGAAGTCCTAGTGTTTGTTTAGTTTCCTTTTGATCCTTGTAGATTTAGAGTTCTTCCAGTGCCTTGTTGGTCTTTTTTGTTTTCTTTTAAGGAAATACTTTAGACTTTAGATTTTTGTCTCCTGCTTTTTTGGTCCTCCTCTACGCATTTCGTGACAGAACGATCTAACCCAAAAAATGGAGCCAGTGGGAGAGGCATCACCAGGTGTCTTTTGTTTTCTCGGTGAGAAGTTGGGCCGGAACACCGTGACTCTTGCTGCCATGAGAGAAGTTCTCCATACCATTAAAAAAGGCTGATGCCAATAATAGCCAAAATGCCAAACATCTGTCCTGATTCGGTCGTTGCATTCATCAGTTCACCACAAGATGGCACTAAATTCTACACATTGGCCCTTAATATTTATTCATCCATCCATTATCCAATCCGGTTATCGTCACAATGGTCGCAGGTGAGCTAGAGGCTTTCCCAGCTGTCTTCGGGCAGTAGGCGGGGTACGCCCTGAACCTGTTGCCAGCCAATCGCAGGGCACACAGAGACAAACAAACTTTCGCACTCACTCACTCATACCTCGGGGCAATTTGGAGTGTCCAATGAACCTACTACGCATGTTTTTGGAATGTGGGAGGAAACCGGAGTACCCAGAGAAAACCCACCCAACCACTCGGAGAACATTCAAACTCCACACAGGAAGGGCGGGGCCGTATTCGAACCCACGACCTCTGCACCTTGAGGCGGACATGCTAACCAGTCGACCACCATGCCGCATATTTAATTATTTTTTTCAATTGTTGTGCTTCTATTTTTAGTGAGTTTAGTTCATCGCCATAGCAATAAATGCATTCACAACAACAATTCAATAAAGGATCTTAAATAATAATAAAGACACAAATAATCACTTAAACTTCTGCATTATCTCATGAATATACGAGGCCAATACCGCTTTTGATAGGGCCACCACTAAATAAGGTGTAATGGCAGACCCTGTGCAAAGATGGTCTCCCCCAAAATGCATCAGTAAGTCAAGTTTGATAATGCCAAACAGTATGTTGTACAGTATCGTCTGGCTGTCCGAATCACTTTCATTCCACAGATCAGTATTTGACTTCTTGTCTCGCAGACATCAGCGAAGAAGTTTGTGCTGAGCCAGAGTGCGCTCTAGGGCTGGGAACCTCACGATACAATACGATTTGCGATACAAGTCTCACAATATGACGATACAGCGATTATCGATATATTGGTCAGGAAATTCATCCATCCATCCATTATCTATACCGCTTCTCCTCACAAGGGTCGCGGGCGTGCTGGAGCCTATCCCAGCTGTCTTCGGGCAGTAGGCGGGGTTGCCAGTCAATCGCAGGGCACACAGAGACAAACAAACATCCGCTCTCACAATCACACCAAGGGGCAATTTAGAGTGTCCAATCAACCTACCAAGCATGTTTTTGGAATGTGGGAGGAAATCGGAGTACCCGGAGAAAACCCACGTAGGCATGGGGAGAACATGCAAACTCCACACAAGGAGGCCGGAGCCGGGATCTAACCCACGACCTCTGCGCTGTGAGGCGGAACAGTCGACCACCGTGCCGCCTGGTCAGGAAATCAGTCCACGATAATATACGATACTACTATTCAAAAATTGATGTTTTTCAAAGAAATAATCTTTTTTGTACCATTACTGAATAATAGTATTCAATTCAAGTGCAAATTTTTTTTTTTATAAACAAATCTTCCATAGAGAGACACTTTATTATTGCAACAGTTTGCAAACAAAATGAGTGTCTTAACTCATTCTATCCCAATGACATATGTATATTTCATTTCACAGTGGGTCTGAAAAAGTCTGGTACTGAATGAGTTACACTATTGTACAGTAGTGCAACATGTCAGGAACATTCCCATTCTGTTCTATTTATAAACAGTGACAGTTGTTATGTAACATTGCTGTAAAATGCAAATCTACTGCATAGCCTCTACCTGCAGATTTACAGGGAAAAAAGAAAATCAAAGAATAACTTTAATAAGGAATGTAAAATCCAACAAACATGTGCAATGTGAGCATCATTGTGGATTTCATGCAATTCACGGGTTTCAAAAAATTTGAAAAAAATGGCTGGTCTAAGCATGGCCGGAAGTCGATTTTAGTCTGGCCCACACGTAGAGGATGCCCCACGCAGCTGCTGTAAAGCAACTAGTTTAGCAGCGTTGTGTGTGGAAAGAATTTACTCACCCACGTTCCCCCTTAGCCACCACCTTCCAGATCGTTTATCCCATAAAATTAAATGCATCGTCTAGTCATCTTGGTCCCTTTATGATTGTAGCAGGCACGATATCCATTGTGGTCACTGTCTTTTTGAAGCGACGCCCCCCGACTTGTTTCAAAACAACATGTACACGAGTATATATATATCATTATTATTATTATTTTTTTTTTGGGAGTATATTCAAGCTACGCGCAGCACTGACTCAAGGATGACTCAGACACATCAAGGTGGAGTTCATGCACTTCTCTGGCGTCTTCCCTTTTTCCGGAAATATGCCAATTCTTTTTCCAGCTTAGTTACATCCGTACTACTGTCTGGAAGTCCAAAATGCAGCCACACCTTTTGTATGATGCCAACGCATCTTTTTAAATTAAGTCTTTCGCTTGCTTCAGCCATGTTCTCTCCCATTGTTTGGATGTCTTCTTCGCCTGACGACTTCCGCCCGCTTCCCCGCCGCTCCTCTGCAGCGCGCCCCTAGTGGACCGCCAAGTTATTGCCCAATAAGCAATGAACAATAAAGAAGTCTTTACAGCGGCCGTATAGTAATTTAAAATATCGATACTTGGCGGAGGCGCATTGATAATCGATCTGAAAACAAAACATCGTGATGTATCACCATATCGAGATTTTGTCACACTCCTAGTGCGCTCACATTGCAGAGGAAGAGGAGAATGAGGAAGTCCGCCTTTTCAAAGAGGAAGAGCAGCAAATGTCTAGTTACATCCAAAAAGTGGAGGAGTCAGAGCATGAGGAGAAAGGAAACCCCCATTACACTAAAGAGGAGGAGGAAGATATGTGCAAGCTGCCATTGACTGGTGTCCCTTGGAAGAGTAAAGATAAAGCTAAGATAAATGAGGTGAGCAGAGAGCATGCCTCCAAGCAGCAGCTCATGTCAACACATGACAACAGAAGGTGATGGCCTCTTAGCTACACTATCAGAGAGTGACGACATGTCATTTCATGCTCCTCACAATGCTCCTCACAATGATGATGACAATAAGGAGTTTGTGGGTGATGACGACAAAAGACGGAAATGTTGTCAGTGTAGGATCACATTTGGTTTTAAAGGAGAAATCAACCCAATCACATTTTTTTCAAGAATGTGTTCCCAGCAGGCCCACTAGTTGAAACATGGCATTCTGATTAATGTTGTGTTTGTGGAATATGAGTTAAAGTGAAAGTCAACCCAAACATATTTGTTTCCAGAATATGTTCTATGCAGGCCCAGTAGTTTTCAACAAGGCATTGTGATAAATACTGTTTGTGGAAAAGAGTTAATCTACTCGTTTTTAGCCATCTCTGGGGGTGGCCATTTTGTCACTCCTGTCGACTGAAAATGACATCACAACTATCCAGGGCTAAGAAAACGACCAATCACGGCTCAGCTTTAGAAAACAGGCGAGCTGTGATTGGTCGTTACCTGAGCCCTGGGTAGTTGTGATGTCATTTTCAGTCGGGCTGCCAAGATTAGTTGACTAATCACGACGACGTCGACGATCCATATCGTCGACAATTAATTTAAGTCATTGACGAGTTGTTTATACATATATTTATTTATTTGGTGCATTGGTTTTCTCTTGAAACAACCTTGTCTCACGCTTTTCCCCGCTGGCTGTTTGCCTGTATAGGGCGCACATGCGCAGTCGCGGTGATCTGGGTCATCCGTGATCACAGAAGCATTGTGGGTAGTGAGTGAGTGAGTGGGTGTCATGGCTACCCGATGTTAGCAACAGAGTATTTCACCCACAAATACTTATGATGCAAACTAGGGATGTGCGCGACTAGTCGTTTAACCGTCTACGATTTATTAAACTTTTAGTATTTTATTAGTCGGTTAAACACTGCATTTAGTATCTTGTTCCTCACGCCTCTGCCTCTTAACAAGCTGAGCACCAAGAGAGAGAATTGCTCCACCCCCACCCCCCCACACACACATAGTAGGGGGCGGGGACACTAAGTTTGGGGAATAATATTTAGAAAAGTAAATTCTGAAGATGTCGAAGCTACCACAAAAAAAAAAAAAACAGCACCGTTTGGCACATCGAGGTGTTTCCTTTGGATTTGGTTTCTCATCGCTCCGGTAGAGTAGTTGCAAGTGAGTTTATGCTACAGGTCGGCATGGCGCCGGGGCCAAGCAGATGAGCATGAGAGCGTTTGTTCCAGGCGCTGTGATGCTCACTGCACAGCAAAGATTACCCAACTAATTTGTGAAATGACTGCCCGCTTTCTTTTGTTGAGGGCAAAGGGTTCGAAAAATTAATGCCTGTGTACACGGTGCTAAGTCGCAAAACAATCACGGCCCAACTCGAGAGTAACCATAACCAAATAAAAGAGGAGATGCTACGAGCGTTTGAGTGGGTCAACTATGTGACCGCGACTACAGACGGATGGACGTCCATAGCCACAGAATCTTGGATAACTATAACATGTCATATGTGGACGAAGGACATCTCCGCTGCTGTGTGCTTCAGACATGCGCCTTTGAGGAAAGATACACAGCTGAAAACATGGCTGCTCACCTGTAGAGTGTGATGGGTACGTGGGCACTAGAAAATAAAGTAAGATAAGAAGGCCTTTATTGTGGGGAAAGTCGTCGCCTGTGTGCATGATAATGCCGCTAACATGGTGCTGGCGAATGAGACCCTGCTGGACTGGGAGTCAGTACCATTACTCATTACATTATTCATAATAAATGCCATGCATTGCCTTGGCAAATGTATCAGAAATGTATTTCTCTTTCAGGTCACTGATAGTGTAGTGGTACACACGCCTGAGTTGTGTGCGGGCAGCGTGGGATCGATTCCCGCTCAGTGTCAGTCTGTGTGTGCCCTGCGACTGGCTGCCGACCAGTTCGGGGTGTAGTCTGCCTTTTGCCCATTGTCGGCTGGGATAGGCTCCAGCAATTCCCTGCGACCCTGTACAGGATAAGCGGTTTGGAAGATGACATGACATGACATTTCTCTTTCAATTCACCTTTATTCAGTCAGTTGTTACATCAATAGAATTTAAATTAACAAAATGTCTTGAATGTTTGGGCTAAAATAGCCCCTAAATACACAAAGCATTTGCATTGTAAGCTTTGAATTCATCCATCCATCCATTATCTATACCGCTTATCCTCACAAGGGTCGCGGGGTGTGCTGGTGCCTATCCCAGCTGTCTTCGGGCAGTAGGCGGGGGACACCCTGAATTGGTTGCCAGCCAATCGCAGGGCACACAAAGACAATCACACCTAGGGGCAATTTAGAGAGTCCAATCAACTTACCATGCATGTTTTGGGAATGTGGGAAGAAACCGGAGTACCCGGAGAAAACCCACACAGGCACGGGGAGAACATGCAAACTCCACACAGGGAGGCCAGGGCCGGGATCGAACCCACGACCTCTGAACTGTGAGGCGGACGTGCTAACCAGTCGACCACTGTGCCACCAACTTTGAATTCAATATGTATTAAATTACAAGTTTTCTTGCTTATAGACTAGTCGCAAATCAAATTTGAGACTAGTCGGCGGGCAAATTAGTCAAAGTTCCCATCCCTAATCAAACCTACCATCCCTGGGAGCAAGACAGGGATTCTCGATAATCGAGAAAGGAGCATGTTGTGGCTGATGCCTTTTTTCATTTTTGACACGTTTAGTTGTGTCTGAAAGCTAGCTGTAGTTAGGTGTGTGTTGTACATGGACACAATGTCCTTTTTACTCCGCTAACGTACTGTCACATTTAATATGGATTAAGGTGGCATTAGTCAGCGAATTCACATTTTTATCAACCAAAACAGCATGCGTATGCCATATTTGACATCGAAGCAGAAAGATATCTCGCAAACGGAGTGATGAGTTCACGAACTGGGAAATTCCAGTACTCAAAGTAACAAAACATGACATACAGTATTTGCCACAAGCACTCATTGGCATCACAAAACAGTAAAACACATAATTAAGTGTGTTGCAATATACTATGTTGTAGTACTAACAAAATGTATAAAAACGTTCCTCCTAGTGGTGGGCGATATGGCAGAAATATCATATCACAATTTTCCTAAAAATAAAATCACATTCATTTTATCATGTTTTTTTTAGACTTATTTGCACTTTTTTTTTTTTACCATTTTCCTCATGTTAAACATAATACATTTAATATGTATATAAAACCCTAAAAGAGAAAAAAAATGACATTTTAATCTGAATAGTGCCAATTTTTTATCAAAATGTGCAGTGAATGTAAACATAAAAGGTAACATAACGTAGGGCTGCTCGATTATGAAAAAATATTAATCACGATTATTTTGCAAATAATTGAAATCATTCAAACGATTATGTTTTGCCACAAAACAAGAACAGGTTTAAACATGTAAAAAGCTATATGAAAACGCTATAATAATTTAAGTTCCTTTTGGACCCAACAACATTTATTAAATTATTTTTAAAAACGTGAAAAGTGCAAATGTATAAATTAAAGTATGGTTTTCTTGAATAAACAAACAGTGCATTGGAGTTAACTTGCTATGCACTTAGAGATTGCCGAAGTAGTAAACTACTTGGAGTAAAATGCCAATTTTGACAGAATAACAGACATCTATACATTTAGACCTTTGTCTGGAGCTTTTTTGTTTCGTTTTTAAAGTAATACTTACACATAGTAAACAATGTTAAAGTAGTTTGCTTCTGATAAATTATACATTTAATATGCTGATTTAGTCAAACTAATTTAAATGTTGACTGTTACATACTAGTAATCTATACAATACTTCTAAATTACAGTAGGCCATATATAAACTGTATTGCAATATAATGACCAATAATATGTTTGCAAATTGCAGTTGAAGTAACTTGAAACAAAAATAAATACAAAAAATGTGACTTCATATTATAGACTACACAAGAAATTTAAATTAAAGTGCGTGGGACATGTAAAAAAGTTACCCTAAAAACTTTTTAAGAAGGAGAATAACTACAAATAATAAGATTCCTATGATATTTTGGCTCAAAAGCATTGAAAATACCTATAAATAAAAAGCAAAAAAAACTCGATATTTCCGTGAGCTGGGAACGCCCACTGGCCGCGCCGGCGAGTTTGACCCAGTGCATGCTGACGTCACGGGGAGCACTGTGGTCAGCTCAAAGCAATGGCGAGCTCTCGGAAAGTACAGTATTGGTCGCTCAGTTTTCATTTTAATCAAAGGAGACTCAACGCACACAATAGCCAGACATAGTATTGTGTCATACTGCCATCTTGTGGAGAGAGGTAAACCATCTCTAACATGTTTTATTGTAATTTTCATCATGACATCAATACTTTTGTCTGTGCCAGCAGTCATTTCCAATGCATAATTGTGATGTGTGTCATATAACACTTGTCTAACCAACTATTGTCATGTTATTTTTGTAGCGTCTACATTCTCAGAGCAAATCAACTTACCGCTCAGCATACTCCATGACATTTCTTTCTCTTGTAATGATTGTAATAGTCTACTGTAAATATACAGAGGGGTGCAAAAGTAGGGATAAGACGTTTTCGCTGATTGATTACAAAGGTCACAATTAAAACTGATGTAAATAAATACAATTTCATTTTTAAAATACAAATACTACAAATAGTGTATCATACATATGTGCAATTGACTACCGGTACTGATGATTTTGTCAAGTACTTTCATTGGATGTTGTGATTAGACTTTTTTCGCAGCTCTGTTCCGGTGGTGGCCTATCTGCACCCCAGTCGACGGTCCAGCTGAGGGCATGTACACATCGTCCATGGCGGTCAGAATTGTATCGCCACCTCTGTCTCAGAGTCTGTGCCCACTCCTGAAAATACAATTACCTGGAGAAAAAAAAAACATATTACCATAAGTATATTGTTTGAGATTATGGTAACATATAACATATAATTTATAATCTTATAATTAGATTATTAAAATAACTAAATAATAACATTTATAAATGTAGTTCTGAATATAAAAAATCATAAGTATTGTTGGCTGCAAATACGCTGAGAAAAGGAACTCAATTAGTGTTTTGTTGTTTTATAGTTGAAAATAAAACATATTTCAAAAACCAAAGATGTTGAAATGCAGTAATATTTAAAAAAAATAAAATACAGCCCCTATACAGGTGTACTAATACTGTAAACTAATTCTTTTTCGCAAATCCGTTAAAACCTTCAATACAGAAATACTCACAGTTAATGAAAACAGTTTGGTACACTTCAGTAGCGTTAACTGGTTCGTTTTCATTGACTGTCAGACATTTGCTTACATGCACTGTATATGTTCTCTCTGTGAGTGGACGACTCTGTGTGTGTGTGTATGTTACTGGATATAAGTTGTTACCTCTTTTCTGAATGGCTTTTGATCGATGGTTGTCAAATTGCTTAAAAAATACAGCTGAGTTGAGTTGCGCTGTGATGCTTTGTGCATAATCCAAGTGAAACAAAAAACGAAACGAATCAGAAGATAACACGACGAGCAAACTTCACAGCCGCTAGCCAGTAAGTCAACAAGACATGTCTATCCGATACGTCATAAACACCGCCCCTCGTCTTCGGAGTGAAGACGTTGAAACCCGGAAGTGTTTGAAAGTGTAACGCTACATCCATTAAATACTCTGTTAATACTTACCACGAAAAAGCGTTCACTGCGAGATGAATATTTTATTGTTTAATACAACATATTAAAATGTGTTAAATTCATGTCCCACGCTCGTCATCGCTGTCAGTCGTCTCGGGGCCTGACCTAGCGTATCTTATCTTAGCATGCCAGCTGGTAACAAAGAGATGCGTTTGGGATCAACACATCGCTCAGCAGAAATCCAGTGTGAGCGTCAAGTGTAGTGATTGTTGAGTGAAAATGTGCGCAAGAACGACAGCAGAGTACGAGAAAGCAGAGTACGAGGGGAAACGAGAGCAAAAGAGGACAACGACGCTGTCATTAAGAAGTCCCCTGTTGGCTCACGCAGAACAGGTTTGTTCACTTAGGTTTAACTCTCGATTGTGAAGAGTCGTGCACTCACAGAAGGTCGGCCATCTTTGATTGCCTTCTTCTGCAACCACGTGGTCAAAATGTGTTTGTAATGTCTACACACAATCTGCCGTGCGCATTCGTAAAAAGATAATAAAGTATACCATAAGAAACGTCTAATACATTTTGACATCTTTTAAATAATGGTGTTCTATTAAAACAGTGCGCTAAATAAATTTGAGTTGGAATTAGGACAAAATACACAAATCTACCTGTTGCGGAGAGCTAGGACTGTCGGTGAATATAGGGAGATTTGCCGGAGCACATCATCCAAACAGTCACTCGATTCAAAAGCGTGGCCGGACACGATGGCAGAGAACAATTGGCTTAATCGCACTTCAATCCATTTCACAGAACACAACAGCTCGCTCATCGCGGCGCATACACACGACCGCAAAAAAACGCGCCAATCTGCCGCTAACCGCTAACAGCTAACAGACCACAGACTCGATAGGACCCTGTAGCTGTCCAACAATATGCCCGACCTAAATTAACGTAAACAAAGAGGACCCATTAGCTGCCCGGGTGCCTGGTGCTAAGCACACAAACAGAAAACAATGCATGTGCAAACAAAGCAGTAATGAGGAATTTATAACAGCCGCCCCCAGAATAGCTCAGCTATGATGTAAAGGATACTAAATGTCCAAAGGTGCTGCGGGAGTCCCTGGAACAACATTGTCCACATCTGGAATCGCTGGTAACTGAACCAGCCGTGCCACTGGCCGATTCGAACCTCAGCAGACTGAACACGTCCATCAGCACTCTCCACCAACTTAACGACTCTCCCGATCAGCCACTGCGCTCGTGGAAACTGGGGATCGACGATCATCACAACTGCGTCCTGAACGATGTCATCAGTGGGGCACTGCCACTTCTGCTTGGCTTGCATCGAGGGTAGGTAGTGACGTATGAATTGGGTCCAAAAGTGGTCCACCATCATCTGACAGTGGCGCCATCATCTCTTCGTGAGTGTGTCCGGAGCGTAGGATACTTGAGGTAAGGAGGCGTCCCGCCGCCCCATGAGCAGCATGTTCGGCGTCACTGGGTCCAGGTCGGCGACGTCTGATGAAACATAGCCTAAGGGCTTGGCATTAAGGATACTCTCAACTTCAATTAGAAGGGTGAGAAGGACATCTTCCTGAAGGGACTGTGAGCCAACAACGACCACAAGGGCCCTCTTGACTGATTGTACTTCACGTTCCCAGACACCACCAAAATGGGGTGCTGCTGGCGGATTAAAGTGGAACTGAATCTGGTTCTTAGACAGTCTCTCCTGAAGCTCTGGGACCATAGATGCGAACGCCTCTTTGATTTCTCTCTCGGCCCCTCGGAAATTTGTTCCTCGGTCTGAGAGCATCTCAGCAGGAGTTCCTCTTCGAGCTATGAACCTCCTCAGTGCCAGAAGGAAACTGTCTGTGTCAAGGCCCACCAGCAGATCTAGGTGAACACAACGTGTTGTCGGCACTTGAAGATCACTCCCCATTGCTTTTCACGTCGGCGACCAACTCTGACCAGGTAAGGGCCAAAACAGTCAACTCCTGTCGAGTAGAAATGGGGCTTCAAGACCTTAAGGCGGGCTGGAGGAAAGTCTGCCATCATTGGGACTGACGGTTTTCCCCTCCATTTGGTGCACTCTGGGCAGGTCCGTTGATATTTTCTCACAGCCTGTCTCCCACGTAAAATCCAGTACTGCCGCCTGAGTTCGGCGAAGACTCTGCCTGTACCTGGGTGGAGCAAACGAGCATCCGTGTCTTTGATGAGGAGTCTTGTAACAGCATGGCTGGGATCAAGCACGACTGGGTGAATGTCAGTTGGACCGGACTCGATATGCCTGAGTCGTCCTCCAACTCGAATAAGACCGGACTCTGGGTCCAACTCTGGTGCTAGTGAGCTCAACTTGCTGCTGGGAGAGACAGGCTTACCCGTTGTGAGGCGCTTGACGTCATCAGGGGAGCTCTCGGCTAGGCTGGACTTGAATAGGTGGACCTCTGCCTGGCGTGTATCAGAAAAAGGGGCTGACGAATCTGCAGCCGCCCCGTGAAACAACTGTTGTGGCTTCCAACAAGTCAACCCAGGTGCTGAACTGTGAAATGTCAGGAACCATATCTGGAGGGCAGATCTGCACAAAGCCACAGAAAACCACTTCTGGTGCCGCGCGAGTGGCAGCCCGCTACAGTAGCTCCGGCTCATCGGTGAGCCTTTTCGTGTGTTTTTGTTCCTTAATATTACTCTACCTCATACCTTTTTCATATAGTTGATAGTCGTAACCTGCGTAGCAATGGACACCCAAACTGCGGTATTCTTGCTGCTGCTGGTGGCTATTTTTTGCGCGATCGTGTCCGGCGACTTGGCTCGGAGCCGCGCCCCCATTGTTTCCAGCCGGAATCAGCTGTTAGCACTCCGTGCTAACCCTGCGCCGGCTCCCGAGGCGAGACCTGATATCCCCCGTGAGCTGAGGAGGAAGAGACGGGGATCTCGTGCGGGGGTTAAACGCCGGGAAAGGAGGAGACGATACCATCCCGTCCTCCCGTCTGTTATCATGGTGAATGTTAGATCGCTCCCCAACAAGATGGACGAGCTAGCGGCGCTTACCCGGCACGAGAGGGACTTCCGGGAGGCTAGCCTGATGCTATTCACGGAGTCGTGGCTAACAGCGCTAACGCCGAGCGCGGTCGTAGAATTGGACGGCTTCCAAATCATACGCGCGGACAGGACGCTGGAGAGTGGAAAGAGGAAAGGAGGAGGGCTGGCTGTGTTTGTGAACGATAGATGGTGTAATCCTGGGCACATCACGATTAAGGAGCAGCTTTGCAGCAGGGATATTTAGCTGCTAGCTGTTGGCATGAGGCCATTCTACATCCCGCGAGAGTTTAGTCATGTGATCGCGGTGACCGTCTACGTCCCACCAGCTGCCAGCGGCAACACAGCCTGTGATGTCTTGACTGCAGCAGTGAGCAGGCTACAAACACAGCACCCAAATGCCCTGATACTCATCTCTGGTGACTTCAATCATGCCTCCCCTTCCTCCTCTCTGCCTTCATTCACACAGTATGTCACCTGCCACACCAGAGACAATAAAACACTGGACCTTTTCTATGCCAACACCAAGGACGCATACACATCACTGCCCCTCCCCCCGCTGGGCAAAGCTGATCACAACTTGGTGGTCTGTGTACAAACCACTGGTCTGCAGGCAGCCAGCTACTCTAGACCTGGCCATGACAAAGGAGACATGGTTTGCGTCGTTAATTGTTGTGGCAAGATAGGCGACTGAGCCATATGCCTGCTCTGAGGCATCACAGAAAACGTGGAGTGTATAATCCGTGGCATCAGTGGCGACTTCCAATGGAGCGTATGTTCGGGGAATGCACACTTTTGCCAGTTCAGGAAGCTCACTCTCCCAGTTCGACCAGGCTTCAATGATCTCAGAAGGTAGGTTTGGATCATCCCAGCTCCTCTTTTTCGACCACAATTTCTGAACAAGAACCTTTGCCCTTGTTGTGTAGGGAATGATGATGCCAAGGGGGTCGTATTGGCGGGCTAGCACTTTATAAACGTGTCGCATAGTGAGTGGGTGGCTCTCGGAAGGTTTGGCTCGGAACCCCAGTTGGTCAGTTGGACAATGCCACCGTAAGCCGAGTGCTGGCTCTTGAGACTCAGGGCTCTTCTCTGCAAGCCACCGCTCTGTGCTCTTTGAGCGGGCCGAAGATGGTAAATGAGCCACAACTGCTGAAATGTTACTCGCCCATTGCCGAATCTCGAACCCGCCTGAAGAGAGGACCTGCCGTAACTTGTCAATGAGGAGCTTTGCTGCCTCAGGTGTTGAGAGACTCTGCAGGCAGTTGTCCACATAGAAGCACTGTTCGATGGACTGCAGAATGTCTTCATTACTTTCTATGTGGTCTTTAGCATGTCTTTGTAGTGCAAAGGTGGCGCAGCAGGGGCTGCTAGTCGTCCCAAATGGCAGGACATTCCACTGGTAGACATCAGGTTGCCGGTCACGTTGCAGATTCCTCCAAACAAATCTCAGAAGTGGCTGATCATCAGGCAGGAGGCGGACCTGGTGGAACATTGCTCGAATATCCCCGCTGATGGCCACCGCATACTGACGAAATCTCAGGAGGACACCGATGAGAGATGGACCGAGGGTGGGACCTGCCAGGAGCTGTTCATTGAGTGAGAGGCCATTATGGATGAAGGAGCAGTCCCACACCAGATGGGCCTTGCCATTGAGGTGTACTAGATGATGAGGTATGAACCATGACTCACCAGATCGCTGAATCTCATCTTCACTGAGCTTGACAACATATGCTCCACTTCTGAGTCTTTGAATCTCTGCCTCATATTGAGTAGCTAGAGATGGGTTTCTTTGTAGGCGCCGCTCAGTTCTCCGAAGGAGGGGCAATACTGCTTCGAGGGTGGTGTTGAGTGACGGGGCACCTTTGACACGAAGTAGTGTTGCGGCGTAGCGAAGCATGTCACCCACCTTGACCAGTTCGGTGCGGGTTTCAAGGATGTTTAGGGCTTCCTGGTCCATACGGGATCGTGCTGCTAGCTTCTCGTTATGGAATAAGATAAGATAAGATAAGAATGCCTTTATTGATCCCACAGTGGGGAAATTTTCATTGTTACAGTAGCAAAGATATAGGTCACACAGGGGCGGCGGCATAATGTGGCCATTAATGTATAACATTGACGGCAAACATTTATAATCAAACCTATGTAGATATACGCAGTAACATGTGTATATACACATGTGTATACACACCAACCTACATCTACATAAAAAATATGAGGAACACTCATTTCGGCCTGTACATAGTACAGAGGAAAAAATACTCTAAGTGACAGTGCTGCAGTGCTGTAGTGAAATGTAAGGAACAGCATTGGATAAAAATAAAACTAGACTAACAGTAGTGGGGAATGTTGAGTATTGCACGGTATTACAGTAGTGGGGAATATTGGGTATTGCACGATATGAGCTCAGGTGCAGGACTGCACAATTGCACTAATGACCGCCAGTTTGTAGAGACTACACAATGTTCTTGTTAAAGAGTCTGACAGCAGCAGGCAAGAAGGAACGGCGGAATCTCTCCTTTGCACAGCGAGGGTGTAACAGTCTGTCACTGAAGGTGCTGTGGAGTTCTGTTAGGGTGCCCTGGAGGGGGTGGTCCGGGTTGCCCAGCATTGATGACAGCTTGGCCAACATCCTCCTGTCCCCCACCGAGTCCACAGAGTCCAGGGAGCAGCCCAGGACAGCCCTCTTGACCAGTTTGTCCAGCCGCTTCTTGTCCCGGGCCGAGACGCCACCTGCCCAGGTGACCACTCCCTGGAAGATGACCGATGCAACCACCGAGTCATAAAAGTTCCTGAGGAGTGTCCCCTGAACCCCAAAAGACCTCAGTCTCCTGAGTAGGAAGAGTCTGCTCTGACTCTTCCTATAGAGGGCGTCTGTGTTGTCGCACCAGTCCAGTTTATTGTTCAGATGAACACCCAGGTACTTGTAAGTTGAGACTCTCTCAACATCTGTTCCCCGGATATTCACTGGTGCAGGTGAAGAGTGCTGGCGCCTACCGAAATCCACCACCATTTCTTTGGATTTCCCCGCATTGATCAGGAGGCGGTTCTGCTGGCACCAGTCCACAAAACCCTGAGTAAGTTCTCTGTACTCCCGATCATCTCCGCCTGTGATGAGGCCGACAATCGCAGAGTCGTCAGAGAACTTCTGCAGGTGACAGGTAGGGGTGTTGTAGTTGAAGTCCGAGGTGTAGAGGGTGAACAGGAAGGGAGCCAAGACAGTTCCCTGTGGGGCCCCCGTGCTGCAGAGGAGCACGTCAGACACACAGTCCTGTGTCCTCACATACTGTGGCCGGTTTGTGAGGTAGTCCTGGATCCATGTGGTGAGGTGGTGCGCCACCCCCGCCCGCTCCAGCTTGTCTCCCAGTAGGGTGGGCTGGATGGTGTTGAAAGCACTGGAGAAATCAAAGAACATGATCCTCACAGTGCTCCCCGCCTTCTCCAGGTGGGAGAGTGAAGTGTGGAGGAGGTAGATGATGGCATCATCCACACTGATGCCAGGCTGGTATGCGAACTGGAGTGGGTCCATTGAGGAGCTCACCAGGGGGCGCAGGTGGACAAGGACCAGTCTCTCCAGGGTCTTCATCAGGTGAGACGTCAGCGCCACTGGTCTGAAGCTGTTGAGCTCCTTCGGGTGGGGGGTCTTTGGCACCGGGACCAGGCAGGATGTTTTCCATAGCTGGGGGACCCTGCCCAGCTTCAGGCTCAGGTTGAACATGTGCTGGACAATTCCACACAGCTGGTCTGCGCAGGATTTGAGGAGCTGGGGGCTGATGCCATCTGGACCCGCTGCCTTCCTCGCCTTCATCTTCTTCAGCTGGTTCCTCACCTGAGATGTTGTGAAGGCCAAGGCTGGACAGGAAGGAGTGGTGGCTATCTGGTGTAGCTGGGAGCTGGAGTCTGTGGAGAAAAGAGGGGAGGGGGTGACACGCCCAGCAGGAGGAGTAGGTGGAGACTGCAGCAGGAGAGACTGAGTGGAGGCAGGCATCTGATCGAACCTATTGAAAAAGAGATTCAGCTCATTTGCCCACTGCAGGTCCCCCTCAGTCCGGGTCTTGGGTTGTCCGTGGCCTGAGATGGTCTTCAGGCCCCTCCAGATTCCCCTGGCGTTATTCTGCAGCAGCTGCTCCTCCATCCTCTTCCTGTAGGACCTTTTCCCTTCTCTGATCCTCCTCCTCAGCTGGCGCTGCACAGTCCTCCGCTCCTCTATGTTGCCTGACGCAAAAGCCCTCCTCTTCTCCTTCAGGAGAGCTTTTATGTCTGGTGTGATCCAGGGTTTGTTGTTGGAGAAACACCTTACTGTCCTGATGGGTATGGTGTTCTCCATGCAGAAATTTATATAGTCTGTAACAGTGTCCGTTAGACTACTAATGTCTTCCCCGTGAGCATCGCTGAATACTTCCCACACAGTTGTGCTGAAGCAGTCCTTTAAGGCCTCCTCGGCCTCTCCAGACCATCTCTGAACCGTGCGGGTCACAGCTGGCTGCCTGCGGACCAGAGGTTTGTACACAGACTGGAGAGCCACCAGGTTGTGATCAGCTTTGCCCAGCGGGGGGAGGGGCAGTGATGTGTATGCCTCCTTGGTGTTGGCATAGAAAAGGTCCAGTGTTTTATTGTCTCTGGTGTGGCAGGTGACATACTGTGTGAATGAAGGCAGAGAGGAGGAAGGGGAGGCATGATTGAAGTCACCAGAGATGAGTACCAGGGCATTTAGGTGCTGTGTTTGTAGCCTGCTCACTGCTGCAGTCAAGACATCACAGTCAAGACAAGACAAGAATGGGAGGACGTTAGCTGCCAAAGGCGTTCAACATGTTGGTAGAGGTCATCTGATGCTGGCATGAGCGAGGTGAGATACCACGAAGCAACATTAGTAGACGCCAGAGTGTCCGGACCTTGTAGTGCCCACCCGAGGGCAGTATGGATTGCTGTCGGGCTGCCCTTTGGACCAAATCTCACCGGCTCTTTAGCGGTGATCAAATGTGTATAGTCCGCACCAATCAGTAGCAGTGGTTGCGGCCCGCTAAAGTCTGGGAGGGGGAGACCACGAAGATGGCGGTACCGTTTCTGTAGAAGAACTTTGGGATAGGACTGATCTGCTAAAGCTAATTGGCCTGCTGTATAGGCATCTTCAATGAGGTAGCGCTCTTTTGAATGTGGTAGTGGGGCTACATGGAACGAGACAGACTCACCAGTAAGGTGGACGACGTCTTGGCGAACTGTCCTTAAAGTGAGGGTCTCTGTTTGACCCTTGAGGCCTACCCTCTGAGCAGCAGCCTGTAGGATTCTCGTTTGTTCAGCCCCATCATCCAGAATGGCATGGGTCCGCACCGATCTGCGTCCATTACTTATTGTGATGGGGACCACCTTAAGGTACACCTTCCTTCCCTGCTTGCCGTCGCCGAATGCTGCTTGGCCGCGTGGAGAAATGAGGTCAACACGTGAGTCCGACTTGGCCACATCGTGAAGAACACTTAGATGAATCTCTTGGCACTCTCTACATGGTTTCTTCAAGGTACAAGCTTCAGGTAGATGATTAGTCCTTCCACACTTAAAACAGCGCTTACTATGTTCGAGCCAACTCTTGGGCACTGTACGATGTCTGTGCACTGTGACAAATAGTGTTCAGTACTCTTGCAGAAGAGGCAAAACTTCTTGGACTTTGGTGAACTGGTAGCAGAACGGTTTGCCTCTGTAGGATGACTGTCATCAGGTTTGGTGGTATCGGAGCCATGGTACACAAGCACAGATTTTACTCGATGCTTGGAAGCGGGATCTTGTCTTTCCTTTTTGGATGCACCGGGCTCTCCGGGACGGTGGCGCTGTGCCATTTTAGCCGAGGGCCTTTGCGCTTCTGCCTTGACTTTCAGCCAGTTAGCGAGGTCCCTGAGGTTGTAAGGGTCGAGTTGGTTTGTGTTGAGACGGCCTTGTGATTGGAGGTGCTCTACAAAACTGTCTCTCATGTGTTTTGGCAGCTTACTAAGCAGTCTGTCAACATGACCAGTCGATTTTGTTTCTGTCCCATCCGGTCCCTCCAATGATGTCAGCATTCCGACTAGCAAGTTAACACTGAGGGACAAGTTTTGGAAGCCCGTTACATCTCCTGATTTAACAACAGGGGAATTTAAAATTGCAGCAATCTCACGATGCGAGTTGATGAGGTTGTCCATACTGACGCTGTAATGCCTCCATCGCAGCAGTGTAAGGTTGGGCATAATGCCGGCAGGACTGAGCTATTAGCTTGGCTTCATCCAGGACCAAGTGCTCCATTAGTACACGGTACTTGTAGTGCTCTGAAAGCTCTGTATGGGGCTCAAGGAGGTGATCTAGCGCCATCTTGAGTTCGGTTAACTCCCTCTCGCTGTCATGAACCAACTTTGGCAATTCGGGTACAGGAACAGGCTGCTTCGGCAGGAAGAAACTGCTTGAGGATTGCGGCTTGGTGTGCTGTGGCAGAGAGGCATTGTGCACTTGCGGAGCTGGATTGGCCATAATGTGCATCGGGTGGTAGACAGGTTGTAGAGGTGGACCTGACTGGTGACTTTGCTGCTGGAACGCCGGCTGCACAGTTACAGCTGGTGAAGACTGGTACAGAGGTTGTGGCAGTACAGGAGGGGGGTGTGAAATCTGGTAGTATGGTGCAGATAGAGCCAGGGGTCGACAAGTTGGCGTTATCACAGCTGAAGACGGCTGATATACTGGATAGGTGGGGACTGCCTGCCTAGGCTGGTATTGAATTGATATCTGTGGAGCTGGGCTGCTATACTGGATGCTTGCGGCTGTCACCGTTGGATACATTATTTGATAGGTGGGTTGGTATAACGTAGACACTGGTGGCTGTAATATGCTTGTTATTGTGGGAAGTGGCTGCTTGGGAGCTGCACTAACTTGCATTGTGGATGTTAATGTTTCTGGAAGGGACTGAGTCAGCATGGTAATTTGGTCACGGAAACGGCTTGAGTGAACTTGTCCTAGTCGCTGTGAAGCGTGAAAGTCGGACTCACCGAGAGAGTAATCTGTGAAGCAGTGACTTTGCAGGTCGCATTCACTTTGAGCAGGAGATGGGGGGCCTTGCATACATCGTCGGCAAGTTAGGAGGTGTGCTAACTTGTGGAGCTGTATTCCACTCATTCATCTTATTGGCTGCTGTTGGAGAATGACAAAATGGGCGCCCGAGTGCTGGGAATAGCTGGCCATCTTGACTAACAGACCTGGTCTGAAGGCTGAGTGACTGCAGCCGCTGTGCACTGGCATTTATATTGTCATGTAGAGAAGCAGTATGAGGAATAAGAGAATGAGGAAGGCTGACCTGATAATCCTGAAGATAAGATGGTAGCTGCCGTGGCCTTACTGTTGCTTTGTCATCAGTCACTGTTGTTCTCATCGCGTCCATTTTGCTGATATGGGTGAGGCAATCCAGCTCGAAGGACCAATGTTGCGGAGAGCTAGGACTGTCGGTGAACAATTGGCTTTAATCGCACTTCAATCCATTTCACAGAACACAACAGCTCGCTCATCGCGGCGCATACACATGACCGCAAAAAAACGCGCCAATCTGCCGCTAATCGCTAACGGCTAACAGACCACAGACTCGATAGGACCCTTTAGCTGTCCAACAATATGCCCGACCTAAATTAATGTAAACAAAGAGGACCCATTAGCTGCCCGAAAACGTGCCTGGTGCTAAGCACACAAACTAAACAGCAAACAATGCATGTGCAAACAAAGCAGTAATGAGGAATTTATAACACTACCCTAAAGCTAGAGAAACTCAATTTTTAGATCTATCCTTGTAATGATTTGATGATTTTGATCACTAACAATCCTTTCAAACACTTTCGCTAAAATATACAATTTAGAGATTGGTCCATAGTTATTGACATTTGTGGGTTCATCCCATTTTTAACATGGGGAGAACAAATGATGACTTCCAGATTTTAGGGATTTTGTTGCTACTGAGACTCAGGTTATAAACATGTGAGAGAGGCTCAGCAATAAAATCGGCAGCTAACTTTAAGAAAAATGGTTCAATTTTATCAGGCCCTGCCGCTTTACTTGTGTCCAGCCTCTTCAGTACATTATTAACCTCAGAGACAGATACAGGCTCAAACTCAAATGGACAAGTGATTGGTCTACTCCCTGTGTCAAAGTTGGGTTAACACTGGTCAGTTCATCATTTTTCACTTCAGGATTTAATGACTTAAACAATGACCCATCAGAAATAAGATGATCATTAAAACAGTTTAATATAGCTGTCTTGTCAGACAGTATACCAGACCGAGTGATTAAGAAACTTGGTAAATCTAGTGGTCATCACTTTACCTGAAGATTTTATGCCAGAATTATTTGTGGATTGTTTATATTTTTTATGGATACGTTAAAAAAAAGTCAGATTTAGCTCTCTTAATAAGGGAAGTACATTTATTTCTAAGATGACGAAAGCTGAGCCAGTCCAATTCTGTCTTTGTTTTCCGAGCCGCAGCCCAAGCGATGTCTCGCTCTTTGAGAAGGTTTCCAATTTCCAGTGTAAACCAAGAATTATTTCGCCCCTTCACCCTAAACTTCCGAAAAGGAGCATGCTTATTAACAATACAGTGGAATTCATCAGAAAAGTAATCCAGAGCTAAGTCTACATCACCAAATAGAGCAAGTTTACTCCACTCAATGGCAGCTACATCATGCATAAAACCTGGGATGCAAAAGTTTTTAACATCTCGTTTGCATATAATCTTGGGCTTTGACTTTGGAAGCTTGGAGTTCCTTATAGCTGCAATGGTACAATGATCGCTCAGGTCATCTGCGAACACACCTGTATCAGTGTACTCGTGGGGAGCATTTGTTAGAATGAGATCAAGTAAGATTTTGAAGTGTTTTTAGTATTTGGGCGGGTTGGGGAATTGATAGTTGAGTTGAATTAAGAGAGTTACAGACAATTTTGAAATGATCAGAATAGTCAAGCCCTTTTCACACTGCACTCGGCCAGTATGAAAGGGCCGCGCTGCCGGACGGAGCGACGACGGCACCGAAGTGGCCAGCATGCCCATATTAGGAAGTGCTGGAGTAGCAGCCTGCTAGGAAGTAAACGGTTCAGATGATAAGTAAACCGCATCTCCCCAAGATGTATATATCACTGTTGCAGAAGAATGCCCTATCCATGCTCATTACAAGAAGTGGAAGAAGTAGACAGATCAGCAGAAAAGAGAATGGGAGCATCCTTTGGCGAGTGGCTCGGTTGGAATTTGGCGTGGTGAAACACTTTTTTTAGCTCTTCTCACATCACATTGAGCAGGGCGCAGCGCGCCGTCGTCAAACCCAATCATTGTGTACGTGGTGAGGGGCGGGGACCACGGAACCTTGCGGTGCTAGGCGGCGCGGTATTGCAAGAGGACTTCTGCCGCGACGGCAAGGTGCCTTGAATAGAACAATGTTCTATTTGAAAGCGGCATCGCCATGACGTCAGACAAGCGCCTCCAATAGGAGAGGGGCTGGCGGAGTAATCTCGCGCTATGTTTGCGGACTCACATAGGTAATTGAACGAAGACAATGGAAGGAACCTTGATAAATGCCGTGGCTCAATTTTTCGAGCTTTGGGACACAACCAAACAATCCTACCGTGACATTTTCCAGAAGACACAGCGATGGATGGAGGTGGCCAAAATGCTGGATGTGCCAGGTTGCTTGAAAATGGATCGAGGCAAAATGTGACTCAAAGTTGATAAACAAACAAACAAACGTAATTGGTATATGTCTATACATACAGTACATGTGGCCATTAATTTACAGTACACATATCTGGTATGTTATTACAAAATCCAAAGTACTTGCAACCCCACGCCCCCCCCCCCCACCTTCACTGTGCATGCAACAGTGGAAGACATAAAGAAGAGGTAAAGGAAAAAAAACCTTCGTGACCGCTACATGTCGTGACCGCTACATAAAAGAGAGGAGAGGTACAGAAGAAAAGAGGAGCGGTTCAGAGGCTGAAAAAAGGACAATTTGGAGGTACTATAATATATATTTTTATTCATATTTATTTTTGGAAACAAGAGTGATGGAGAGGGAAACCCGCTCCAATATTGTGCGTACCCCCAAAATGTTACTCATGGTTCGCATTTGATGTGTGATGAGAGACAAATAGCCAGGCGTTCGACGGGCGAAATTTATTCAGTGTGATAACTGAATAGGATATTTCAACATACACATAATATTATTATTTGTTAATTTCGAAGTATTTGTGTATAGATTGAATTTTACAAGGCATATTTTAATATTTGGAAGGTATTTGGAAACGTTTTCTGTGTGAGTCCGCCAAGAACTCATTAGATTATTCTGACAGCTTCTCCTATTGGAGGTGTTTGTCTGGCGTCACGGTGACGACGCTCTCGAGTAGAACATCAATACAAGGCACCTTGCCGCCGCGGCAGGAGTACTCTTGCCGCGCAGCACCGCGCCGCCCGGCACCGCAGCATTCCGTGGTCCCTGCCCCTCACCACATACACAATGAATTGATTTGACGACGGCGCGCTGCGCCCTGCTCAATGCGGTGTGAATGGGGCTTTAGCCAACTAGTCAAGATTTAAGTCACCAGCCAAAATAAGCTCACTGAAATTTAAACCACTCACATAAGATGCAAGAGAGGTGAGGGCTTCAGGGGAGGCAGAAGGAGGTCTATAGCACTCTGAGTGTAAGGGACTGGCCATCGGAGAAATCAAGCTTCAGGGCGAGGAGTTCAAATTGTTTAGTGATGGAAAGTAAAGCTAGCATGTTAACCGGAAATTAGTGTTTTATATATGTAGCCACTCTTCCACCTTTCCGAGGGCGATCACACCGAAAGATATTATACCCATCTATAGTGACGTCCTTGTCAGACACTGATTTACTTAGCCATGTTTCTGATAAAATAAGGATATCAGCATTGGTTGCTTGAATCCAGATTTTGGCAAAATCAAATTTGGGGAGCAGACTCCTAATATTTATATGAATTAATCACAGGCCAAACCTGGCTCTAAATTCACCAGGAGTAGAAATGTTATTTAAAGCGGGGCCTGGATTAGGTTGTACATTGCCGATGTGGCTCATATTGTCGATAAGTCTGATTTCAGTAAGCGTAAAGCATCTTACGGGGAAAACTGGACCATGGGTAAGCAAGACAACCAGGGACAGTACAAGTGTTAACAAAATTACTAAGATTGTTTTACCAGTCCAGCCTGTGGCAAGTAAAAAGTCAGGCTGACGTTAGCAGAGAGCCAGGCGGTAGCAGGTGGAGGGCCAGGCTAAGGCTGGCAGAGGGTCAGGCTGAGGCTAGCACAGGTCCAGGCTGAAGCTAGCAGAGGGCAAGGCTGTAGCAGGTGGAAGGCCAGGCTGTAGCAGGTGGAAGGCCAGGCTAAGCTAGCACAGGTCCAGGCTGAAGCTAGCAAAGGGCCAGGCTGTAGCAGGTGGAAGGCCAGGCTGAAGCTATCAGAGGTCCAGGCTGAAGCCTATAAGGGCCAGGCTGAGGCTAGCACAGGGGGCCAGGCTCAAGCTAGTAGAGGGCCAGGCTGTAGCAGGCGGAAGGCCAGGCTGAAGCAAGCAGAGGTCCAGGCTGAGGCTAGCACAGGTCCAGGCTGAAGCTAGCAGAGGGCCAGGCTGTAGCAGGTGGAAGGCCAGGCTGAAGCTAACAGAGGGCCAGGCTGTAGCAGGTGGAAGGCCAGGCTGAAGCTAGCAGAGGTCCAGGCTGAAGCCTATAAGGGCCAGGCTGAGGCTAGCACAGGGGGCCAGGCTCAAGCTAGTAGAGGGCCAGGCTGTAGCAGGCGGAAGGCCAGGCTGAAGCAAGCAGAGGTCCAGGCTGAGGCTAGCACAGGTCCAGGCTGAAGCTAGCAAAGGTCCAGGCTGAAGCTGGCAGAGGTCCAGGCTGAAGCCGGCAGAGGTCCAGGCTGAAGCCCGCAGAGGTCCAGGCTGAAGCCGGCAGAGGTCCAGGCTGAAGCTGGCAGAGGTCGAGGATGAAGCTGGCAGAGGTCCAGGCTGTATCAGCTAGAAGGCCAGGCTGAAGCTAACAGAGGGCCAGGCTGTAGCAGGCGGAAGGCCAGGCTGAAGCAAGCAGAGGTCCAGGCTGAGGCTAGCACAGGTCCAGGCTGAAGCTAGCAAAGGTCCAGGCTGAAGCTAGCGAAGGTCCAGGCTGAAGCCGGCAGAGGTCCAGGCTGAAGCCGGCAGAGGTCCAGGCTGAAGCCGGCAGAGATCCAGGCTGAAGCCGGCAGAGGTCCAGGCTGAAGCCGCTAGAGGTCCAGGCTGAAGCCGCTAGAGGTCCAGGCTGAAGCCGCTAGAGGTCCAAGATGAAGCCGGTAGAGGTCCAGGATGAAGTTGTCAGAGGTCCAGGATGAAGTTGTCAGAGGTCCAGGATGAAGCAGATGGAAGGCCAGGCTGAAGCTATCAGAAGGCCAGACTATAGCAGGTGGAAGGCTAGGCTGAAGCTAGCAGAGGGCCAGGCTGTAGCAGGTGGAAGGCCAGGCTGAAGTTACCATGGATCCAGGCTGAAGCTAGCAGAGGGCAAGGGTGAGGCTAGCATACGTCCAGGCTGAAGCTAGCAGAGGGCCAGGTTGAGGCTAGCACAGGACCAAGCTGTAGCAGGTATGTGGAAGGCCGGCTAAAGCTAGCAGAAGACCAGGCTGTAGTAAATTCATAACTGGGCTGAGGCTATCAGAGGCCAGGCTAAAGCTAGCAGGCTCAAGCAAGCAAAGGCCCAGGCTGTAGTGGTTAGATGGCCTGGCTGAAGCTAGTAGTGATCCAGGCTGTGACAGGTGGCTGGCCAGGCTAAGGCTAGGAGAGGCACTGGCTGAGGCTAGCACAGGTCCAGGCTGAAGCTGGCAGAGATCCAGGCTGACGCTGTCAGAGGTCCAGAATGAAGCAGTCAGAGGTCCAGGCTGTAGCAGATAGAAGGCCAGGCTGAAGCTAGCAGAGGTCCAGGCTGAAGCCGGCAGAGGTCCAGGCTGAAGCCGGCGGAGGTCCAGGATGAAGCAGATGGAAGGCCAGGCTGAAGGTATCAGAAGGCTAGGCTGTAGCAGGTGGAAGGCTAGGCTGAAGCTAGCAGAGGTCCAGGCTGAAGCCGGCAGAGGTCCAGGCTGAAGCCCGCAGAGGTCCAGGCTGAAGCCCGCAGAGGTCCAGGCTGAAGCCGGCAGAGGTCCAGGCTGAAGCCGGCAGAGGTCCAGGCTGAAGCCGGCAGAGGTCCAGGCTGAAGCCGGCAGAGGTCCAGGCTGAAGCCGGCAGAGGTCCAGGCTGAAGCCGGCAGAGGTCCAGGCTGAAGCTGGCAGAGGTCCAGGCTGTATCAGCTAGAAGGCCAGGCTGAAGCTAACAGAGGGCCAGGCTGTAGCAGGCGGAAGGCCAGGCTGAAGCAAGCAGAGGTCCAGGCTGAGGCTAGCACAGGTCCAGGCTGAAGCTAGCAAAGGTCCAGGCTGAAGCTAGCGAAGGTCCAGGCTGAAGCCGGCAGAGGTCCAGGCTGAAGCCGGCAGAGGTCCAGGCTGAAGCCGGCAGAGATCCAGGCTGAAGCCGGCAGAGGTCCAGGCTGAAGCCGCTAGAGGTCCAGGCTGAAGCCGCTAGAGGTCCAGGCTGAAGCCGCTAGAGGTCCAGGATGAAGTTGTCAGAGGTCCAGGATGAAGCAGATGGAAGGCCAGGTTGAAGCTATCAGAAGGCCAGACTATAGCAGGTGGAAGGCTAGGCTGAAGCTAGCAGAGGGCCAGGCTGTAGCAGGTGGAAGGCCAGGCTGCAGTTACCATGGATCCAGGCTGAAGCTAGCAGAGGGCAAGGGTGAGGCTAGCATACGTCCAGGCTGAAGCTAGCAGAGGGCCAGGTTGAGGCTAGCACAGGACCAAGCTGTAGCAGGTATGTGGAAGGCCGGCTAAAGCTAGCAGAAGACCAGGCTGTAGTAAATTCATAACTGGGCTGAGGCTATCAGAGGCCAGGCTAAAGCTAGCAGGCTCAAGCAAGCAAAGGCCCAGGCTGTAGTGGTTAGATGGCCTGGCTGAAGCTAGTAGTGATCCAGGCTGTGACAGGTGGCTGGCCAGGCTAAGGCTAGGAGAGGCACTGGCTGAGGCTAGCACAGGTCCAGGTTGAAGCTGGCAGAGGTCCAGGCTGAAGCTGGCAGAGGTCCAGGCTGACGCTGTCAGAGGTCCAGAATGAAGCAGTCAGAGGTCCAGGCTGTAGCAGATAGAAGGCCAGGCTGAAGCTAGCAGAGGTCCAGGCTGAAGCCGGCAGAGGTCCAGGCTGAAGCCGGCAGAGGTCCAGGCTGAAGCCGGCGGAGGTCCAGGATGAAGCAGATGGAAGGCCAGGCTGAAGGTATCAGAAGGCTAGGCTGTAGCAGGTGGAAGGCTAGGCTGAAGCTAGCAGAGGTCCAGGCTGAAGCCGGCAGAGGTCCAGGCTGAAGCCCGCAGAGGTCCAGGCTGAAGCCCGCAGAGGTCCAGGCTGAAGCCGGCAGAGGTCCAGGCAGAAGCCGGCAGAGGTCCAGGCTGAAGCCGGCAGAGGTCCAGGCTGAAGCCGGCAGAGGTCCAGGCTGAAGCCGGCAGAGGTCCAGGCTGAAGCCGGCAGAGGTCCAGGCTGAAGCCGGCAGAGGTCCAGGCTGCAGCCGGCAGAGGTCGAGGATGAAGCTGGCAGAGGTCCAGGCTGTATCAGCTAGAAGGCCAGGCTGAAGCTAACAGAGGGCCAGGCTGTAGCAGGCGGAAGGCCAGGCTGAAGCAAGCAGAGGTCCAGGCTGAGGCTAGCACAGGTCCAGGCTGAAGCTAGCAAAGGTCCAGGCTGAAGCTAGCGAAGGTCCAGGCTGAGGCTAGCACAGGTCCAGGCTGAAGCCGGCAGAGGTCCAGGCTGAAGCCGGTAGAGGACCAGGCTGAAGTTGGCAGAGGTCCAGGATGAAGCAGATGGAAGGCCAGGCTGAAACTATCAGAAGGCCAGGCTGAAACTATCAGAAGGCCAGGCTGAAGCTAGCAGAGGGCCAGGCTGTAGCAGGTGGAAGGCCAGGCAGGCTGAAGCTAGCATGTGTCCAGGCTGAAGCTAGCAGAGGGCCAGGGTGAGGCTAGCACAGGTCCAAGAAGTAGCAAGCGGGTGGAAGGCCGGCTAAAGCTAGCAGAAGACCAGGCTGTAGTAAATTCAAAACTGGGCTGTGAGGCTAGCAGAGGCCAGGGCTGTTGCAGGTGGAGGGCCAGGCTAAAGCTAGCAGGCTAAAGCAAGCAAAGGCCCAGGCTGTAGTGGTTAGATGACCTGGCTGAAGCTAGTAGTGATCTAGGCTGTGACAGGTGGCTAGCCAGGCTAAGGCCAGCAGAGGCACTGGCTGTAGCAGATGAGATAGCATGTAGGTTTTGAAGTCCATAAAAGTCCATCAAACAACCATCAATGCTCCTTATGGAAAAGATGTGAGAGTAAGCCTTCCTTCGCCAACCTTTTAGTTTGAAACAAATAAGAAACTCTATAAAACAGACGTGAATTCAGGGCACACTGACAAGAAGACAAACAAAGACTATGCTGGCAGCCATCTTGGATTGGGGGCGTGACGTGACAGGTGAGTTTTCTCATGTTTATTAGTAGGAGTTAGGTTAAGAGCTTGTCTTTGATTTGTTTTATTTTGGAGACAGAGTTAGGGTCCTTAGATTTATTTTGTTTGTTGTGTTGGCATATTTCTACCTCTGAAGTCATACCAATAAACCACTAAAAGATATCGTTTTTGTGCACACTGGCCTGCTTAGGAGTGGGAGGATGATGGGAGCATTTACTTTGATTATGTTTCAGGTTTCCCTAGGCCAGTAACTGTAATTGTTTAAGTGCAATAAATTCTAACTGTTGATTTGGTTCCCTCTAGCTTTCTCTACACCTCAGTTGAATTTAATTTATTTTGGTTAGTTAGGCAAGTAGTTAAGGCATCCGCCAAACCCCAAAGGTGAAATTCTCACATACAGTCCTCTAAGCTCCGGCACACATGGCATTCTGATTAATATTGCGTTTGAGTTAAGCAGCAAAAATCACTCATTTTTAAACATCTGTGGAGGCAGCCATTTTGTCACTTCTGTTAACTTTTAATGGTGAGACTTTTATCCGAGCAGTGTATGAATATGACATTATTAACATTAGAAGGCCAGTCATGTGTGACTTGATCTCATATCTGTACATGTTTTGCACCAAGGGCAGTAATAAATCTTTTTTATTTTTTTTAAATAGTCAAAGTAATACTCCAAAAATGTCAAAATAATATGAAAAGTACCAATTGCAAAAGGTTTAATTGGGCCAGTGACCGTTGTCTGGACGTTATGCGCTGCAAAAAAACTAAAGACGAAAAGCAATAAAATGAAGACGATATCAATATCACTTAATTTAGGCAAAATTACATGCCACCAGCGGCACGGTGGTCGACTGGTTAGCACGTCCGCCTCACAGTTCAGAGGTCGTGGGCTCGATCCCGGCTCCGGCCTCCCTGTGTGGAGTTTGCATGTTCTCCCCGTGCCTGTGTGGGTTTCCTCCGGGTACTCCAGTTTCCTCCCACATTCCAAAAACATGCATGGTAAGTTGATTGGACTGTCTAAATTGCCCCTAGGTGTGATTGTGAGTGCGGATGTTTGTCTCTGTGTGCCCTGCGATTGGCTGGCAACCAGTTCAGGGTGTCCCCCGCCTACTGCCCAAAGACAGCTGGGATAGGCTCCAGCATGCCCGCGACCCTTTTGAGGATAAGCGGTATGGATAATGAATGAATGAATGAATATATGCCACCATATGGACCTCAGCATGGTTCTCGAGGGTGTATGGGAGTTCGCCCAACCAGTCTACATGTGTTTTGTGGACTTGGAGTTAGACTTGGCGTTCGACCATGTCCCTCTGGGAGTTCTGTGGGGGGTGCTTCGGTAGTACGGGGTGCTGAGCCCCCTGATAAGGGCTGTACCACCGATGTCAGAGTTTGGTCCGCATTTCCGGCAGTAAGTCGGATTTGTTTCCAGTGAGGGTTGGACTCCGCCAAGTCACGATTCTGTTCATCACTTTTATGGACAGAATTTCTAGGCACAGCCGAGATGTGGAGGAGGTCCGGTTAGGTGGCCTCAGTATTTTGCCTGCTTTTTGCAGATGACGTGGTACTGTTGGCTTCTTCAAGCCGCGATCTCAAACTCTCGCTGGAGCGGTTCACAGCCAAGTGTGAAGCGGTCGGAATGAAAATCAGCACCTCCAAATATGAGACCATGGTCCTCAGTCGGAAAAGGGTGGCGTGCCCTCTCCAGGTCGGGGATGGGATTCTGCCCCAAGTGGAGGAGTTCAAATATCTTGGGGTCTTGTTCACGAGTGAGGCTGAAGCCGGCGGAGGATGGAACGGGAGATCGACAGGCGGATCGGTGCAGCGTCTGCTGTGATGCGGACCCTGTATCGGTCTGTCGTGGTGAAGAAGGAGTTCAGCCGAAAGGCGAAGCTCTGAATTTACCGGTCAATCTACGTTCCTACTCTCACCTATGGTCATGAGCTGTGGGTCATGACTGAAAGAACAAGATGTCGGATACGAGCAGCCGAAATCGGTTTCCTTTGCAGAGTGTCCGGGCTCTCCCTTAGAGATAGGGTGAGAAGTTCGGCCATCCGGGAGGGACTCAGAGTCGAGCCGCGGCTCCTCCGCGTTGAGAGGAGCCAGTTGAGGTGGCTCGTGGCATCTGATTAGGATGCCTCCTGGACGCCTCCCTGGTGAGGTGTTCCGGGCATGTCCCACCGGCAGGGGACCCCGAGGACAACCCAGAACACGCTGGAGAGACTATGTCTCCCGGCTTGCCTGGGAACGCCTTGGGATCCCTCCGGAAGAGCTGGAAGATGTTGCTGGGGAGAGGCAAGTCTGGGCTTCCCTCCTGAAGCTGCTGCCTCCGCGACCCGACTTCAGATAAGCGGGAGATAATGGATGGATGGATATATGCCACCATAATTGGACACTCTAAATTGCCCCTAGCTGTGATTGTGAGTGCAGATGTTTGTTTGTCTCTGTGGCCCCTCTGATTGGCTGGCAACCAATTCGGGGTGTCCCCCGCCTACTGCCCGAAGACAGATTGGATAGGCTCCAACACTCTCCGCTACACTTGTGAGGAGAAGCGGTATGGATGGATGAATTCAAAGTTTACAATGCAAATACTTTGTGTATTTAGGGGCTATTTTAGCCCAAACATTCAAGACATTTTGTTAATTTAAATTCTATTGATGTAACAATTGATGGATGGATGGATATATGCCACCAGAAAAGTAAATTTCTCACCTTTTTTTTTTTTTTCCCCATCAATACATGGCACACTTGCAGCTTTAATTGTAGTGGTACCGTGTGGACACATGTGAGTTGTGTGCTAAATATCTTGTGAAATATGGTGCAAAAAGGGATTTGTACTTGTGTGGTGAAGGGCGAGCGCTCTTGATTTTTCTGTCAATGACTTTAAATTCGAGTTGACCAACCCGCAGGCGATTCTATGTAGAGCCGTGGCCGAAATGGTAGTGTCTGCCAAGAGAGGGCCTATCAGAAGCCTTAATAGTTTCATATTATTCTGCCACTTATGGAACTTTCAGTCACTTTGCTGCTGCATCAATTCATGAAGAAGTCCGCTCTAGGCGGCCTAGCTTAATGCCGAAGGCAATTCCACATTGTTCTGCTATTTGTTCATTTATCAGTCAATTATTGGGGGATCCACAAACAAATCACACACTTGTATGATAGACTGTGACAATTTTCAACCAATTCCGACATCGAGAAAGTTCTCATTAGAGAGCTCCGGACGTCCCCTCACTGATCCCAGCGTGTTTGTTTACGCACTCATGCAGGCAGGTTGGGCGAATGATCTACAATGGAGAGCAGTGATAAAATTAGCGTTTTTCTGTCAACGTTCTGTCCAAGTGAATTCACATCTCACTTTGATGTACATTTCTCTAGTTTAGGTATTACTTTTTAAATACTATTTTGCTAAAATAAAATTACCTAAATTCAATGTTTTTTCCGCCTAGGTTCAATAGTTAAAAAAGAAAAGGACAAAAAAGAACCAACAACAATTCAATACATATCAATTTCGACAAAGGCTTGTTAGCATTTTTTTTTTTTTTTTTAGTACCGGTATTTAAAAAATAAAAAGCACACGTAGCTCACCAACACTGTCTAAAAGGCAAGTATACATACGCGCATAGCCACCAGTCTACCAACGTGTGTGAAATGCCTTAAAGTGGCACGCCTCCCGCATGTGAAGATGGCCTCAAAGCATTGAAGCGCTGGCTGCACCTGCGCTCCTCATCGAAAAGTATGACGCGCGGAGTGGAGCTTTTTTGTTCGCCAACAGCCATGGCAAGCCGACCGACATGACAGTACATAAGGCTTGTTTTCAAACTACCGTGGCTCGAGGTGGGAACTCGTCCAATCTGGCTGAGCACCTCGCTGACCGGCGTCCAGAGAGTTATACCACAGCGACAGGTTGCGATGCATTCCTAATACCTCAAAAATAAGTAGGGTGAGAATTATTTGGTCACAATTTCACGAGACATTCAACTAGCTGGGAGCGGATTAGAGAAGAGTAGACGCACCCGCATGTACACACCCACAAGCAACATTACGTTGAGTCATTATCAATTAAATGAACATATTTGCTTGACCGTAACGGTGCAAATGTATTGTCAATATCAACAATGGATGACATGAAATGCAGTCAAATAGGTCAAGAATATGGCATGTGATGTAAAAACGTATCGCGAATAAGTATGTACATACATTGACATACATGATGCTTATACAAACATGCAGACATTGATCTCATTATTTTAAAAAAACTGTTCTTAATTAAAATCTGAACTGGCTAATTCTGTGTCCAAGCATCGAGGTTAACCAGCTGCATATCTGGCCATGAAAATTAACATAACCTGCTCAATACTGCATTACAGTAGATGTCACACGAATGGCTCTATACACCTCTGTGCACATTGTCTACTAGTGACATTTAAATCAATAAATATTTGCTGGTTAGCTCCGGGGCTTATGAGTGCGTGAGGGCAGCCCTGCCTGCAAGGGCTTCAAAATAAGGCTTTGATGTTCATGTATTATTTAGAAGGCGTTTGTGCCTTAACGGTTCAGAAAATGGATGATTGGGTGCCGTATTCTTTGAAGCTTTCATGTTAACTTTTGCTTTTGCAGTGCTTAAATGTTAGTGAGGTTAGTGTTAACAAATGTTACATCGACGTGTGCACCTGTTGGTTAGGTTAACAAATGCTCATAGATGCAGTCGTGCTAATCATTTCTTCAAGGGGCTCATGTGCCGCTTTTGTCACCGCTCAAAAAGGTGCAACGTCACAAAAATGCATCAGGAAGTGAATTTGCAAATGCTGAACAGTAAGTAGTAATCTTAACTTATCTGGCTCTCATAATAACCTTCATTATAAATATGAACTATAATGCCATGTCTTTTGGTGTCTTGCAGACATCAGTGAATATGTTCCTCCTCACATTAAAGAGGAAGAGGAGGACGAAGAGATCCCCCAATTTAAAGAGGAAGAGCAGCAGCTGTCCCCTTATGTTAAACAGGAGGATGAACAAGTGTGCCCCTGCATAAAAGAGGAGGGAGAAGATCCCCCCTACATCAAAGACGAGGAGGACCAGGATATCTGCAAGTTGCCATCGACTCATGTATCTTTGAAGAGTAAAGATGAAGGTCAAAGTGAGGTGGACAGAGGGGCCGAGTCTCCAAGCAGCAGTTCATGTGGTGATGGGGACTACTGGGGAGGATCACAAGGAGACGGCCTCCGTCCTCCACTATCTGATAGTGATGAGATGTCATCAAATGGTGATGGTGATGATGATGATGAAGAAGAATGTGGAGGTGATATGCCATGGAACAATGACAACAAATGCTCGAAATGTTCTAAGTGTGGGAAAACTTACGCTTTCAAGAGACGTTTAGCACACATGAGAATACACTCTGAAGAGAAACCTTTTTCCTGCTCAGTTTGTGGCAAAAGATTCTCTCGGAAGGAAATCTTAAGAGGTCACACCAGAACACACACTGGTGAGAAACCTTTTGCCTGTTCAGTTTGTGGCCAAACATTTTCTCAGAAGGGAAGCTTAATAGGTCACACCAGAACACACACTGGTGAGAAACCTTTTGGCTGTTCAGTTTGTGGCCAAAGATTCTCTCGGAAGGAAAACTTAATAAGTCACACCAGAACCCACACTGGTGAGAAACCTTTTGCATGCTCAGTTTGTAGCCAAAGATTCTCTCAGAAGGAACACTTAATAAGTCACACCAGAACACACACCGGTGAGAAACCTTTTGCCTGCTCAGTTTGTGGTCAAAGGTTCTCTCAGAAGGGAAGCTTAACTTATCACAGAAAAACCCACACTGATGAGAAACCTTTTGCCTGTTCAGTTTGTGGCCAAAGATTCTCTCTGAAGGGAAGCTTAGTAAGTCACACCAGAACACACACTAATGAGAAACCTTTTGTCTGCTCAGTTTGTGGCCAAAGATTCTCTCAGAAGGGAAGCTTAACTTATCACAGAAGAACACACACTAATGAGAAACCTTTTGTCTGCTCAGTTTGTGGCCAAAGATTCTCTCAGAAGGGACACTTAATAGGTCACACCAGAACCCACACTGGTGAGAAACCTTTTGCCTGTTCAGTTTGTGGCCAAACATTTTCTCAGAAGGGAAGCTTGATAGGTCATACCAGAACCCACACTGGTGAGAAACCTTTTGCCTGTTCAGTTTGTGGCCAAAGATTCTCTTTGAAGGGAAACTTAATAGGTCACACCAGAACCCACACTGGTGAGAAACCTTTTGCCTGCTCAGTTTGTGGCCAACGCTTCTCATGGAAGGTTTCTGTCAAGAGACACAAGTGTGCTGGTGGCAACCGCAATAATCAGACGACATGAACATGAACATGAAAATGTTAATATTTAACAGCTAAAGCAGAGGTGCTCAATACGTTGTTCACGATCTACCCGTCGATCGCAAAGGTAATATTGGTAGATCGCATGACATTTGTAATGGCAGCCATCTGTATTTTGAAATATGATGCCTTTATTTTGAAAATGTCATACCGGAAGTTGCATCTTACAGAATCTCCGTCCGCTTTACGCAGAGACTTAGCGGCATTCACCATGCGTGTTGCTTACTTTTTCCTCGTTGTTTTCCCAAAACCGAGAAAATATACCAAATTGATATAACAAGTTCGTTGAAGCATCACATTTTTGACATTAATGATTATCTCTGGGAGAAGACTGCTGTTGGTTGAAAGCAGGTGGTCAGTACTATTTTGCATTGTCGATCATGATTAGCTTTGACACTAAGCAAAGCTATCTTTGTCATAAATGTAATATGTTGTTTTATGTTGTATGTCTAAACTTTTAATTCTACGGTGTGTTTTGCTGACGAATAAACATCTCTAAAAGGAACTGGAATCTTGCATCCAATCAATATGGGCGGCATCCTGTAACATAGACAAAACAACAACTAATTTATATATTTTTAAAAAAAAGTAACTTCTTGATTGATCACATGGACTGTGAAGAAACTTTGACTTTTGATAGGAAGGTGGGGAAGTGTCCATACAATTCTGCATTCAATACAAAAAAAATCAAACTGAGTCTTTGTTTTTTTAATCAATGAAATAGGCTGTTTATGTTGACGTTGGAGGTTTGTTGAAGCTAATCAGAGTAACCAGAGTTCATTTTATATTGTTTCTCTTTTCATATATGTTTGTTCTTCTAAATTGTTTTCTTGATAAATGTTGTTTTAGGGATGTGTGTGTTCTATATGATCATTTTTTTAGTTTAAATGCATTAATACATTTTGTTAGTCAAAGGCTATTTATCTTCTGGTTTTTACGTGATCATTTCTCACTGGACAGTGATTGTGAAATCAGGGCTTGTCCAGTCATCCTGGAAAAGTTAAGGAAATTGAACATATGTTTCTAGTTTACATTATATTCAATTAAATATTCAATGATTAAACCAAATAAGCAAATATCATCCATTATTTTATTCCACTTCAAAGGAAAATATGAGCATGAACTTTCAAATACATTTTAACGATGAGTCCACCCTACATCACATCATTCACTGATTTTTGCAAGGGGATCTGGCCGGAGGAGGGGTAATCTCAGACAGGGGTATTGTCAGACCGGAAAGGGTATTCTCAGAAAGGAAGTGGTAGTGGTGGTAAAGATTTGTGGTCGTAAAGATTGGCAAATAAAAGCTTTTAAATTTTGCAAATAAAGCGTTTACATTTTCAACATGAAGTGATGGTAATAAAGATTTGAAAATAAAGTGATGAAAATAAAAAAGATTACATTTTCACAACAACTAAAACGCGCATTAATGCCGCTTACTATTGGCAACAGCCCCCCCCCCCCCCCACCCTTATGAGAAGATCAGGCAGCGTATAAGCGTGACAGTAACGTGATTATGTTGTATTGTTTTGTATTGTATATAACCATATACAATACAAAACAATCCAACATAATCACGTTTATGTATGCTATTTTTAACTATAGTATAGAAATTTAGAAAAGCCTTTGCAACATCGACGTGTGCACATTGTACTGTTTCTACTTATAATACTCAATATTTCCACTTGTCATGTCATGATGTTGCATTATAAGAAGAAACTCGTAATAATATTTATATAAAATGTCCTATAATATTTATATACCTGTATCAGAATGTTATGACCAGTAGCTGTTTGTAATATTCATGTTATAGTTGTTCAATATCTACATATTTAGAAAGTATTGTATAATTGTAGTAATCATAGTTTATTTCTTTCTATTTATGTATATTTTCAATACTGTACAGAATATCAGAGGAAAATTAGGATCTTATGTAGGGGGTAGGACTAGATATTAGTTTATAAGTATAAACTAACCTCCTCATACCTCCTTTTGAGCAAGTATAGTCTGATTTGCCCTGCCATATTTGAATTTTTTTCTTCTTTTTTTGACCTATAGAAAAATGTGTATTTGTATTTCAATTTTAATTTGAGACATGACATTATTTTATTAATGTACGAAATAAAGACAATCAATCAATAGTGGCTGCTACATAAAAGATAAAAACCATTGCATATAAAATCGGAATGTATGAGTCAACCGTCTGCTAGATGCATTTTGCACTGCGGCGCTTGTCTTATGTGTCTTATAATGTAATTATCACTGACACAAGACTGAACCGCTACTTCCTACATTATGCTGCGCATTAATGAAATAACTGAATATGAAAGATGAGATGGACACAATCATTAGTTTAAGATAGTCTGTTCTTGTCTTTGATACTTTACCTTATAGGTTCAACATCATTTGCCATGATTAATGATTACAATAACTGAATTCTGTTTGTACTCAACTCTGTGTACAATTGACTGTTCGAAAAGACACATTCAAAAAGTTTAGTGAGGTCAAATTTATTCAATATAAAAAGTCACGGGGCTTTAAAAAGACCACGAGGACATCCCCTCATCTTAACCCCCAGGAGGTCAAGAAAAAACTCCAAACACAATTGAGAAAAATTGAGAAACCTTGAGAAGAGGCCACAAATAGGGGAGATCCCCCTTCCAGGATGACCAGGCTGCAATGGATGCTGAGTGGCAACAGGGCGTTGACGCTTCTCCGCCTTGGTATCTTATTTTAGCTTAGCTTAGCCCGCTAGCTGATAACAAAGAGAAGCACACGACTCATCGGCAAACAGCGACCAAGAAGTGCGAATTTGGTGGGATGGTTGTGTGCACATGTGTGAAACGACGACATCAAAGTACGAGGAGGAACTCTGTGGAATAAAAGAAGAGAACGAGCTACATCTTCAACTGCCGGCTGAAGTTTGCAAGCAGCCTCGTGTTGTGATAGACGGAGCAGGTTTGTACACTTCTTACTCTCATTTGCTCGGTAAAGAACGACTTTCTATCGTTAAAAATATGCACGTCACATGTAATTGTTTTTCATTGTCATCTCTTTACTGGTGTATGATAATGATGTCAGATAAAGTTGTTAGGGGAAAATGCGCCTTTTATTTTTATTCATTGCTTCTACATGCAGGTCTTTTGATCAATTGTTCATGCCAAATGAAATCAGTTTATAAAATGTGTGCCAAAGAATAACAGACAGTGGGGGGGGGAATGGTAAATGGGCTGTTTCTTGTATCGCGCTTCTCTACTCAAAGCGTTTCCCACTGAGTCATTTACCTACTGATGACGCAGCGTCAGTTGTGG
The DNA here is from genome assembly GCF_054856515.1 of Filicampus tigris. Classification (NCBI taxonomy): domain Eukaryota; kingdom Metazoa; phylum Chordata; class Actinopteri; order Syngnathiformes; family Syngnathidae; genus Filicampus; species Filicampus tigris. The sequence continues at coordinate 132,922 of NC_141230.1, forward strand.
CGTGTGCAGGCGTGGGATTCCTTTCAGCCTTAAAGGTCAGGGTGCAAACATTGAAAACTTTTCTTGAGCACTCTAGAACCCCCTTTACAATGCATAACTGTCATTAAAATATGATTAGATCGTTGGTAGACAGCAGTATAATCACTAAATACAATTCAGAATGTGTCGTCTGCCGTTTGACGCTTACCCCCTGTGGTGTCCGGCCGGCTGTCGGCACGTCAGGCTAAAAAAATACATCGCAACCACAGACAGCGACGCTGATCATTAAAGTACCTTCTGCGCATTCGTGAGATGAATACCCTTCCATACCAGCGGCAGCGGTAGTCACTATTTCTTATTGGTAGAAAAATCCAACTGGCAGGCTATTGGCCGGGGGATGGATTATGAAAACCTAAACAATGTATACAGCTATATTCTTCGCTCACGATGAACACCCACTCGAAGTAAACCCTCGCGTTCTTGACACAGTATTGTGAAATACTTAAATTGTCAGCCCTCGCTCATGTACTTAGCCAAGTACTCACTGTTTATCCGCATTTGTCACTTCCTGTTGGTGCTCAGAGTGTTAATTTGCTAGCTAACAGCCAATCAGGTGACCAAATGTCACGACTCACGACACCTATTCAACATGCATAAACGCCCCCCAGATGCTTAGAGAGGAGTCACGACACTACACTATTGGTCACAACACCAATCAGACGGCGCATTAGGACGCTACGACGCTTCACGAACTACGACATCAGTTTGGTCTATCTAGGCCTTTTCAAGTGCAAGAGCGAGGGATGACAATTTAAGTACCGTATTTTCTGAACTATAAGTCACGTTTTTTTTTGTCATAGTTTTGTTTGGGGTGCGACTTATACTCTGGAGCGACTTGTGAAATTATGTGAAATCAACACATTATTACCTTTATATCATTTCACATGTTATTGTAACCCACATAAAGAAATATAAAGAAATCCTTAAAGCTATTAAAATGCATGAATAATTTAAACAGTTAAATCTCATATTTAGTTAAATAAGTAATTAAAATAGTATTAAAAGACAATTTGACTGTCTATCAATTTATCTATACAAAATAGTGTACTCTTCCTTTAAGACGCCGTGCCTGGCTGTGGTCACACAGAGAGGGAGGAGACGAACAAAGATATAATTACGACCGAATACATAAATACCTTTGGAGACTTGGAAACATTCTACATGGTCGGCGATAAATAAAATACTTATTCAATTGATCTACGACCGTTTTGGTGAGTTTAAAGTTATTTTACCTGTTGTAAATTACTCAGTGCTTTGTTTATACAGGCATTAGTTTACTGTTGAATTTGTGTGTTTTACACCAGGCATGTTTTCGGGCAGCTAATGGGTCCTTTTTTTACGTTGATTTATGTTGGGCATATTGTTGGACATCTAAGGGGTCCTAACGAAAGACGTTTCGAGTCTGTTAGCCATTAGCGGCAGATGCGCGCCGTTTTCGTCGTCGTGTACACCCCGGGATTGAGCGAGTTGTTGAGCTCTGTGGGATGGATTGGAGTGCTATTAAAGCCACGTTGTTCCCTGTCACTGTGTCCGGTCACACTATTTGATTCGAGTGACTGTTTGGATGAGGCGCTCCGGTGAATCCCCACAAATTCACATACAGTCCTAACTCTCCACAACATTACCGTAACCTTCTTGGAATTCTACATGTGTGAATGCTAGCTGAATGTCACCATCGTAGCTCGGTGGAAATTATGTGTACTAAACGCACGATTTTATTATTTTGATTTATATGGACACATTCATTAGCGTTACGCGACAGAGACAACTTGGCTTCCAGGGGATGTGCGGGGCGGGGTTTGTAATGTAACGTAAGCATACCATTCAGCCTGTTGTTGCCTCTATTCTATTTTTATTTTAAATTGTTCATCATTTTAATTTTAAATGACATGTCTGTTCTTGGTGTTGGATTTTATCAAATAAATTTCCTCCAAAAATGCGACTTATACTCCAGTGCGACTTGTGTTTTTTCTTCTTTATTTTGCATTTTATGGCTGGTGCGAACACACGCCTGAGTTGTGTGCGGGCAGCGTGGGATCGGTTCCCGCTCAATGTCTGTGTGTGTCCCTTGCGACTGGCTGGCGACCAGTTCGGGGTGTAGTCTGCCTTTCGCCCATTGTCAGCTGGGATAGGCTCCAGCAACTCCCCGCGACCCTGTACAGGATAAGCGGTTTGAAAGATGACATATTTGGCAGCACGGTGGTCGACTGGTTAGCACGTCCGCCTCACAGTTCAGAGGTCGTGGGTTCGATCCCGGCTCCGGCCTCCCTGTGTGGAGTTTGCATGTTCTCCCCGTGCCTGCGTGGGTTTTCTCCAGGTACTCCGGTTTCCTCCCACATTCCAAAAACATGCATGGTAAGTTGATTGGACTCTCTAAATTGCCCCTATGTGTGATTGTGAGTGCGGATGTTTGTGTCTATGTGCCCTGCGATTGGCTGGCAACCAATTCAGGGTGTCCCCTGCCTACTGCCCAAAGACAGCTGGGATTTCAAAATACCATGTCAAGAACGTGACGGTTTACTTCGCATGGGAGTTCGTGAGCAAAGAATATAGCTGCATGCCTTATTTACGTTTTTATAATCCGCCCCGGCCAATAGCTTTCCGGTTGAATTTTTCTAACAACGACAAATAATGACTACCGCCGCCGATGGTATGGAAGGGTATTATATCGCATGCACGCGCAGAAGGTACTTTAATGGTCTGTCTGTCGTTGTGGTGTATTTTTTTAGGGCTGTAACGGTACACTCGTGTGTATTAATACGTTTCGGTATGGCATGTTCGGTTCAGTCCACTTGCGTTCGGTTCGGTCGACTTATTAGCGCAACCTTACGCACGGACGCTGACTGTTGCGTGCGGGAGACGAGAGTGGCGGCACAAAAGAGATAGCCAGAAAAGAGCTAGAGCTCAAAGGTCCCTGCGTACACTGCGGTCTTCTGTTTTGGAACATTCTGGCTTTCCTGTTAAAATCGCCGATGGGAAAAGGTACGTGGAGGAGTCGCAAAGTTGGGTGCCGACATTGCTACATGAGATTGGCGGCTCTGTTGCAGATACTGTAGCACGTCTAACATGCACGGCATCATCCGACTGTGAATGTTTCTTAGACGAGGGAGCAAAAACGTCAAACTTAAACGGCGAGATTTATCATATTGTAGCATCTTCCAAGAACACGCCGTCTGACGTAGTTTAATAATCACGTTTTTATTAATCCAAGTACAACTGCTCGCGCTCTTCTTTCCCCCCTGCCCCACTCGCTTGCCGTACGGTGCATTCATGAACCTCGGAAACATCACAACTCAGCAACACACAAATCCGACCACAACACAGATAACCCAATTCGTTGCAATATGCTGTTGAACAACACAAGATTTCAATGCCTAAAAAGTTTATACAATTTCATAAAAACGTTTTAAAGTTACTGTATTTTTTCATTATAAAAAGAATTTTAATATAGTTAGCAACAATTGTAACTGTTATTGTATGCATTTTTTTTAATCACAAAAAGTGTATACAGCTACTGTAATGACAACTTGTGTTTAACTTGAATTAAGTGTGTCATAGGCTATTGCTGCTGAGTGTTTAAAGATTTCATTGTCTTAATTTACAAAATTAAGAGATCTATATTGTTAGTGTATTTTTTATTCTGGTGTAATTTCTTAGAATATCACCCAAATGGTTCGCTATTACTGATTTTTTCTAAAAAATGTACCATTTACTTGTCATCTTTTCAAAAATACATATTTAAAAAAAAAATTAAAAAAATAAAAACAGTTTGTTTTTTTTGTGCCGAAAATCTACCGAACCGAAGTTTACAAAAAAACGAACCGAAATGTGATTTAGCGTACCGTTACACCCCTAGTATTTTTCCAGCATGACGTGCCGACAGTTTGCCCGACGCCACGGGGTGAGCGTCTGTCACTGTTAGCCAATGTTGGCTTGGTCTATCTAGGCCTTTAGAGAGATGTCTCATGAGGGGCTTCGGGCTTTAATTGGTTAATAAAACCCTTGCTTCAGGTCCCTGGGATTAACTAGGAAAAATTGCTCCTTCAAATTCATAATGTGCTCCTCAAATGAAGTCATTGATTGGAAAAATTGCCCATCAAAGAAAAAAGTTAATTCAAGCCTGGGTTTTTCTATTTGTGTCCTGCAGACGTCAGTGAAAAATATTTTCGCCCTGGGCAACACATTAAAAAGGAGGAGGAGGAGGAAAAGCCCTTTCACATTAAAAAGGAGGAGGAGATCAAATCACCACTGACCTTTGTCCCTTTAAAGAGTGAAAATGAAGACAAGGGTGAGGAGGACAGAGGGGCGGAGCCTCCAAGCAGCAGCTCAAGTCAATACATGACAACAGAAGGTGATGCAGAACACTGGGGACCATCACAAGCACAGAGTGATGACACATCACACTCTCCTGATGTAGATGATGATGAACAAGCGAAAGGTGATAGGGCATGTAAAACTGACAACAAATGTTGGGAATGTTCTCAATGTGGAAAAACATTAAATTCAAAGTGGTCTTTAAACGTACACACGATAACACACAGTGGAGAAAAAACGTTTTCCTGCTCAGTTTGTGGCCAAAGCTTCTCTCAAAAGTCACATTTAAAAGGACACACAAGAACACATAGTGGAGAAAAACATGTTTCCTGCTCAGTTTGTGGCAAAAGCGTCTCTAATAAAGCACACAAGAATACACAGTGGGGAAAACCCCTTTTCCTGCTTAGTTTGTGGCAAAAGTTTCTCTGTAAAGTCAAGTTTAGCAAAACACACAAGAACACACAGTGGAGAAAAACCATTTTCCTGCTCAGTTTGTGGGAAAAGCACCTCTCATAAATCTGATTTAATGAAGTACACAAGAACACACGCTGGAGAAAAACCTTTTTCCTGCTCAGTTTATGGCAAAGGCTTCTCTGTAAAGTCAAATTTAGCACAACACACAATAACACACAGTGGAGAAAAAACATTTTCCTGCTTAGACCGTGACAAAAGCTTCTCTCAAAAGTCACATTTAACACAACACACAAGAACACACAGTGGTGAAAAACCTTTTTGCTCAATTTGTGGCAAAAGATTCTCAAAATAAATAACAACTTTAACTCAGCACACAAGAGGACAAAGTGGAGAAAAAAAACTTTTCCTACTTAGATTGTGACAAAAACGTCTCTCAAAAGTCACATTTTACACAAGAACACACAGTGGAGAAAAAACGTTTTTCCTGCTTAGATTGTGGAAGAAGTTTCTCTGATACATCAGCTTTAATAAAGCACTCAAGAACACACACTGGGAAGAGACCGTTCAGTGTGTGTGCTACAAGATTCTCCACTAAACAGCATGTTGAGAAACACAAGTGTGCTGGTGAGAAAAGCAGCGATATTTGAAGTTTAAAAAAAAAAGAAACTGAATGAACTGACTGTGTAAAAGTGTAAATGATTTTTTTTTTTAATGAAATGTGATATATTGAATTGAAGACACGAAGCCACTTTTATCAGCCAGAAGAACCATTGTGTCTTAGTGATTGTAAGTTTTTTTTAAAGTGTTTATATCAAATATGTATATGAAATCAGATGTCATTGTCTTTGCTTGTAACATTTGTGAACATTATGCTTTTTGATTGTGTTTTTAATGGAAAAGGAGTGAGAAGAAACTGCTTATGAAATCGCAGCCTTTTTCCACAATCATCAATAAAATCACTTGTTCCACTTTGCTCACCTGGCGAAGGTGAATTATAAGAAGAACAAGAAAGAGAAAAGCAAGTAGTTCCAGCATCTCTCAATGGTTTTTGAACGTCTGGCAGGCCTGGAGACGAGTTGGCGACCCGATGGTGACTGGAGTCTGTGCTGGTTGGCTCCAAGAGAATCACTGTGTTGCCACGGAGTCTCCTTTAAAGAAGGAAGTCAACCCCAGATTTTTCTTTACAATAGTATGTTGTATGTGCCCTCGCTCGTCTAAATGCTCAGGGCTCAGGTAACAACCAATCACAGCTCATCTTAAAAAAAAAAAAAAAGGTGAGCCGTGATTGGTTGTTACTGTGATGCCATTTTCAGTTGACAGCAAGTAACAAAATGGCAGCTACCTGAGATGAATAAAAACAGGTGGCTTTTGCTGCTTAAAGCCCTTTTCACTGCACTCGCCCAGTATGAAAGTGCCGCGCTGCCGGGACCGACGACGGCACCTGAGTGGCCAGCATGCCCATATTAGGAAGTGCTAAAGTAGCAGCCTGCTATGAAGTAAACACCGAGATGCTTGTCACTGGTTCAGATGATAAGTGAACCGCATCTCCACAAGATGTATTTATCACTGTTGCAGAAGAACGCCCTATCCATGCTCATTAAAGGAAGAGGAAGAAGTAGACAGACAGATCAGCAGAAAAGAGAATGGGAACAGCCTTTGGCGAGTGGCTCGGTTGGAATTTGGCGTGGTGAAACACTTTTTTTTTGTTCTTTTCACATCGCATTGAGCAGGGCCGTCGTCAAACCCATTCATTGTGTGCGTGGTGAGGGGCGGGGACCACGGAACATTGCGGTGCTGGGCGGCGCGGTGTTGCAAGAGGACTTCTGCCACGACGCCAAGGTGGCTCGAATAGAACAAATTTTTTTGACATAATATTCAATTTAACAATTCCATAACATTTTCTTTGTCAATTTAACAATGAACAATAAATGAAAAAATAAATAAATATATATGTATATATATATATATATATATATATATATATATATATATATATATATATATATATATATATATATATATATATATATATATATATATATATATATATATATATATATATATATATATATATATATATATATATATATATATATATATATATATATATATATATATATATATATATATATATATATATATATATATATCTCGCTTATCCTATACAGGGGTCTAGGGGAGGTGCTGGAGCCTATCCCAGCCATCAACGGGCGAAGGCAGACTACACACCGAACTGGTCGCCAGCCAGTCGCAGGGTACACACAGACACCATCAATGAGCGGGAATCGATTCCGCACTGCCCGCACACAACTCAGGCGTGTGTACTACTACACTACCAGTCACCTGTGCTTTTAAACATTTCTTCAGCCAATTCACTTTAAACATACGGTTCGATTCCATGAAAGATAATTCAAGTCCACCTTCAGCTCTAGAGCTTTTTCAAGCGGTGGTGCTTGTTCTTCCACACAAAGTTTGTCAACATGCCATCAATATCTTTAGCTGTAGAGTCTTGCACATCAAGAGATAGAGCAGGATAAACAAACTGTGACACCCCTTCAGTTTTGCTTAAGAGCACTCTACCCAATATTGAAATATCCCTTTGAAGCCATAAATCCAAAATAGTCTTTTTCAGTTTTGGAGAAAAATTATGTTGGCGTTCTTTAACATTCTTACAAATATGAATACCAAGATATTTAACTTCTTTCTTTACAGAAATATTACATAGACTTGATTCCTTGATCTGAGTTATAGCCAAAATGTCACATTTTGATTTATTTAATTTTAATCCTTAGAAAATTGTTGAATATTATGTCAAAAAAAATTGTTGACAAAGCATTATCAACCTGATGTTTATCTCGTAAAAAAATAACTGTGTCATCTGCTAGTTGAGTAACTTTAATTTCTTTATCAAAAATAAATATCCCTTTAAGAGTTGGATTATTCAAAAGGTGTATTGATAGCAACTCTGCGACAATCAAAAACAAAAAAGGAGAGATTGGGCATCCTTGACGAACTGACCTTAAAACAGGAAACCTTTTAGTTGTATTGGGATAGAGCATCACACAGCTATCAATATTTTTATAAAGTATTTGAATAACCGAAATGAAATTTTGACCAAAACCAAAGCTATGAAGTGTCAAATCAAATCAAATCAAATAAAAAGTGATGTTCTACAGCATCAAATGCTTTATAAAAGTCTAAAAATAATATAAAAGCCTCTGATTCAAGATGTTCAGAGAAATCCATCAGGTCAAGGATTAGTCTTATATTAGATATATATGTCGATTAGACATAAAACCAGTTTGAGTTTCTCCTATGATTTCAATATTTTTTTAAACGATTAGCAAAAACTAAAGAAATAATTTTATAATCTACGTTTGATAATGTAATTGGTCTCCAGTTTTCTATCAACAAATGATCTTCATTTGGTTTGGGTATTAAAGTAATTAAACCCTGTTCCATGGTTGTGGACATTTCTCTTCCTTCTATGCATTTCTTCCATCCATCCATTATCTATACCGCTTGTCCTCACATGGTTCGCGGGCATTATGCATTTCTTAAACATTTCAAATAATTGGCTTTCTATATTCTCCCAAAAATGAATATAGAACCCCACAGAGATCCCGTCGATGCCTGGGAATCTGCCTCTTTTCATTGAGTGGAGCGCTTCTGAAATCTCGGTTTTGTAATAGCCTTTTCACAATCTATCTTAAATTGTTCTGAGCCATAAATGAATTTGAATAACTTCTGCAAATTTCTGATTGATATATATTCCTAAAAAAGGAATAAACATGTCTAGAAATATCTAACGAGTCCGAAATTACAATATAATTTATTTCTAGGGAAGAAATATTGTTCCTTTTGCTATTAGGCAAAAGAATAATTTGAATTTTTCTCTCCCATCTCCAACCATTTGGCTTGAGACCTTACAAAGCTCCTTTGGCTAAATCAATATATAAATGATCAATTTCCTCTTTTAATCTGTTAAATTCAATTTTTTTCTTCATTTGAAAGATTGTCTTTGCCTATTAAGACATTTAATTCGTTCATAATACTCAACTCTTTATTGATATTCTTCTTCTTTATTTCTTTACTACGTTTAATAGCTAGTCCTCTTATTTTGAACTTGAAGAATTCCCACTTTAATGTATTGCTCAAATGGATGTCATTAAATATTTCTCTCGCCATGCCTTTGACCAATTCACAAAAAATGTTATCTTTTAATAGAGTGTTATTGAATTTCCAATAGGTCCCTGATAGTGTAGTGGTACACACGCCTGAGTTGTGTGCGGGCAGCGTGGGATCGATTCCTGCTCAGTGACAGTGTCTATGTGTGCCCTGCAACTGGCTGGCAACCAGTTCGGGGTGTAGTCTGCCTTCGCCCATTGACGGCTGGGATAGGCTCCAGCAACTCCCCGCGACCCTGTATAGGATAAGCGGTTTGGAAGATGACATGACATGACATGAATTTCCAATAGCCTCGTAAATTATTTTGTTGTTGTTTATTGCCTGCCATTTGGATAGAAATTAATTGATGATCAGATAAAGGAGCATAACTGTGTGAGCAATCTGAAACAAAATGTAAACATGATGGAGATGTCAGCCAAAGGTCAATTCTGGATTGAGCAGATCTGCTTGCACTACACCAAGTGAACTCTTTATCGGGGTATAAAAACCTCCATATATCAATTACTGACAATTGTTGGCAAGTAAAGGAAGTGTTTTTGAAACTTGAGTGTTGATTTAACCTCGGAGGTACTCTATCCACTAAATCATCAAGGGGATCATTAAGGTCGTCTCCAATTATTATATGTGCTTCATTATATTTGGTTTTAAGACCGGTAAGTTTCTTACAAATATGTGGAAACATTCTTCTTGATTGAGCAACAGTGTTGTGACTATAAAGATTACAGGTTATAAAGAAAGAGTTGTCTATTTTAATTACCAAAATAATCCACCAACCATCTAATGAAAGAAAAGATTCAATTGTGCCACCTCTGAACTTATTAAATAAAATACTGACACCTGCTGACTGAGTTGAGCTATGGCTGAAGTAACATTGGTCTCCTCACTGAGCTTTCCAAAATTTCACATCACCACTTTCTGAGTGAGTCTCTTGCAAAAAAATTAAGTGTGAACTCTTCCGTCTACAAAACATGAAAATGGATTTTCTCTTTGTATTATCACCAATACCTCTAAAATTGAGAGATATCAATTTCAAAGAACTAAGGTTAGAGTCTGTCATTTAAAAAGTGTATAAGAAAAGAAAACTGAGTGTCTGTAATAACTATAAAATACTAAGTAAAATACACACTAACTTAGAAGCGGTAGATACTCTTTAAATAGAACTCTGAACATTTAGTACCTTAGTGAGCCTTAGGACATATGAATTACTTGTTAACAGACGTTACAAAAAAAATAAACTGAGGTATTCAATACTGGATTATTTATTTTCCTATAAATTACATAGCAGTATTAGCATAGTATAGTATAGTATTCAGACTCACCAACCATCCGTCTACACAAACGGACCGGTATTCAACATATTAGATGATAATTGTCAATCCTTAATTCGTCGGACTCGGTTGTTCTTCGGAACACACGTTGGCTGTCCATCTTGTACAGTGAATTTCTCTCCGTCTATGATGACCTCCCCACCCATCCATTTGGTCTTCTTCCCAGCCTCCCGTGCTTTCTTGACAAGGGGCCAAAGTTTGTTCTGTAGTCACGCTCCTGATAAGGGAGATCTTCTGCCATTTTCAATTTCCTCTGTTTCAACACATCAGCATTGAGAGACGATTTCCACAGTTTTTTGTCTGAAAGTGCGCAATATAAATTGCATGATAATAGGGCGTGCACTTTCATCCTCTCGTGCACGACCCACTCAATGTACAGTGTCCACCAAGAATCCCAGCCTGGTCTTCTCCTCTGGTACGATTTGTGCTATAATTTCAAGCACTTCTTTTCTTATATCTTCATTGCTGTGTTTCTCAAGATTCAAGAGGCGAAGATTCCATCGTCTACCGTACCATTCTTGTTGTTCATGTCTTTCCTCCATTTCAGCCACTTTGATTTTTAGTGCCTTCACCTCAACTTCTCTGCCTTGCCGTTCGATCTCTAGACCTTTCAGATGTTCTTGTATGTCAGCAATATCCTTTGTATTCTTTGTCACCATATCTTGGAACTCGGTGAAGCGGTCATTTAAGTTGTTGATAGCTTTCAGAATGTCGGCGTTGGACACCACATCCTCCTTCTTTGAGACCGAAACAGTGCAAGACTTCTTGAGGTTAGGACTTGGCGTTTGCGGTAGAGGTGTACATAAGTTGGAAAAATCAGTAACATCCATGTCAAACATAAGCCCCCTTGGTTTCGAAATCTCTCTGCTTTTGGTCGTCTCTTTTGGTTTTATTTCCACCCGACATGACAAAGCAGGAATTGCTAATTAGGCTGCTAACCTTTAGCAACTTCCAGAGACAGGCTTCAAAACAGTCTTTTAACAGTCCTTTAGCAGCACAAGTCAATGTCTCGTGGACAAAAAAGAAGAGTTGAAACAGGTATCCTTCAGAATTACATACTTCAGAGTCCTAAAAAACAGTTTTAAACAACTGGTACGACATACAATATTCACGAGCTCAACAAGTGCAACTACATGGGTCGCCATCTTGAGCCGATCTCCGAATAGAATAATGTTCTATTTGAAAGCGGCATCGCCGTGACGTCAGACAAGCGCCTCCAATAGGAGGGGGGCTGGCGGGGTAATCTCGCGCTATGTTTGCGGACTCACACAGGTAATTGAACGAAGACAATAGAAGGAACCATGATAAATGCCGTGGCTCAATTTCCAGAGCTTTGGGACACAACCAAACAATCCTACCGAGACATTTTCAAGAAGACACAGCGATGGACGGAGATGGCCAAAACGCTGGATGTGCCCAGTTGCTTGAAAATGGATTGAGGCAACATTGTGACTTAAAGTTTCTAAACAAACAAACAAATGTAATTGGTATACGTAACATACAGTATATGTGGCCATTATATACATTTACAGTACACATAACTACATCTGGTATGTTATTACAAAATCCAGATTACTTGCAACCATTTCCCTCCCATTTCACTTGCAACAGTGGAAGACATAAAGAGGAGGTAAAAAAAAAAAAACTTCGTGACCGCTACATGAAAGAGGAGAGGTATAAAAGAAAAGAGGAGCGGTTCAGAGGCTGAAAAAAGGACCATTTGGAGGTACTACAATATATATTTTTATTTATTTATATTTATTTTTGGAAACAAGTGTGATGGAGAGGGAAACCCACTCCAACATTGTGCGTGCCCCAAAAATGTTTCTCATGATTTGCATTTGATGTGTGATGAGACAAGTAGCCAGGTTCGACGGGCGTAATTCGCTGCCTAAAGTTGGTAGTTTGCTTTCCGATGCTTGGGCCAACTCTCTGCAGGAGACTTTCAAACTGCTCTCTGCTCAGTCTGAAATATACTTTGAATCTGTCATCGAAGAACTTCAGCTCACAAACGAGACTGCTCGGTTGCCGCCGAGCCATAAGCAGTAGATGAACTCAATTCCTTTTTTTTTCCTTGCTGCTCGTCGTTTCCTCCTCCTCTTTCTCCTCCTCCTCCTGAATGAGCATGGCCAGGGCTTTCTTTTCCATCAATGAAAGATGCATCTTGACTATAGGTACGATGTACCACGATGCGTAACCAATAGCTCTCTGTTTACTCGGCTTGTCACCATACTAGAATTTCAACTTCGATACCGATACCCAAGATACCATTTCGATACCACACGGAACAAATTAAAGCACAGGCTTTTTTTTTTTTTTTTTTTACTGTAAAACATTTTTATCGCCAAAAACTTAAATTATCATTAATACAATAGTTTTTTAAGAGGTAGTGCAAAAAAATAGTACAACTCAGTATTTAACTTCGACAACCCTCTGTACCGTCAATGCCTGGAACCAATGGCACATCTTAAATTGTCTGAGCCTGGGGTAGTGCAAAACAAAGGAAGAAGTAGTGCAAAGAACAAAACACACAAAAAAAACAATTAATAATCTGTAAATTGTCTGAACTAGTGCAAAGAAATAACCATACTGTGCAACATCAATGGCACATCATTTTCAAGTTGTTTGAGGTAGTGAAAAAGAATAACACCCACCACTTACAGTAACATAAATTGACAACAAAATCTGCAAGTTGTCTGAGTATCTAGACCCACATGTTTATCTTTTAACAACAAGTCACAGATAATAATAATAGTAATAATAAAAAAATAACATAAATTAAAATACTTTCAGTTATAGGCAATTCAGAACAGTAGCAGGTAGGGTTGGGCATCGTTTAAATTTAGACGATTCCGGTTCCGATGTTTTGATTCGATTCTGGTTCCTAACGATTCAGAATTCCGATTCTTAAAAAAAAATAGAAGGATTTATTTTTGGACAAATCACATGAACTTCTCTGTTCTTCAATTTCATGAACTTTTTACTATTTGTGAACCTTACCATGGATTACTCAAAGGGCTGTTTCTAACCAGTATTTATTAAAATAAATTACATTTTTTACATGCATTTTTTTGCATTTTTATCTAGTATTATTTTTCACAAGAGCTTTATTTTTGAGAAGTTCAAGACAATACAATAATGCAGCTGTTACTGAAAACATACTACTGAACACTTGGCTAACCTTATCTTGCTTTAGAAAGAAAATATATATGACAAACACAACGCTGCATTTTATGGGCAAGCAAGGAAGTCTATCTAATCTAAGCAGTCTATGTAAACATATGATGCATATGTATGTACAGTGGTTCTGTATATGCTGCAGCTGCTATGCTATAAACTAAATATTAGCTGGATATGTGCATTTGAGTTTTGAACTTGAGGTTCAATGTTGCCATTAGACGTACTTAATGACTTTGGATCATGAGCCGCAACGCATCATTCTATGGCTCGGCGTCGGCCGAATGAGCCAGCCGGCCCGGCCCGAGCAGGATCAGCGACCCCGCGATGGGCAACTGCTGGGGAGATCCGTGGGAAGGGCACGCTCAGAGAAGCCGACGCCGCGACCTGCGCTTGCCAGTCGGTACGAAGTGAGCGGAGGGGCTGACCGAAAGGACCACGGCAGCTCGAGTGGGGGCGAGCTTCCGTGCTATTGCGACACAGCTTCGACTGTAGCTGAGCAGAGAGGGGCGCACGGGGCAGGCTTCGGCAGTGTGTGCGGGAGCAGCAGACCATTAGGAGCAGACGTTAGCAAAGCGCTGTTGGTATCGAAGTCAGTGGTTTGGTATCGGTAATATTGATGCCACAGCAAGCTAGTATTGTATCCGTTCAAAATGTTTAGTATCGAGTAAGTACAGAAGTATCGATATTTTTGACATGCCTACTGTTTACTACCTCTTTTTTTTGTCTATCTTTATTGGTGCTTTGATTTATAAACATTTGAAACGCACAAGGGCGGCACTTGTGGCTGCCCGGGGAAGGTGCATGGCACGGTGGTCGACTGGTTAGCACGTCCGCCTCACAGTTCAGAGGTCGTGGGTTCTCCCCGTGCCTGCGTGGGTTTCCTCCGGGTACTCCAGTTTCCTCCCACATTCCAAAAACATGCATGGTTAGTTGATTGGACTGTCTAAATTGCCCCTAGGTGTGATTGTGAATGCGGATGTTTGTCTTTGTGTGCCTTGCGATTGGCTGGCAATCAATTCAGGGTGTCCCCCGCCTACTGCCCGAAGACAGCTGGGATAGGCTCCAGCACACCCCGCGACCCTTGTGAGGATAAGCGGTATAGATAATGGATGGATGGATGAATTCAAAGCTTACAATGCAAATGCTTTGTGTATTTAGGGGCTATTTTAGCCCAAACATTCAAGACATTTTGTTAATTTAAATTCTATTGATGTAACAACTGACTGAATAAAGGTGAATTGAAAGAGAAATGTCATGTCATGTCATCTTCCAAACCGCTTATCCTGTACAGGGTCACGGGGAATTGCTGGAGCCTATCCCAGCCGACAATGGGCAAAAGGCAGACTACACCCCGAACTGGTCGGCAGCCAGTCGCAGGGCACACACAGACTGACACTGAGCGGGAATCGATCCCACGCTGCCCGCACACAACTCAGGCGTGTGTACCACTACACTATCAGTGACCTGAAAGAGAAATACATTTCTGATACATTTGCCAAGGCAATGCATGGCATTTATGAATAATGTAATGAGTAATGGTACTGACTCCCAGTCCAGCAGGGTCTCATTCGCCAGCACCATGTTAGCGGCATTATCATGCACACAGGCGACGACTTTCCCCACAATAAAGGCCTTCTTATCTTACTTTATTTTCTAGTGCCCACGTACCCATCACACTCTGCAGGTGAGCAGCCATGTTTTCAGCTGTGTATCTTTCCTCAAAGGCGCATGTCTGAAGCACACAGCAGCGGAGATGTCCTTCGTCCACATATGACATGTTATAGTTATCTAAGATTCTGTGGCTATGGCTATGGTCTGTAGTCGTGGTCACATAGTTGACCCACTCAAACGCTCGTAGCATCTCCTCTTTTATTTGGTTATGGTTACTCTCGAGTTGGGGCGTGATTGTTTTGCGACTTAGCACCGTGTACACAGGCATTAATTTTTTGAACCCTTTGCCCTCAACAAAAGAAAGCGGGCAGTCATTTCACAAATTAGTTGGGTAATCTTTGCTGTGCGGTGAGCATCACAGCGCCTGGAACAAACGCTCTCATGCTCATCTGCCTGGCCCCGGCGCCATGCCGACCTGTAGCATAAACTCGCTTGCAACTACTCTACCGGAGCGATGAGAAACCAAATCCAAAGGAAACACCTCGATGTGCCAAACGGTGCTGTTTTTTTTTTTTGTGGTAGCTTCGACATCTTCAGAATTTACTTTTCTAAATATTATTCCCCAAACTTAGTGTCCCCGCCCCCTACTATGTGTGTGTGGGGGGGTGGGGGTGGAGCAATTCTCTCTCTTGGTGCTCAGCTTGTTAAGAGGTAGAGGCGTGAGGAACAAGATACTTAATGCAGTGTTTAACCGACTAATAAAATACTAAACGTTTAATAAATCGTAGATGGTTGAACGACTAGTCGCGCACATCCCTAGTTTGCATCATAAGTATTTGTGGGTGAAATACTCTGTTGCTAACATCGGGCAGCCATGACACCCACTCACTCACTCACTACCCACAATGCTTCTGTGATCACGGATGACCCAGATCACCGCGACTGCGCATGTGCGCCCTATACAGGCAAACAGCCAGCGGGGAAAAGCGTGAGACAAGGTTGTTTCAAGAGAAAACCAATGCACCAAATAAATAAATATATGTATAAACAACTCGTCAATGACTTAAATTAATTGTCGACGATATGGATCGTCGACGTCGTCGTGATTAGTCAACTAATCTTGGCAGCCCGACTGAAAATGACATCACAACTACCCAGGGCTCAGGTAACGACCAATCACAGCTCGCCTGTTTTCTAAAGCTGATGGCCACCCCCAGAGATGGCTAAAAACGAGTAGATTAACTCTTTTCCACAAACAGTATTTATCACAATGCCTTGTTGAAAACTACTGGGCCTGCATAGAACATATTCTGGAAACAAATATGTTTGGGTTGACTTTCACTTTAACTCATATTCCACAAACACAACATTAATCAGAATGCCATGTTTCAACTAGTGGGCCTGCTGGGAACACATTCTTGAAAAAAATGTGATTGGGTTGATTTCTCCTTTAAAACCAAATGTGATCCTACACTGACAACATTTCCGTCTTTTGTCGTCATCACCCACAAACTCCTTATTGTCATCATCATTGTGAGGAGCATTGTGAGGAGCATGAAATGACATGTCGTCACTCTCTGATAGTGTAGTAAGAGGCCATCACCTTCTGTTGTCATGTGTTGACATGAGCTGCTGCTTGGAGGCATGCTCTCTGCTCACCTCATTATCTTAGCTTTATCTTTACTCTTCCAAGGGACACCAGTCAATGGCAGCTTGCACATATCTTCCTCCTCCTCTTTAGTGTAATGGGGGTTTTCTTTCTCCTCATGCTCTGACTCCTCCACTTTTTGGATGTAACTAGACATTTGCTGCTCTTCCTCTTTGAAAAGGCGGACTTCCTCATTCTCCTCTTCCTCTGCAATGTGAGCGCACTAGGAGTGTGACAAAATCTCGATATGGTGATACATCACGATGTTTTGTTTTCAGATCGATTATCAATGCGCCTCCGCCAAGTATCGATATTTTAAATTACTATACGGCCGCTGTAAAGACTTCTTTATTGTTCATTGCTTATTGGGCAATAACTTGGCGGTCCACTAGGGGCGCGCTGCAGAGGAGCGGCGGGGAAGCGGGCGGAAGTCGTCAGGCGAAGAAGACATCCAAACAATGGGAGAGAACATGGCTGAAGCAAGCGAAAGACTTAATTTAAAAAGATGCGTTGGCATCATACAAAAGGTGTGGCTGCATTTTGGACTTCCAGACAGTAGTACGGATGTAACTAAGCTGGAAAAAGAATTTGCTGTATACAAGAACTGTCTCACAAAACGTAATGTGCACTGAAACACGGCGAATATCAGAGCAGGCACTTGACCATTTTTGCCCCTCCACCCTTGACTTGGGTAGTACCCTTCCGTCCGCAACCCCCCGGCCATATTCATAAACATTGTCGGCCCCCTCCGACCAAAAAAAAAAAAAAAAAAAAAAGCATCCATGATTGACGTCACCGCGGGAATGCTCTAACGGCAGAGGCTTTTTAAAGATCATTAGCTGGCTAATTTACAATTTGAACCCGCTGTGGACACACTTCAAATGCGCCAGTAGTACTTAGCCAACTGCGTGTGCTTACTTGCATTGCGAGCCCCGGGGTTGGATTTGTCGTATTGTATAATTATTTGGTTCCAACAGACAGCCAGAAGTCATAGTCAAGTTACTTACGTATTTTCCACACTTCCCCCTCCTTCCCGGCCTTCAAAATAAAAGCATACCAGCAAACCACTGTACACAGCTGGTTTGCTATGGCATATTTCCGGAAAAAGGGAAGACGCCAGAGAAGTGCATGAACTCCACCTTGATGTGTCTGAGTCATCCTTGAGTCAGTGCTGCGCGTAGCTTGAATATACTCCCAAAAAAAAAAAATAATAATAATGATATATATATACTCGTGTACATGTTGTTTTGAAACAAGTCGGGGGGCGTCGCTTCAAAAAGACAGTGACCACAAGGGATATCGTGCCTGCTACAATCATAAAGGGACCAAGATGACTAGACGATGCATTTAATTTTATGGGATAAACGATCTGGAAGGTGGTGGCTAAGGGGGAACGTGGGTGAGTAAATTCTTTCCACACACAACGCTGCTAAACTAGTTGCTTTACAGCAGCAACGAGCTGCGTGGGGCATCCTCTACGTGTGGGCCAGACTAAAATCGACTTCCGGCCATGTTTAGACCAGCCATTTTTTTCAAATTTTTTGAAACCCGTGAATTGCATGAAATCCACAATGATGCTCACATTGCACATGTTTGTTGGATTTTACATTCCTTATTAAAGTTATTCTTTGATTTTCTTTTTTCCCTGTAAATCTGCAGGTAGAGGCTATGCAGTAGATTTGCATTTTACAGCAATGTTACATAACAACTGTCACTGTTTATAAATAGAACAGAATGGGAATGTTCCTGACATGTTGCACTACTGTACAATAGTGTAACTCATTCAGTACCAGACTTTTTCAGACCCACTGTGAAATGAAATATACATATGTCATTGGGATAGAATGAGTTAAGACACTCATTTTGTTTGCAAACTGTTGCAATAATAAAGTGTCTCTCTATGGAAGATTTGTTTATAAAAAAAAAAATTTGCACTTGAATTGAATACTATTATTCAGTAATGGTACAAAAAAGATTATTTCTTTGAAAAACATCAATTTTTGAATAGTAGTATCGTATATTATCGTGGACTGATTTCCTGACCAGGCGGCACGGTGGTCGACTGTTCCGCCTCACAGCGCAGAGGTCGTGGGTTAGATCCCGGCTCCGGCCTCCTTGTGTGGAGTTTGCATGTTCTCCCCATGCCTACGTGGGTTTTCTCCGGGTACTCCGATTTCCTCCCACATTCCAAAAACATGCTTGGTAGGTTGATTGGACACTCTAAATTGCCCCTTGGTGTGATTGTGAGAGCGGATGTTTGTTTGTCTCTGTGTGCCCTGCGATTGACTGGCAACCCCGCCTACTGCCCGAAGACAGCTGGGATAGGCTCCAGCACGCCCGCGACCCTTGTGAGGAGAAGCGGTATAGATAATGGATGGATGGATGAATTTCCTGACCAATATATCGATAATCGCTGTATCGTCATATTGTGAGACTTGTATCGCAAATCGTATTGTATCGTGAGGTTCCCAGCCCTAGAGCGCACTCTGGCTCAGCACAAACTTCTTCGCTGATGTCTGCGAGACAAGAAGTCAAATACTGATCTGTGGAATGAAAGTGATTCGGACAGCCAGACGATACTGTACAACATACTGTTTGGCATTATCAAACTTGACTTACTGATGCATTTTGGGGGAGACCATCTTTGCACAGGGTCTGCCATTACACCTTATTTAGTGGTGGCCCTATCAAAAGCGGTATTGGCCTCGTATATTCATGAGATAATGCAGAAGTTTAAGTGATTATTTGTGTCTTTATTATTATTTAAGATCCTTTATTGAATTGTTGTTGTGAATGCATTGATTGCTATGGCGATGAACTAAACTCACTAAAAATAGAAGCACAACAATTGAAAAAAATAATTTAATATGAGGGCGGCATGGTGGTCGACTGGTTAGCATGTCCGCCTCAAGGTGCAGAGGTCGTGGGTTCGAATACGGCCCCGCCCTTCCTGTGTGGAGTTTGAATGTTCTCCGAGTGGTTGGGTGGGTTTTCTCTGGGTACTCCGGTTTCCTCCCACATTCCAAAAACATGCGTAGTAGGTTCATTGGACACTCCAAATTGCCCCGAGGTATGAGTGAGTGAGTGCGAAAGTTTGTTTGTCTCTGTGTGCCCTGCGATTGGCTGGCAACAGGTTCAGGGCGTACCCCGCCTACTGCCCGAAGACAGCTGGGAAAGCCTCTAGCTCACCTGCGACCATTGTGACGATAACCGGATTGGATAATGGATGGATGAATAAATATTAAGGGCCAATGTGTAGAATTTAGTGCCATCTTGTGGTGAACTGATGAATGCAACGACCGAATCAGGACAGATGTTTGGCATTTTGGCTATTATTGGCATCAGCCTTTTTTAATGGTATGGAGAACTTCTCTCATGGCAGCAAGAGTCACGGTGTTCCGGCCCAACTTCTCACCGAGAAAACAAAAGACACCTGGTGATGCCTCTCCCACTGGCTCCATTTTTTGGGTTAGATCGTTCTGTCACGAAATGCGTAGAGGAGGACCAAAAAAGCAGGAGACAAAAATCTAAAGTCGAAAGTATTTCCTTAAAAGAAAACAAAAAAGACCAACAAGGCACTGGAAGAACTCTAAATCTACAAGGATCAAAAGGAAACTAAACAAACACTAGGACTTCACTTTGACAACAGACAATTGACAAATGACAACAAACTGACAAGGACTGAAAGAAAGTGGGGAACTAAATACAGACAAGTTGCTGAAACAACAAGGAACACCTGGACACAACAGAGTAGGTACACTGTAAAAACAAAAATTCAAATTAATAGAAAATTATTCGTGAACCTAACTCAAAAATCATTGACTTGATATTAACACTAATTTTAAATAAGTAAGTAGAACTTTTGGGTTGGAGAACATGCTTAACTTAATGTAACCGAGTCCAGTTAAATTAGATTGAACAAGTTATTGTCCCATGGCGGCACGGTGGTCGACTGGTTAGCACGTCCGCCTCACAGTTCAGAGGTCGTGGGTTCGATCCCGGCTCCGGCCACCCTGTGTGGAGTTTGCATGTTCTCCCCGTGCCTGCGTGGGTTTCCTCCGGGTACTCCGGTTTCCTCCCACATTCCAAAAACATGCATGGTAAGTTGATTGGATACTCTAAATTGCCCCTAGGTGTGATTGTGAGTGCAGATGTTTGTCTCTGTGTGCCCTGCGATTGGCTGGCAACCAATTCAGGGTGTCCCCCGCCTACTGCCCAAGACAGCTGGGATAGGCTCCAGCACGCCCGCGACCCTTGTGAGGATAAGCGGTATGGACAATGAATGAATGAATGAAGTTATTGTCCCAGTGTCCTTTGCGGGTTCTTCCAGACATGCGCAGACCTGCACCATTTTGTATGGACGTACATGCGCCTCTCTCAACTCATTGGAAAAACCACGGTGGAATTTAATGGAACCTGTAAACTGGAAGCAGAAGCAGTACCAGTGTTACTTGGTAAGTAAACTATTTTATGAACCGCCAAGCTGTTGTTGCTCTTGTTGTTGTTGTTGAGGTTTCACGTTAGTGCGCGTCACCGCCATGGGTTTAAGTGGCATAAATACATGATGTACTCAGCAATAATGGCGCCGGACTCCACAAAAGTCACTTTGTCACTTTGTCACATACACATACAAAAGCCACAGTTAATGTTTTCTCATTGTGAAAAAAATTGCGAAATTCCAATTAACCGTTGGAGTATTCATTTAACTTGATAGCTTGGTTTCTCCAAACTAGGACTGCTCAATGCTTGTCCATCCCTTTAACCCCCAAAAGTCGCACTATTTTGCGACGTGTACATTCCAAAAACATGCATGGTTGATTGGACTGTCTAAATTGCCCCTAGGTGTGATTGTGAGTGCGGATGTTTGTCTCTGTGTGCCCTGCGATTGGCTGGCAACCAATTCAGGGTGTTTCCCCGCCTACTGCCCAAAGACAGCTGGGATAGGCTCCAGCACGCCCACGACCCTTGTGAGGATAAGCGGTATGGATAATGAATGAATGAATGAATGAAACGCACAATTGTTTAGAACAAAATGTATAGACATCAATACGTTATATCAAAACACACTCAACAACAGGAAATGAGACAAAGAAAGCAGTATTATGATGCACAATAATTTATTCAATGTGATAACTGAATAGGATATTTCAACATACACAATATTATTATTCAATAATTTCGAAGTATTTGTGTATAGATTGAATTGTACAAGGTATATTTTAATATTTGGAATGTATTTGGAAACGTAAACTTCACTGTTGGTCACGTTTTCTGTGTGAGTCCGCCAAGACCTCATTAGATCATTCTGCCGGCTCCTCCTATTAGAGGCGATTGTCTGGCGTCACGGCGACAATGCTTTCGAGTAGAACATGTACCAATACAAGGAACCTTGCCGCCGCCAGGAGTACTCTTGCCGCGCAGCGCCACGCTGCCCGGCACCGCAGCGTTCCATGGTCCCCACCCCTCACCACATACACAATGAATGGGTTTGACGACGGCACGCTCAATGCGGTGTGAATGGGGCTTAATTCTTACTGCGTATACAACGCCGTGCGCATTCTCTCTCGTGATCGGTCTGTTATGTCACATATTGCGATGACATACAGTTTCCCCCGACCCGGCCCGGCAATTTGTCAATATGGTCCAGCTGCAGCCACATGGGCGTTCCCGTTTTTGACGGAAACGTCCAAGTGCGAGGCGGCACGGTGGTCGACTGGTTAGCACGTCCGCCTCACAGTTCAGAGGTCGTGGGTTCGAGCCCGGCTCCGGCCTCCCTGTGTGGAGTTTGCATGTTCTCCCCGTGCCTGCGTGGGTTTTCTCCGGGTACTCCGGTTTCCTCCCACATTCCAAAAACATGCATGGTAAGTTGATTGGATACTCTAAATTGCCCCTAGGTGTGATTGTGAGTGCGGATGTTTGTCTCTGTGTGCCCTGCGATTGGCTGGCAACCAATTCAGGGTGTCCCCCGCCTACTGCCCAAAGACAGCTGGGATAGGCTCCAGCACGCCCCGCGACCCTTGTGAGGATAAGCGGTACAGATAATGGATGGATGGATGGACGTCCAAGTGCCGGAGCCTAGAGCAGGGGTGTCAAAGTCAAATGGACGGAGGGCCAAATAAAACATTTTGCGACACGCCGAGGGCCGGACTGATAAAATGTTCATTGAAATTTTTTAAAATGTCCAGATTGAATCGGGTCCTTCGCGCCTAATGATGATGTCACACTTTATATTTCTGTAATATATTTCTTTGCCTCTATGTTTGTCAACTGTTGTGTTTTTATCTTCGGAATTACTAAATAAAATAATAAAATAAAGTACATTACTGCTACTTTTGCGAGGCAGCTCGTACATCACTTTCGTTTGTGTTTCTCCTGCCAAACTTGAAACAATTTTCTGGTTGACTCGAGCTGCAAGATTGTATGAACCATACATAATTTGAAGAAAAATGGAGAGGATCATATGATTGGTATGATGTCTCCAGCTGACTCTATTTTAGAGTGGCAAGGTATGAATGTGTGTGCCCCTGTCAAAAAACACAGGCCCGTATTCCACTTAACACATCTATTTATTGTGGTCTGCAACAACACAGACAAAGAGAATAACCTAGCAACACATATACAATGTATATCCATTTGTTAACAATATGACTATACGTTACAATTCACTGTATTAAGCAATTAAACAGCCAAACAATACATACAATACACAGTCACACCTTTCATCACGAGAAGAGTTACCATACTAGCCGAAATAACTAACTAGTGTTCATCAACGTGACATCACTCACGAGAATATATCTAGGCTATTATGTACAGCAGTCACCTGACACGAACCTGACTTATTAAACTCACCTTTTAACATTTACACACAACAACAAACGCGGTGAAACACAGGAAATCTGCAACTACTGAGTTTGCTGGCACGAACAAACTACTCGCAAGCTGTGTCGAAAGAGCAGAAAGAAAAGAAAGCATGTCTCTCGCTGTCAACACTTAGCGCTCGAGGAGCGTTCAATGCCTGCTCACAGTGTGGGACATGTCAGCCCTACATCAAAACTCAATGAATTAATTAAATGCCAACAATTACTAATAATAAAACAAGGTGAGATTTCTAACAAAGTATTTCTTAATAAAGCGTATTTTACTCCGAATAACTTTTCACCACAATCCGATTCCGAAAGCCACGAAAAGTGAGGTGAAGTCTTGAGTCGGCATGTAGACGACTGAAGGACGATCCTCGCAAAAGTGGGCAAAACATGGGCAATCTGCAACTACTGAGTTTGCTGGCACAAACAAACTACTAGCTGTGTCGAAGGGAGGAAAAAAGAAAAGAAACTCACTATCAACATTTTGCGCTCGAGGAGCATTTAATGCCTGCTCACAGTATGGGACATCTCCGCACTACATCGAAACTCAATGAATTTATCAAATGCCAACAATTGCTAATAATAAAACAACGTGAGATTTCTAACATGAAGTATTTCTTAATAAAGTGTGCTTTACTCCAAATAACCTTTACTCCAAATGCCCTGATACTCATCTCTGGTGACTTCAATCATGCTTCCCTTCCTCCTCTCTGCCTTCATTCACACAGTATGTCACCTGCCACACCAGAGACAATAAAACACTGGACCTTTTCTATGCCAACACCAAGGAGGCATACACATCACTGCCCCTCCCCCCGCTGGGCAAAGCTGATCACAACCTGGTGGCTCTCCAGTCTGTGTACAAACCTCTGGTCCGCAGGCAGCCAGCTGTGACCCGCACGGTTCAGAGTTGGTCTGGAGAGGCCGAGGAGGCCTTAAAGGACTGCTTCAGCACAACTGTGTGAGAAGTATTCAGCGATGCTCATGGGGAAGACATTAGTAGTCTAACGGACACTGTTACAGACTTTATACATTTCTGCATGGAGAACACCATACCCACCAGGACAGTAAGGTGTTTCTCCAACAACAAACCCTGGATCACACCAGACATAAAAGCTCTCCTGAAGGAGAAGAGGAGGGCTTTTGCGTCAGGCAACATAGAGGAGCGGAAGACTGTGCAGCGCCAGCTGAGGAGGAGGATCAGAGAGGGTAAAAGGTCCTACAGGAAGAGGATGGAGGAGCAGCTGCTGCAGAATAACGCCAGGGGAGTCTGGGGGGGCCTGAAGACCATCTCAGGCCACGGACAACCCAAGACCCGGACTGGGGGGGACCTGCAGTGGGCAAATGACCTCAATCTCTTTTTCAATAGGTTCGAGCAGATGCCTGCCTCCACTCAGTCTCTCCTGCTGTAGCCCCCACCTACTCCTCCTGCTGGGCGTGTCACCCCTTCCCCCCTTTTCTCCACAGTCTCCAGCTCCCAGCTACACCAGATAGCCACCACTCCCTCCTGCCCAGCCTTGGCCTTCACAACAGCTCAGGTGAGGAACCAGCTGAAGAAGATAAAGGCGAGGAAGGCAGCGGGTCCAGATGGCATCAGCCCCCAGCTCCTCAAATCCTGCGCAGACCAGCTGTGTGGAATTGTCCAGCACATGTTCAACCTGAGCCTGAAGCTGGGCAGGGTCCCCCAGCTATGGAAAACATAGCTGCCTGGTCCCGGTGCCAAAGACCCCCCACCCGAAGGAGCTCAACAGCTTCAGGAGAAGGCGGGGAGCACTGTGAGGATCATGTTCTTTGATTTCTCCAGTGCTTTCAACACCATCCAGCCCACCCTACTGGGAGACAAGCTGGAGCGGGCGGGGGTGGCCCACCACCTCACCACATGGATCCAGGACTACCTCACAAACCAGCCACAGTATGTGAGGACACAGGACTGTGTGTCTGACGTGCTCCTCTGCAGCACGGGGGCCCCACAGGGAACTGTCTTGGCTCCCTTCCTGTTCACCCTCTACACCTCGGACTTCAACTACAACACCCCTACCTGTCACCTGCAGAAGTTCTCTGACGACTCTGCGATTGTCGGCCTCATCACAGGCGGAGATGATCGGGAGTACAGAGAACTTACTCAGGGTTTTGTGGACTGGTGCCAGCAGAACCGCCTCCTGATCAATGCGGGGAAATCCAAAGAAATGCTGGTGGATTTCGGTAGGCGCCAGCACTCTTCACCTGCACCAGTGAATATCCGGGGAACAGATGTTGAGAGAGTCTCAACTTACAAGTACCTGGGTGTTCATCTGAACAATAAACTGGACTGGTGCGACAACACAGACACCCCCTATAGGATCAGAGCAGACTCTTCCTACTCAGGAGACTGAGGTCTTTTGGGGTTCAGGGGACACTCCTCAGGAACTTTTATGACTCGGTGGTTGCATCGGTCATCTTCCACGGAGTGGTCACCTGGGCAGGCCCGGGACAAGAAGCGGCTGGACAAACTGGTCAGGAGGGCCGGCTCTGTCCTGGGCTGCTCCCTGGACTCTGTGGACTCGGTGGGGGACAGGAGGATGTTGGCCAAGCTGTCATCAATGCTGGGCAACCCGGACCACCCCCTCCAGGGCACCCTAACAGCACTCCACAGCACCTTCAGTGACAGACTGTTACACCCTCGCTGTGCAAAGGAAAGATTCCGCCGTTCCTTCTTGCCTGCTGCTGTCAGACTCTTTAACAAGAACATTGTGTAGTCTCTACAAACTGGCGGACATTAGTGCAATAGTGCAGTCCTGCACCTGAGCTCATATCGTGCAATACCCAATATTCCCCACTACTGTAATACCGTGCAATACTCAACATTCCCCACGACTGTTAGTCTAGTTTTATTTTTATCCAATGCTGTTCCTTACATTTCACCCACACACTGCAGCACTGTCACTTACTTAGAGTATTTTTCCTCTGTTCTATGTACAGGCCAAAATGAGTGTTCCTCATACATTTTATGTAGATGTATGTTGGTGTGTATATACATGTGTATATACACATGTTACTGCTTATATTTACATAGGTTTGATCCCGAATGTTTGCCGTCAATGTTATACATTAATGGCTACATTATGCCGCCGTCCCTGTGTGACCTATATCTTTGCTGCTGTAACAATGAAAATTTCCCCACTGTGGGATCAATAAAGTCATTCTTATCTTATCTTTCACCACAATCCTATTCTGAAAGCCACGAAACGTGACGTGAAGTCTTCAGTCGGCACGTAGACGACCGAAGGACAATCCTCGCAAAAGTAGCGGTAATGTTCGTTACAACAACAGCCAGGGGGTGGTAAACATAGATGCAAGATGTTATCTGTGTTGTGGTCGAATTTGTGTCTTGCCATGTTGTTTTGTTTCCGAGGTTAATAGATGCATCGTGCGGCTGGATGGGACGGCATGCGAGCGAAAGTAGCGGAGGACGAACAGGAGAGCGGCTGCTCTTTTTTGACTGAACGGTTGTCGTACTGTATTGGCGTCGGCTGCGGCCCACAGTAGCCGGTTGGACTAATAAAAACGTGATAATTAAACTACATCTGTGTTCTTTGAAGATGCTACAATATATTTTAAAGTGTGACGTCATCGGCACGCGCGCAGCACCCGATCACACCTGCTACCCACACCAGCTTGAGGCGGGCCGGATCTAATAAGCAATATCATCCCAGGGGCCGTAGAAAACCTTCTCGCGGGCCGGATGTGGCCCGCGGACCTTGACTTTGACATGTGCTGTCGAGGACTGTATGTTTACGTGAGGGGGATTAAACTATTCACCTAATTAATAAAAGAATAATCTTACTCCTTATTTGTCACTATATTTTACTGTAATTTAACTTTAGAGGAAGCAACAAGTCGTAACAATAATAATAATAATAATAATAAACACTTTGGCGACATAATGCAATGGATATTCAATTATCAATAATACAAATTTAATATATTTAGAACAATAATTCAGCCCAATTACACTTAAACTTAATGTTCTTATTTAATATTAAATGGTACCAGAACTTTTGTGCTGCAAAATCATTCTTCCTCGTGCCTCCCAGCAGCCCATTTATCTTAAAAATCTCCACGGCCACCGATGCAAAAGCATGAGGAGACGGCCAGTGTTTGTGGGATTTACAATATATTAAAATTAAGTGTTCACATTCACCAAATTTTTTTATTACCTCAATATATAAATATACTTCAGAAGTTTAGTCTCGTTTTCTGCGCTGTGACGTGTGTCAGGCAAGCACGTTCATGTTTGTGGGCTGTAACAGTCAGTTATTGTAGTACGGTGGCGCCTCTTGGGTTTATTATGTCAGTTAGTCACTTCCTTTTCCCCTGAATTTCAGTACACTTTTTGTCATGGACTCGGTCGGGTGTACCCGACCGCTATGTTCTTGAGTAACGCGCGGTATTCTGGGGAAGTATTGTTTTATTGCAAATTAAACAACAGCTTGTGGAATATCAAGAAGTCTTTTCTCCTTCGGCTACATTCTTTCTCCATGTTCTATATATATCCTTAAGACAGGGAATACTTAGCAATTGGTTTGGAAAATTTGACTAAATAGTTCTTTATCTATTTATCAAGGGATATGTATTAAATATAAACAGGCTGGAGATGTTTTGTGAAGTTAAGACGACCTTTGTCGTGACAATTCTGGAGGGACAAGACATTGTTTCATAAAATATCAGACTGCAAACTTTGGAATCTACAAGCTGGTTGACATTACAGGTCCAGGATTCCCAACCAGGTCTAGGAGGAACAAGAAGAGCTACATCACAGCGATTGGATGGGCAAAATCCACCGATGACAGTGGTAAAATTTGGCACATGCTGGCTGAATCGAGTAACTGCTAGCACAAATTTTAATGTACAAATGGCGGACGCGCCGGGGGGGTGTCTCTGAGTGGAATTGGAAAGCACTTTTTGCGGAGTGAATGAGATATTAACCAGTGAATAAAGGTGTGAACGGAAGGTGGAAGTTTGAATGTGTATGAGATTTGAGAGGATGTTTAAGGGACGGGCCCCCGGGATAGAAAACCTTATTTGGGGACCGACAAGCCCTCTTCAGCACTTGGGGGGGCAATGGTCCATGGGCCTGATTAACCCATTGCATCAATATTGCTATTGGAAAAAAAAATCAACAAACATTTTTTTTAACGAACCAAATTCATCCATCAAGTAAACAAATAATTGGACTGCAAATGGACAAACCACATGACAGGTGTTGATAAACCTGAAATTTGAATGAAATTTGACTATGAATTATTGCCTACCAATTGGAGTGGAATCTGTGTGTGAGAGTCATTATTATTATTACCATTTAAAATGTGATTGAGATACCAAATTATAGGATTAGCTGGAAGATGTATTATGTCTCCTTTAAGATTTAAGACTTGGACATTGTCCAAAACAAACTGAATAAGAACAGAGAAAGTGTTTTATTTTGAATGAATGTTATACATTTTTTGGAAATATTTAAACGCTATTGAGGAACTGGTGTTGACATAGTTGCTAAGATAATTTTATCAATAAAAGAAGTGCTGGAGTTTTAAGTATAACACAAACAAGTGGACTGTTTTATATGACACGGGCAAAGATAAATGCACAAAATACACTTTTAGTAATTAAATACTTTTCTGACCAGTTGAATATTACGAACAATTATAACAATAATTCTAAACAGCTGCTGTACATTTCTTGCTGTAATGAAACAATAGGACATTTACACACAATTAGGAATTTCATAATTTTAAAACAATATTATATAAATAGAAATGTACCATAAAATGTACACTTGTCCATGTTACGTAGGCTTTCCTAAATTTCTATACTTTGCGAAGATGATCTTTATATTTCTTTTTAACTGTCTTATGTTAAGGCTTTTCCGTACATCTATTCCTTTATTACTTATTCCAAAATTTAACTCCATGAATACTAAAGCTAAAACTATTTTGTTGTGCGTGTATAGCGAACCTTGAAATTTAAGTTGTCCCATTAACTTAAAGCACCCTTTCAGTAAACATTTCGATGATTATTTCCCGGTAATAAATTATTTCTAACTTTGTAGATTATTTGGACAGTTCGGAATTAAGTTTATTAGTCTGCTCATTACAATGGTGCGGTTTAAAAATGGGAGAGGACTACTTGTTAATCTTCATTATTACCATAAATAATCACCTTATCTTAAATACGTCCATAGGAGTAGTGCTAGGCATGTTTGTATTTGTGGATGCTGGTGTGTTCCTTGCATTAGGGCCTTGTTCGTCAGGAGTACCAATCGTGCGGTGGGCAGTCTCGACCAGGCCGCCCAGTGGGAGGGGCATATCGCCATGCCTGTCCCGGAGGTTCCAAGGCTGGAGGACTTCAACGAGGAGAATGACATCGTCAAGTTTAGGGTCCACATTAACTGATTAACGTATAGGTTGTTGATTTTGCTTGCTCCCGTGCTCATATCCTTCATTGCTCACATCGGGTACACCAATAAATATCACGCACCCAGTCCATTACAGGTCACATATTTTGGTTGTATTGTTTAGAATTTTTCCACATGCTGCAGTCTGTTCCCTGAGGCTCAGTGGCAATTAACGGGGAAGGTCCAAGGGGGGGCGGGGGAGGGGGGCGGCGGGTTGTCGGATCCTGGAACATTGTCAAGTAGTAGTAGGGGATCACACACACCTACATATAGGTCAAGATACACAAACAGGGGTGGGACTAACTGACCTTTAGGCCAGTTCACAACAGGGATGAACATTTTTCAGAAAAGCTCAAGTTTTAGCTGAGTGATCCATAAGGTCACTCAGATGGGGTTGCTAGACTAGGCCTCTTTGGCGTATATGTTTAGATAGGTGACTTGAGCCGGGCCGTTATCTTGCTGTGACCTTTATTTTGCTTGGCCTTCCGTGGCAAATTTATTAGTTGATTTCATTAGTGGTCACACATAGTCACAGGGGCTATCTTCACAGATGCATCTCGATTTTTCTGGCACACTACATGGGTCTAAATTATGGCGACCCCACTTTTGTGGGGTCAAAAGAGGGAGATGCTCAAATTACTAAATTCTAAATTATGTCGGCCTCAGTATTTGAGGCCAAAAGAGGGTCTGAAGGATCTGAATCTATAAGAATGGATTTATATTAGCCAACAGGTTAACCAAAAACCAAATTGGGAATTGCACATCGCATAATCAGTTCAAAGTCAGCGTGCCCTGATCTGAGCACGGGACCAGCTGGTTAAGATCAACCAGGAAGGAGACCAACCCACATTATATTTAGATTTTGAAGACAGTATAAATGTGAGGGCTGCATGTTAGACCGCGCCCCTTTTCTGCCCTCGCCCTTGTCGGGTGAGACCATTCGCGAGGATGGAAAAGCTGCCCAGATCTGCTTATTGTATTATTCCTGAACTTCAGAGATGGAAAAGAAAACTGACGAGAAAATTCAATCGATTTGTTTGAGTCTTTATTATAATTATTATTTACATATTGGATGCCTTCTCGAAAGATAAAACAAAAATGCAGTGAGTTGTTTTTGTGAATTGATAATTGGGCTTGCGCCCCGGTGACCCAATAGCAACCAACGACTCCAACAGCGTCTTCAGCTGTGTACGGCTGGGGTCAGCCTTTTTCTCACCAGAGGGGACTATGTAACAGTCAGTTATTGTGGTACGGTGCCTCGCCACACCGTCCCTTTAACATTTAGAGTCCTTAATTTTCCACTTCTGCCCCCTCCCTCTTCCAGAACTGAACCGCAACCAGTGCGCGCAGGGGAGTTGTCAATTCCCCATAGTCTGCGATGTAATTGCGACCTGTGAGTATAACCTGTGAGTTCCAAAAACGACAGCATTTCTTTGACTGTGCGCGGTTTTGGATGTGACAGAACGGACTCACGTGAGCTGGTGAAACAGCAGTTCCAGTCCGTGACACCACACGGCCCAGAAATGTGACCGTGGGGCGACAACATTGCATTTTCGCCCTGGAGACCTTGAAGCCGCGAGTGTACATGTGGCGCAAAAGCAAGTCAGTGGCCTCCAGGCAAACCATGTCATCGGGCGCGGCTAACAACAAATCGTCCACATATTGGATGAGAAGCGCGCCGTCTGGGAGGGTAAGAGGAGAGAGCAGGTTTTTTAGTTCATGATTAAAGATTCCCGGTGACAACAAAAAGCCTTGGGGCAGCCGTGTGTAACGAAGCTGTTCGCCGTCATATGTGAATGAGAAGATGTTTCACACTTCTTCAGCCAGCGGCAGACAGAAGAAGGCATTTGCCAAATCAATGACGGTGAAAAATGTGTGTGTGTGGTCGAGAAGACTGAGTGCTGTGAATGGCTTTGGCACGAGAATAGTCGGTGCGGTGACTAGCATTTATGCGCCTGAGATTGCGTGCCATGCGATACCCCCCATCACTTTTTCCACGGGTAGAACAGGAGTGTTCCAGGAGGACGACGACGGCTCCACGACACCCGCAGCCATTAAGCCCGCGATCGTCCCCCGAATGCCCTCCCCAGCCTCCGGACTTCATCGGTACTGGTTCTGCCAGATGGGGAGGAGTGAAGAGACAGCAAAAACAACCGGGGTGACTGTGGAGCAGAGCCCAACATCCGTCGGGCCCCGGGTCCACAGCCCCTCCGGCAAGAGTGCAAACATGGCTTCCGCCCCGGGGTGATCCATCTTTTCTCAACCGTGATCGCGTGAAATTTGGTGGTTTTCCAAAACAGACGAATTGTGTGCACACGCTGAAATGCGATATGCTGACAATGAGGTGGAATACTCAATATCAGGGATAGCAGTCGGGACCCAATCGACAGCTTCAACGCACTGCTTTTCACCATGGATCCCAAGTCCTTGGCCTGATAGTGAGCCCCGGTGGCCAATGTGATGTGCGGTTCAGCCGTTGTGGTCATCTCATACCACTCGCTTTGCTCTGGCACAAGGCACACCTGTGAGGCGATGCCTATAGTTGTCACAAACAAGAAGTCAGATTGCAAATTCCACTCATGACTCTCAATTTTTGTAGAAAAAGCATCTTGATAGACCAAAATGTGTGTGCGATCATAGTATAGTGTGCAATGAAGTGGGTCAATGGGTGGATTAAAGGGGTGCAGGCTGCTAAACCACACAGACCAGAGTTGGAAGAGGGCACACACGCCGCTTGTGGAAGGGGACTCAGGGTTCAGGGCCGCCCAATAGATTTCAGCGTATTTATCATGTTCAGCCACAGGAGCAGTGGAGAGCATGACGTATTCCTTTCCCGGTGGCTGCACACAGTTCATTTATGTCCCATCTGGCAAAGCAATTCGTAGTCCCCTTGGCCGACAAAAGATGCTTGCTCCACACTTTATGAGCATGTCCCGTCCAAAAAGATTCACTGCTCATTTGGGTGAGTAGATGTATGCATGAGTCAATGTTTGTTCCCCCACTTTCACAGCAGTCAATGGCAGAGATTCCGGCAGTCCCGAAAAGCCCACAAGCGTGACCGAGCAGTCACTGACTGGGAGATGCGGAGGCAGTTCACGCAGGCTTAAGTATCGTGCCCACGTATCGATCATCATGGATAGTTGTTGTCCATCCACCATCACTGGAACGCAGGGGTCTGCCAGACCCTGCGCATCGAAGCTCCCCGGGCACCCCTATTGGCGGGCAGGGAATTGGCCCGAATACTTCGGCAGCAGATCAGCGTTAGGAGGCGGGTGCACGGGCGCCGGCAGTGCCAAGCGAACTGGTGGTGCAGGCAGCTGAGGCAAAGATGGCTGCTGCAGAGATGGCATCTTATCTGTGGCACAGGTTGAGCTTGGATGTAGACAGGCATGGTGCCTGGCTGTAGTTGGGCCTGCCATGTCGCCACTTGGTTAGGACAGTCCCTCACCCAGTGCCCCCAACCACCACAAGCGTGGCAGCACCCACCTCGCCCCCCTGGTTGACCACACCCCTACCACTATACATCCGGCCCCGTCCTCATTGTAGGGCCTGCTGTGTGTAGGGGAATTGGGCAGGCACAGCGCCGCCAGAACCTTGGGCCGGAGCGACCACAGGCGGAGCAGGAGAAGCAGAGTGCACGGATGCCGTCTGGAACCATTTGTTTTTCCTTTTTGATGTTTGCAGTTGCACGTTTTGCCTACTGGACCTGTAAATGCAACAATTCTTTTTTTAATATTTCGTCTTTATCTTGTATTTTTTCTCTCTTTCTAAATATCTGGCATAATGGTGCAAAAAGTGTGTGCGCCACTTGGCTGGATTTGCAGTTGACATTGACGGGCTATCTCTCATGGCATCTGCCACCGGCCGAGGAACTCCTTTTAGCACGGCCGCTCGGAACAGTTGAGTCATAATGAGGCTACGGATGGGTCACCCCCAGACGCTTCAGTCCACTCACTCCTGGCACGAGATAAATAATCCAAGCCAGTCTCCCCCTCCCCTATCTAGAAAACACAGTTAGACAGCGGCCCCAGGGGCGTGGGTACATTTTACGCACAGCACGGCCGATCCCACCCAAAGCCCGGCTGTCGGCCAAATCCACGGTATCAGACATGGACTCTAGGCTTCTCAGATCTTGGAAGGAGAGCTTGGTTCCGACAATGGCACGTATGTGCCTCAACACCAAACTCATGCCTTGAGTAGCTTCTGTAAATTTTTGCATGAACACAGAGCCGCCACTAGATGGGGGTGGGAGTTTCTCCGCCAAGCAAACACGATCTGTTAAACTGAAAGGTGTATAAACACGAATATTGGGATCATTATGGTAGTAGTGGTGCTTGAACTAATGAATGTGTTTGTGAGGGGGCAAGAGCAGCATGTTTTGTTTGTCTGGTTTGATAAGGTTCCCTAGCTGTCTCCTTCTCCAAAGGTGGGGGCTGCTGTGCCAGTGTGTGTGAGTGTGCCACCTGCCCTGTGATCAAATCAGACTCGTCTTCTGTGTCCGCTTCCTCCCCGACCGTTCAGGCAGATATATGTGCAAAGGTCGTGTTTTTAGGAAGCAAAGTGTTATCTTTATGTGTGTGTTGTCCGGCCCACAGTCGCCTCTTCGCTGCACTCAGAGATTCTAGCGCTGCTCATTACTAGCAAAGGCTGTACCGCACTCATTTAATTTCACCCCTACGTGGTCCCTAATTTGCGTGTGGACTTCAGCCCTTACGAGGTCCTGCATAATGTTCTCCATTCGTCCACAACAAGGTGGATGAATGTTCCCCGTAGGGAGGTGAGAGTGGGGTATTTCTCTGGCCTTTCTCTCCTGCCAATGAGACATCAACGCCTTGTCGTTTACCGTGAGATTCCCACGGCCGCCCAGCTCCGCGCCTGTAAGAGAAGACACACTCAACATTGAATTATCATGGCCTGTAACTGGCCCTGGACACGGCCTGCCACCCCTGGGTGGCTCGCCTTGGACTTGATACCTTACTGTGCCACTTATTATCTCAGCCATGGGGTCCTGAACGCCCGCTTGTTGGTCAATTTCAATCATGGGGGCCGTGGGCCTTACTGGTCCACCTCCCGCAGTGGGGGCCACAACTGGCCCGCGCTCCTCAGTTTGGATTTGGTTGTTTTTCTTTCCTCCTTGACAGCTGCACTGAACTTTAATTGCTGCTCTCAGCCAAAAATAAGTGGTAATAAGAGATAAGAGATAAGAATGCCTTTATTGATCCCACAGTGGGGAAATTTTCATTGTTACAGTAGCAAAGATATAGGTCACACAGGGGCGGCGGCATAATGTGGCCATTAATGTATAACATTGACGGCAAACATTTATAATCAAACCTATGTAGATATACGCAGTAACATGTGTATATACACATGTGTATACACACCAACCTACATCCACATAAAAAATATGAGGAACACTCATTTCGGCCTGTACATAGTACAGAGGAAAAAATACTCTAAGTGACAGTGCTGCAGTGCTGTAGTGAAATGTAAGGAACAGCATTGGATAAAAATAAAACTAGACTAACAGTAGTGGGGAATGTTGACTATTGCACGGTATTGCAATAGTGGGGAATATTGGGTATTGCACGATATGAGCTCAGGTGCAGGACTGCACAATTGCACTAATGACCGCCAGTTCGTAGAGACTACACAATGTTCTTGTTAAAGAGTCTGACAGCAGCAGGCAAGAAGGAACGGCGGAATCTCTCCTTTGCACAGCGAGGGTGTAACAGTCTGTCACTGAAGGTGCTGTGGAGTGCTGTTAGGGTGCCCTGGAGGGGGTGGTCCGGGTTGCCCAGCATTGATGACAACCTGGCCAAAATCCTCCTGTCCCCCACCGAGTCCACAGAGTCCAGGGAGCAGCCCAGGACAGAGCCGGCCCTCCTGACCAGTTTGTCCAGCCGCTTCTTGTCCCGGGCCGAGACGCCGCCTGCCCAGGTGACCACTCCCTGGAAGATGATCGATGCAACCACCGAGTCATAAAAGTTCCTGAGGAGTGTCCCCTGAACCCCAAAAGACCTCAGTCTCCTGAGTAGGAAGAGTCTGCTCTGACTCTTCCTATAGAGGGCGTCTGTGTTGTCGCACCAGTCCAGTTTATTGTTCAGATGAACACCCAGGTACTTGTAAGTTGAGACTCTCTCAACATCTGTTCCCCGGATATTCACTGGTGCAGGTGAAGAGTGCTGGCGCCTACCGAAATCCACCACCATTTCTTTGGATTTCCCCGCATTGATCAGGAGGCCGTTCTGCTGGCACCAGTCCACAAAACCCTGAGTAAGTTCTCTGTACTCCCGATCATCTCTGCCTGTGATGAGGCCGACAATCGCAGAGTCGTCAGAGAACTTCTGCAGGTGACAGGTAGGGGTGTTGTAGTTGAAGTCCGAGGTGTAGAGGGTGAACAGGAAGGGAGCCAAGACAGTTCCCTGTGGGGCCCCCGTGCTGCAGAGGAGCACGTCAGACACACAGTCCTGTGTCCTCACATACTGTGGCCGGTTTGTGAGGTAGTCCTGGATCCATGTGGTGAGGTGGTGGGCCACCCCCGCCCGCTCCAGCTTGTCTCCCAGTAGGGTGGGCTGGATGGTGTTGAAAGCACTGGAGAAATCAAAGAACATGATCCTCACAGTGCTCCCCGCCTTCTCCAGGTGGGAGAGTGAAGTGTGGAGGAGGTAGATGATGGCATCATCCACACTGATGCCAGGCTGATATGCGAACTGGAGTGGGTCCATTGAGGAGCTCACCAGGGGGCGC
Source organism: Filicampus tigris (assembly GCF_054856515.1). Taxonomy (NCBI): domain Eukaryota; kingdom Metazoa; phylum Chordata; class Actinopteri; order Syngnathiformes; family Syngnathidae; genus Filicampus; species Filicampus tigris. Next base: position 169,690 of record NC_141230.1, read on the forward strand.
AGGTGGACAAGGACCAGTCTCTCCAGGGTCTTCATCAGGTGAGACGTCAGCGCCACTGGTCTGAAGCTGTTGAGCTCCTTCGGGTGGGGGGTCTTTGGCACCGGGACCAGGCAGGATGTTTTCCATAGCTGGGGGACCCTGCCCAGCTTCAGGCTCAGGTTGAACATGTGCTGGACAATTCCACACAGCTGGTCTGCGCAGGATTTGAGGAGCTGGGGGCTGATGCCATCTGGACCCGCTGCCTTCCCCACCTTCATCTTCTTCAGGTGGTTCCTCACCTGAGATGTTGTGAAGGCCAAGGCTGGACAGGAAGGAGTGGTGGCTATCTGGTGTAGCTGGGAGCTGGAGACTGTGGAGAAAAGAGGGGAGGGGGTGACACGCCCCAGCAGGAGGAGTAGGTGGAGACTGCAGCAGGAGAGACTGAGTGGAGGCAGGCATCTGATCGAACCTATTGAAAAAGAGATTCAGCTCATTTGCCCACTGCAGGTCCCCCCCAGTCCGGGTCTTGGGTTGTCCGTGGCCTGAGATGGTCTTCAGGCCCCTCCAGACTCCCCTGGCATTATTCTGCAGCAGCTGCTCCTCCATCCTCTTCCTGTAGGACCTTTTCCCCTCTCTGATCCTCCTCCTCAGCTGGCGCTGCACAGTCCTCCGCTCCTCTATGTTGCCTGACGCAAAAGCCCTCCTCTTCTCCTTCAGGAGAGCTTTTATGTCTGGTGTGATCCAGGAATTGTTGTTGGAGAAACACCTTACTGTCCTGGTGGGTATGGTGTTCTCCATGCAGAAATTTATATAGTCTGTAACAGTGTCCGTTAGACTACTAATGTCTTCCCCGTGAGCATCGCTGAATACTTCCCACACAGTTGTGCTGAAGCAGTCCTTTAAGGCCTCCTCGGCCTCTCCAGACCATCTCTGAACCGTGCGGGTCACAGCTGGCTGCCTGCGGACCAGAGGTTTGTACACAGACTGGAGAGCCACCAGGTTGTGATCAGCTTTGCCCAGTGGGGGGAGGGGCAGTGATGTGTATGCCTCCTTGGTGTTGGCATAGAAAAGGTCCAGTGTTTTATTGTCTCTGGTGTGGCAGGTGACATACTGTGTGAATGAAGGCAGAGAGGAGGAAGGGGAGGCATGATTGAAGTCACCAGAGATGAGTACCAGGGCATTTGGGTGCTGTGTTTGTAGCCTGCTCACTGCTGCAGTCAAGACATCACAGGCTGTGTCGCTGCTGGCAGCTGGTGGGACGTAGACGGTCACCGCGATCACATGACTAAACTCTCGCGGGATGTAGAATGGCCTCATGCCAACAGCTAGCAGCTCAATATCCCTGCTGCAAAGCTGCTCCTTAATCGTGATGTGCCCAGGATTACACCATCTATCGTTCACAAACACAGCCAGCCCTCCTCCTTTCCTCTTTCCACTCTCCAACGTCCTGTCCGCGCGTATGATTTGGAAGCCGTCCAATTCTACGACCGCGTTCGGCGTTAGCGTTGTTAGCCACGACTCCGTGAATAGCATCAGGCTAGCCTCCCGGAAGAACCTCTCGTGCAGGGTAAGCGCCGCTAGCTCGTCCATCTTGTTGGGGAGCGATCTAACATTCCCCATGATAACAGACGGGAGGACGGGATGGTATCGTCTCCTCCTTTCGCGGCGTTTAACCCCCGCACGAGATCCCCGTCTCTTCCTCCTCAGCTCACGGGGGATATCGGGTCTCGCCCCGGGAGCCGGCGCATGGTTAGCACGGAGTGCTAACAGCTGATTCCGGCTGTAAACAATGGGGGCTCGGCTCCGAGCCAAGTCGCCGGACACGATCGCGCAAAAAATAGCCATCAGCAGCAGCAAGAATACCGCAGTTTGGGTGTCCATTGCTACGCAAGTTACGACTATCAATTATACAAAAAAGGTATGAGGTAGAGTAATATTAAAGAACAAAAACACACGAAAAGGCTCACCGATGAGCCGGAGCTACTGTAGCGGGCTGCCACTCGCGCGGCGCCGGAAGTCTAATGCAGTTAGCCACGTCAAGGCTTCGTTTTTCTAGTATATGGTTTTTGAACACAATCTTATTTGACTTTTGCTCGCTATCTGCAACCTCCGCTAATTCATGAAATGCAGCCAAAATCTTTAACAACGCCTTGGACAGATCAACCTTTTCTTCATCTTGAGGGGAAAAAGCCACACTCCTGCCCACAAGGGTGACAGAGCAGTCACTGACTGGGAGATGCGGAGGCAGTTCACGCAGGCTTAAGTATCGTGCCCACGTATCGATCATCATGGATAGTTGTTGTCCATCTTTCCCAAGGATCTGTGCATTTTTGAATGTCCTTCCTCTAACTCCCTCAATTATGGCCACGAGAGTTCGAGTTGTTCTCCCACAGACATTTCACACAAAGCATAGTTCATATCTTGAATGGCTATCGTCTCTCCTCTCCAGGAGAACTCCCTGCGCCCGCTTCCCACAGCTGTCTGACTCATGTTTTCGGCTGCGCTGAAAATTGTACTAAATATGAAATCTGTCCAAGCTTCGTCAAGCAGGCAGGTATAAGACACCAACTGTATATTAAACGTTCCACAGTTACAGGAATAAAAGTTATGTACACAACTAAATTAACCAGGTGACCATACGTCGACCACCAAGCCTCCGCTCAGTGGAAACAATAATCTAATATCCCACGGTTGACAGACATGTTACCAAAAATCAAACTCACGCGAAACCATTACACAGATCACAATTATTGACAAAAGCAGATAATCTTCAAACACTTAAATGTTGATTAAAACTGGCGACTCGGACAATCCCCGATTGCCCTATCTCGTGAACGCTGTATGAGCCGTAGTTATTGAAGTCGCCCGCAACACGCTGCTAATCAGCTGTGCGTCTCTCCGAAGCCCTTCAGCGGCACTCGGGTGCCCTTTTGTCACAAGGCTCCCGGGCCTTTCTGGTGGCTACCGTTGGCCAGACAGTCACACCCTCGTCTTCTCTAAACTACGTTAAACATACTGTACAGCAATTGCACCAACAAGCGCCAATACAACAATTAAACAACAACACTGCTTAAGTAAATATCGCCAATAACAACACACAAGCAAAAAAAATATCAACACAGGAAGATAAGATAAGATCAGAAGATAAGAATGCCTTTATTGATCCCACAGTGGGGAAATTTTCATTGTTACAGCAGCAAAGAAATATAGGTCACACAGGGACGGCGGCATAATGTAGCCATTAATGTATAACATTAAAGGCAAACATTCGGGATCAAACCTATGTAAATATAAGCAGTAACATGTGTATACACACCAACATACATCTACATAAAATGTATGAGGAACACTCATTTTGGCCTGTACATAGTACAGAGGAAAAATACTCTAAGTAAGTGACAGTGCTGCAGTGTGTGGGTGAAATGTAAGGAACAGCATTGGATAAAAATAAAACTAGACTAACAGTCGTGGGGAATGTTGAGTATTGCACGGTATTACAGTAGTGGGGAATATTGGGTATTGCACGATATGAGCTCAGGTGCAGGACTGCACAATTGCACTAATGTCTGCCAGTTTGTAGAGAGACTACACAATGTTCTTGTTAAAGAGTCTGACAGCAGCAGGCAAGAAGGAACGGCGGAATCTCTCCTTTGCACAGCGAGGGTGTAACAGTCTGTCACTGAAGGTGCTGTGGAGTGCTGTTAGGGTGCCCTGGAGGGGGTGGTCCGGGTTGCCCAGCATTGATGACAACTTGGCCAAAATCCTCCTGTCCCCCACCGAGTCCACAGAGTCCAGGGAGCAGCCCAGGACAGAGCCGGCCCTCCTGACCAGTTTGTCCAGCCGCTTCTTGTCCCGGGCCGAGACGCCGCCTGCCCAGGTGACCACTCCCTGGAAGATGATCGATGCAACCACCGAGTCATAAAAGTTCCTGAGGAGTGTCCCCTGAACCCCAAAAGACCTCAGTCTCCTGAGTAGGAAGAGTCTGCTCTGACTCTTCCTATAGAGGGCGTCTGTGTTGTCGCACCAGTCCAGTTTATTGTTCAGATGAACACCCAGGTACTTGTAAGTTGAGACTCTCTCAACATCTGTTCCCCGGATATTCACTGGTGCAGGTGAAGAGTGCTGGCGCCTACCGAAATCCACCACCATTTCTTTGGATTTCCCCGCATTGATCAGGAGGCGGTTCTGCTGGCACCAGTCCACAAAACCCTGAGTAAGTTCTCTGTACTCCCGATCATCTCCGCCTGTGATGAGGCCGACAATCGCAGAGTCGTCAGAGAACTTCTGCAGGTGACAGGTAGGGGTGTTGTAGTTGAAGTCCGAGGTGTAGAGGGTGAACAGGAAGGGAGCCAAGACCCTGTGGGGCCCCCGTGCTACAGAGGAGCACGTCAGACACACAGTCCTGTGTCCTCACATACTGTGGCCGGTTTGTGAGGTAGTCCTGGAAACACTTAAAGCACTATTTACAATGCTGCTTAAGTAAATAATGCCAGTATCAACACGCCAGCAACACAAATATCAACAATATACAGCAATACATCTTGAAACACTGCAAGCACTTTATATAACACTGCTTAAGTAAATAATGCCAATATCAACACACAAGCGACAAAAAATATCAATCAGCAATAAATTCATGAATTTATTGAGTATTTATCACTATTTTTCAGCAGTGCTCTTCAACTCTACTTTATGATAGAATCAGCATTGGGAGCTTTCGTGTCAACAGGCATTCCCTTACCTTTTGTTTTTTGCCAGCGCTGGTCTAAAGAATATTGTAGAGTTAAGAGCAAGCCTTCATCTCCAATGGACTCCCTCCTTGGAAGATCACGTCGGGGTCACCAATTTGTTGGAGTTGTTTGCACCAGGGCGCAAACCCAATTATCAATTCACAAAAACAACTCACTGTGTGTTCGTTTTATCTTTCAAAGGCATTCAAATATAAAAATAATAATAAAGACTCACACAAGTTGATTGAATTTTCCGTCTGTTTCTTTCAGTCTCTGTAGTTCAAGAATCTGACAAAAGTCAAGCTGGGCTGCTTTTCTTAACCTCGCTAGGGACTCGTACCCATGACGGGCACAGCGCTATCTGAAATGCAGCCCTCACATACATATATATATATATATATATATACTGCCCTAACAGAGGAAACGAATCTTCTCTCTCAGTGGCGTGTCACTCCAAGTGTTCGGTCATTTTGGCACCTCGAGTCCTGCCCTTGGCTGGCGGCTCCAGAGTCCCAAGGACTCAGCCCTGTGAAACACTCGAGGCCAACATTCCCCTCCACAAGCTTGTATGTTTTTACATGTACAGATAAAAGTGTGCATAACAATGAATGCCTGTTGGTGTGTGCGTGCGTGCGTGTGCGTGTGCGTGTGTGTCTGTGAGCTTACTCAAGACACTGTCTTATGACGGCTAATGTGTAGATAGATAGAAGATATTTAGCTAATTGTGTATGATGACCATAAATGTGCACTGCCATTACCAAAAATGTATAACACAATAACTATCTGATCCATGTATCACTAATACTGTATACTAATGAAACACATGAAATCATGATTGTCCATCTGCAATACAATAATCACTTGACTGTATCTAGCTATCATACCGGCTAATGTCAAATCCCCCATATCCTTCAATATATATATATATATATATATATATATATATATATATAAATGTAAGAATAATAATGCATTTTAGTATTCATGTGTTTGATTTTTAACATTAGGCCAACTTGCTTAGTGTGCTTTGCTTTCACATATGTATGTTAATTACACACACACACACACACACACACCCACACACTCACATAGACAATACAAGTTCATAGTGTTCCAGCTGCTTTCGCTCCCCTTTCCCTTAGAGCTGGAACACCTTTGTTATCAGGGACACCGAAGAATAATAAAAAGAAAGGGGGCGCAGGAGCCGGGCAGAGCGTTTTAGGAACTGTAATCGTACACTTCCCTGCGCTCTCCTTGCAAGTAAAAAGACAATATTGTTGTGGAATGTCTTCTCTCCTCATTGTGTGCATTGTTTATGAATGTCTCATTTGGTGTGAACCTGACAATATATATATATATGTATATATATATATATATATATATATATATATATATATATATATATATATATATATATATATATATATATATACATATGAAAAAAGGAAGAATATAAATACCAAGCTGCAGGCTGTGATCAGAATTTAGCTTTGACCGACCGCGACAGCTGATGATCACGACAGAACGTTCCCTAAAAATGTAAAGTTTTCATTCTCATAATAAAATTGACTTACCTTACTAGAATGCCATAGTGTAATTTATCCAATCCGTGCACTTTAAAACGCTTGTCGTCGTTGTGAAAAGTTAAAGTAAAAACGGACGCTTCTTCTTTCTCTTCTGGGGGAGTTCCGGCAAGATGGCGGACTGAGCTGATGCAACGGCTGTTGCTCTTGGTCAAATTCCTCAAATGTAGTAGTTGAAAACTAATTCCTTTCAAGAAAACTGGGTTACGACAAGAAATATGCCTAAACAGAAAATAGAACAGAAGAACAAAGGGGAAAACTCAACTTCTGACGCAAAAATCGGCGTTGTCTTGCCGGCTAGCAATATGGCTAAAGACGTGCTAGCGGAGGATCATTGCTACACAATGGAAGTTACCAGCAAGCACTCCAACTAAAACTTTGATACGCAAATGGAAGAAGCCGAATGATGATTCTTCGTTGGAGGTCATAATGAAAGTGCTAAACTCAAGATTTAATAAACTGGAAAATCAACTGGATGATATTAAGTCGCAGATTAAAGATAACAGCACGATAATAGACGGCCTAGCTAAGGCGCTGGAGTTTAACGCTGCAGAACTTGACGACTGTAAAAGTAAGGTGACTGATTTGGAAGTGAAAGTGACGAATTTGGAGAAGGAGAACACAGCACTTAAAGAAAAATTGGTTGAACAGGACAGATATGGCAGACGCTGGAATTTGAAAATAAGAGGCATCAAAGAAATGCAAAATGAGAAAATCAGAGAGCAGGTGGTGGATCTACTCAAGAAGATTGCACCTATGTGGGAGCAGAAGATGGACGACATGGTGGACACCGTGCATAGACTGGGAAGAAGGGAGGAGAGAAGAACACGCCAGGTGATCATCCAATTCGTCAAGCGACAACACAGAGATGAGATTTGGAAGATGAAAGGAATCCACTGTGTGTAAGGAGGCTGGAGTTCGTTTTTGTGAAGATATACCAATGGCAGACAAGGTGGCAAGGGAAATTCTATGGCCTCAGATTCAAGATGCAAGGAAAGCTGGAATGAAGGTATCCTTCCTGGGACCTTTCGGTTTCATTAATGGGAAACGGATTGAAATTAAAAACTGAACAAAAGATGTAACCTTGTTGAAGAATTTTCTGAAAGTTACTTGGAGAAGTACATTTATTTAAATTTTCTTAGAGGAATGTCGGTGTTAGGTACATATATTTCAATAAGGTGATTGCACTTTGATAATTCTCTTAAGTGTAATTTAGTCGGTTGTGTGTTTGTTTGTTTGTTTGTTTTAATGCCTTTTTTGAAATCTGAACTTTCTTTTATATCGTTGAATACCGAGGTCTTAATTTTGGAAAGGTTTGAAAGCACAATGTATATTTTTGCAGGAAACACATTCATGTGTGGAAGATGTTTTGTTTTGGAAAAACCAATGGGGTGATAAGGTTATTTTCTCTGATGGGAGTAATAGATCCGGCGGAGTGGCTATTTGTTTTAATAATTGTCCTGTGGAAATTGTTGTTTCTAAAATAGATACAGAGGGTCATTGGATTGTTGTGGTTGTAAATCTGAAAGGGTTTTTGCAATTCTGGTTAATATCTATGGATATCTACATAAAAAGTATGAGGAACCCCTCATTTTAGCCTGTACATAGTACAGAGGAAAAATACTCTAAGTAAGTGACAGTGCTGCCGTGAAATGTAAGGAACAGCATTGGATAAAAATAAAACTAGACTAACAGTAGTGGCGAATGTTGAGTATTCCACGATACAAGCTCAGGTGTAGGACTGCACAATTGCACTAATGTCCGCCAATGTTCTTGTTAAAGAGTCTGACAGCAGCAGGCAAGAAGGAGCGGCGGAATCTCTCCTTTGCACAGCGAGGGTGTAACAATATGTCACTGAAGGAGCTGTGGAGTGCTGTTAGGGTGCCCTGGAGGAGGTGGGCCGGCTTATCCAGCATTGATGACAGCATGGCCATCATCTTCCTGTCCCCAACTGAGTCCACAGAGTCCAGGGAGCAGCCAGGACAGAACCTCCTGACCAATTTGTCCAGCCGCTTCTTGTTCCGGGCCGAGACGCCGCCTGCCCAGGTGACCACTCCCTGGAAAATGACCGATGCAACCACCGAGTCATAAAATTTCCTGAGGAGTGTCCCCTGAACCCCAAAAGACCTCAGTCTCCTGAGTAGGAAGAGTCTGCTCTGACTCTTCCTATAGAGGGCATCTGTGTTGTCGCTCCAGTCCAGTTTATTGTTCATATGAACACCCAGGTACTTGTAAGTTGAGACTCTCATCTGTTCCCCGGATATTCACTGGTGCAGGTGCAGAGTGATAGCGCCTACAGAAATCCACCACCATTTCTTTGGATTTCCCCGCATTGATCAGGAGGCGGTTCTACTGGCACCAGTCAACAAAACCCTGAGTAAGTTCTCTGTACTCCCTATCATCTCCGCCTGTGATGAGCCCCACAATCGCAGAGTCATCAGAGAACTTCTGCAGGTGACAGGTGACCCTGCTGTAGTTGAAGTCCGAGGTGTAGAGGGTGAACAGGAACGGACCCAAGACAGTTCCCTGCGGGGCACCCCTGCTGCAGAGGAGCACGTCAGACACACAGTCCTGTGTCCTCACATAGTGTGGCCGGTTTGTGAGGTAGTCCTGGATCCATGTGGTGAGGTGGTGGGCCACTCCCGCCCGCTCCAGTTTGTCTCCCAATAGGGTGGGCTGGATGGTGTTGAAAGCTCTTGAGAAATCAAAGAACATGATTCTCACAGTGCTCCCCGCCTTCTCCAGGTGGGAGAGTGAAGTGTGGAGTAGGTAGATGATGGCATCATTCACACTGATGCCAGGCTGGTATGTGAACTGAAGTGGGTCAATTGAGCTCACCAGGGAGCTGGAGACAGTGGAGAAAAGAGGGGAGGGGTTGACACACCCAGCAGGAAGAGTAGGTGGAGGCTGCAGCAGGAGAGACATGGGCAGGCATCTGATCTAACCTACTGAAAAAGAGGTTCACCTCATTTGCCCACAGCAGGTCCCTCCCGGTCCGGGTCTTGGGTTGTCGTGGCCTGAGATGGTCTTCAGGCCCCTCCAGACTCCCCTGGCATTATTCTGCAGCAGCTGCTCCTCCATCCTCTTCCTGTAGTACCTTTTCCCCTCTCTGATCCTCCTTCTCAGCTGGCGCTGCACAATCTTCCGCTCCTCTTTGTTGCCTGATGCAAAAGCCCTCTTCTTCTCCTTCAGGAGAGCTTTTATGTCTGGTGTGACCAGGGTTTGTTGTTGGAGAAACACCTTACTGTCCTAGTAGGTATGGTGTTCTCCATGCAGAAATCTATATACTTTTCCTCATTTCACCCAACGTCTCACCATAGATTAATTGACGCCAAGCTTGCAGGAGCGCGGTTTCCTTCGTGGATAGCAAGATGACGGCTTTCAATTTAAAACTTGCATCATACGAACTTCTTCGTGTAGGTTCTGTTGGATTTTGACCCACATTTAATAACTTAACACACTCCAGTTTGTCAGTTAACATCCAAATTTTATTGCTCAACTTCTGCATACCACCTTATGCATAACCTAGTGCATAGCGCCCTCGCCTGTTAAACTCCTCCACCTGCAGTCACATCCTGTTAATGGTGTTATCAATACATAACAGATTTCATGATGAAGGGGCGAGGATTTGAAAATAATTAACTGTTTGTAATTTGTCGTACATGTTCTATCTGCCAAAGAAAAAGTTGCATATTCTTTTTTGCATAGTTTTTTAATTTTCATTCTAAGTTCCGGTTAGAGCGTGCATAGCTGCACCTTTATATAAACCACAAGCTGCTGTTGGAATGTTTTGCAGGTCTCGAGGGCATAAGCCCAATTAGCACTTTACAAAACAACAAAACTACTACAGGTAACTTACTCAACGTGTGTTCGTTTTATCTTTCAAGAAGGTCATGTCATGTCATCTTCCAAACCGCTTATCCTATATAGGGTCGCGGGGAGTTGCTGGAGCCTATCCCAGCCGTCAATGGGCGAAGGCAGACTACACCCCGAACTGGTCGCCAGCCAGTCGCAGGGCACACATAGACACTGTCACTGAGCGGGAATCGATCCCACGCTGCCCGCACACAACTCAGGCGTGTGTACCACTACACTATCAGCGGACCTTTCAAGAAGGTATCCAAAGTAAATAAAGACTCACACAAGTCGATTGAATTTTCTCATCTGTTTTCTTTTCAATCTCTGAAGTTCCGTAATTCTACAATGATTAGATCTGGGCAGCTTTTCCATCTTCGCGAATGCTCTCACTAGATGGGCACGGTCTTAACATGCAGCCCTACTGTCTTCAAAATCTATGTGGGTTGGTCTTCTCCCTGGCTGGCCCTGTCTGTAGGGCTGATCCTCTTCAGCTGGTCCCATGGTCAGATCTGGGCACACTGACTCTAACACTTAACAGATTATGCGATGTCTATAAATGTGTAATTGTCATATTGTTGTTTTTTTGTTAACCTGTTGGCTAATGTAAAGCCATTCATATAGATTTAGATCCGTAAGTGCAAAACCTAGGAAAAAAGTAGCGGCTTATAGTCTGGAAAATATGGTTAATATGACCGTTTAACTTAACACAGTATAAGGTAGGATACATTCTTATTTTATACATGTTACAGTGTATAAAATAAGGTATCCTGCCATAAATTTTGAGTTGAATGTTTTCTTAAAATTATTTAATGAGTAAAAGTGTTTTATAAAATAAATGAAGACAGTTTTAATTTGCTTTTTTTTTTTTTCATAATGAAAAAGATCTCAAAGTCCAATTTAAGGCAATGTCCGCTGATAGTGTAGTGGTACACACGCCTGAGTTGTGTGCGGGCAGCGTGGGATCGATTCCCGCTCAGTGACAGTGTCTATGCGTGCCCTGCGACTGGCTGGCGACCAGTTCGGGGTGTAGTCTGCCTTCGCCCATTGACGGCTGGGATAGGCTCCAGCAACTCCCCGCGACCCTGTATAGGATAAGCGGTTTGGAAGATGACATGACATGACAATTTAAGGCACATCCCCGCCCTTTAAACATGGAGAGTGCATTACAATGCAATCCAGGTCCACAATATTGAAAACGATGTAAAAAAAACAAAAAAAAAACAGAAAGCCAAGGAAACCACTGTTGAACTACAAGCCGGGCACTGTAGCTAATGCTACCAGCTAGCTGCTAGCCACTATCACCGGAGACTTGATGCAGTGAAGGTGTAATTAACTAAAGGTTTGTTAGCGTCCTAGATTAGGTACTGAATATGGTTTCGTGATGGCATTGTGTTGATGTCAGACGCAAGCGTTAAAATTGCAAAAAGGTAAACGGAAGTCAAGTTAGCCGTTACGCCACCACAGGCCAATTTCAAAGTAAAAGTCTAAGACTATTGCATTGGCATCAATGACTCAATGTGTTATTTGACAAGCTTTATTTTGAAGTTAGCCTTAGCGGAGTCGGCGTGTTTATTGAGTATGTTTGCAGCTTCCTTTACATGCCTGAGTGTTGGGACAAGAGGCAGAAAAAAATCCTCCATAAACAATTTGAGGATTTGTTTCACCCCAAGTTTCTAAAATGCTCCCATACATGTGATTTACGTAATCCATGAGGGTTTACAACTTCCTCTGCTGCTATTACAGTGAATGCGGACTAATCACGTCGCCTTAATATGAACGTGCATATTTTTTTTTTCACCAACCGTTGTGCGGTTCGTCGTGGATCACGGATCAAAGATGATCTGTTGCACCAATAGTGACTTGGTTACAGAGCAAACACAATTCAAGTTTCAACGCACGCATATTTGTCGGGCCACTCGGCCAAACTGATGATTTTCTAAATCAACCTTTCTTTTTTCAGTTTTGATAGCTTAAGTGTTTTTACAGAGCGAGCGCCAAAGAGAGGCGCCTCCACGGCTCACTCAGGCTTCTTCCTTTTCTACTCTTGTTTTGGGGGGAAACATCTGGCATAAAAAACACTTGGCCTCTCCCGCTCTGCAATCCTCTCAATTTCATGTGCAGGAAAAAGAGCTCTGAAGCCACTTCCTTATTCTTTTTCTACTGTCGGTAGAGAGGCATAGCACTGCACTACACCACAGCGCCTACTACCTTCCCAGGCGGTGTGTAACATAAGGATGTGTACATGTGGTGAACATCTGTTTTTTTTTTTTTTTTTTTGGCAATCTTTGGGGGTCTAGACCAACATGCTTGGCGGGCCTGATCTACACTGGACAAATCAGATCCATTGTGTTCAATGTTTTACCATTCGTTAATTTACTACACATCCACAAGAGACTTTTAAGAATATACAATACTTACAACACTAGGCAGTTTGATGAAAATCAAAGTCAAAGTAAATAGTTCCAGGTGGAGACATACATTTTCATTTACAGCTTATTTGATCACTGCTATTCTCACCAGCAGAATTGTCTATTAACCCATTAAAGCCTAAAGCGCCTGGCTCAACGGCTCCCAAAAAATTCTGCGACATCCTCCGCGGTCTCGCGACACCGTCACGTGTATACAGTATTCTGATGCATTAAATTGGCTAAGAGCTGGAGAATTGGATTAAAAAACAAGACACAGACGTATCCGCTCTCCCGGCTTTAAAGGTAGAACGATGCAACAGCACTCCTGGCTCTAGTGGTAGAAACGCAGTTATGCGCTCCCATCCTTAATGCGTTAACCCGGTCGTTGTGAGAGAAGTTAAGATGAGCAGGCAAACTATTTCTCACCATTATGGGTTCTTATGTGTTTTCTTAAGCATCCCTTATCAAAGAATCTTTGACAACAAATTGAGCAAGCATTTTTTTTCTCGCCAGTGTGTATTCTTGAGTGTCTTCTTAAGCTTCCATTCTCAGAAAATCTCTGACCACAAGCTGAGCAGGCAAAAGGTTTCTCACCAGAGTGCGTTCTCATGTGTGTTTTTAAGTTTCCCTTCTGAGAGAATTTTTGCCCACAAGCTGAGCAGGCAAAAGGTTTCTCTCCAGTGTGAGTTCTTGTGTGATTTGTTAACTGTATTTTAGTGGAGAATGTTTGACTACAAACTGAACAGGCAAAAGGTTTCTCACCAGTGTGCGTTCTTGTGTGTGTTGTCAAGTTTCCCTTATCAGAGAATCTTTGACAACAAACTGAGCACACAAAAGGTTTCTCTCCAGTATGTATTCTTGTGTGGGTTTTTAAGCTTCCGTTCTCAGAGAATCTTTGACCACAAATTGGGCAGACAAAAGGTTTTTCTCCAGTGTGGGTTCTTGTATGTGTTGTCAAATTGGTTTTTTGAGAATATCTTTGACCACAAACTGAGCAAACAAATGGTTTCTCCCCAGTGTGTGTTCTTCTGTGTACTTTTAAGTATCCCTTCTGAGTGAATCGTTTACCGCAATCTGAGCAGGCAAAAGGTTTTTCTCCAGTGTGTATTCTCAAGTGTTGTTTCAAACCCCACTTATAAGCAAATGTTTTACCACACTGAGAACATTTCCAGCATTTGTCATTAGTGTGACTTGTCACACCTTCAGTCTCATCAACATCGTCATCATCAGTGTCAAGAATGTGTGACATTGTATCCTCAAAATCTGATATTGGAGCTATGTTTGCCTGTGATTCTCCACTGTTGTCTTCATCGTCCTTTGTTGTCATGTGTTGACTTGGGCTACTGCTGCTCGGAGGTTCTGCACCTCTGCTATTCTCACTGTGACCGTCATTGTCAATCTTCAAACAGACACCAGTTAATGGTGACTTGATTATATCGTTCTCTTTTTTAATACATGGGGGCTCATGCTCGTCCTCTTTGATGTGGGTGGGCTCTGACTCCTCTTTGTTTTGAATGTCAAGGAGCTCTGGGGAATCTTTGTCCTCCACTTCCTCTTTAATGTGAAAGGACTCTGGCTCCTGCTGCTCAGGATGAACAATTTCACTGTCGTCTACAGGACACAAGATAACAAACACATTTGGTTTATCAGGTAAGCCAGATGTGTGAAACAACCAAGTCTAAAATAAAGTTCTTAAAACAATATGCATCCAGAATAGTAAGACAGTGGACCCTGCATATATATGGGGGCGGGTAAACTGTTTTCTGACTCAACTGGACTATTTCTAGAGTTCTTATTCTTTTCTTTTGACCAAGTTTATGTGTTTAAAATCACCCAAATGTTGATTTCTGACTGACAGTAATTGATGACTAAAGACGTTAGAATTTGTTTTACTGAATGCCAATTAAATAAAGATCCATGCTTGCCTGACTGCTTGCCCGCTAAATGTCAGAAATATAACCAGTCGGGGTTCGTGTGCGCATTCATGCTCTTGTCCGCTTCAGCCTGTGTAAGAGGAGAAGCGATCGCCACGGTATTTTTGATTTTGTGGCGGTGATCATGATGAGATCACGTTTTATGTCAATAAATCCAAACTATTGTGAAGAGCACGTTTATACTTTCACAGGTTGAAGTGGACAAGAGTAGTAATGTGCATTTGCATTTTGGTGGCGATAGGTCGACGTTTTAGACAACAGAACTGATAAAGCGAGCAATATTACCACACTTGCCTCCCTCCCATGACGTTAGACCGAAAACATAACATAAGCCACGCTCCAAAAGGAGGCGGGGCAATTTTGTAAATCTAATCACATAAAAAGACCTTAAATCATGAGTCTTTGGGGGCGGGGGGCACTTTAGTACTGATGTCATTTTTACATGCAAACCTATTATATAATTGCCAATGTTAAGCTCACCAAGTGTCAAGGTGTTCACTTGTGCATTTGCATGTCATTAACAGAGAAATGGCAGTGCACTACTTTTTCATTTTATTATATTTATTGTTGTGCCCTGCGACTGGCTGGCGACCAGTTCGGGGTGTAGTCTGCCTTCGCCCATTGACGGCTGGGATAGGCTCCAGCAACTCCCCGCGACCCTATATAGGATAAGCGGTTTGGAAGATGACATGACATGACATGACATTATATTTATTGTATTCTTTATTATTTGTTTAATTATGGTTATGTACTGTATGAAAAGAGAATACGTTGGATTGGCTGACGTTTGTATTACATATCTTGTTAAAAGTAAAACATTTTTAAACTAGACCTGCAAGCAGCTATAAAGGGCCCTCGTAGCCCTGGCAACATTGGGGTACTGGCACGTTGGGATGCTTGCACGTCGGAACTGGAATTTGTAGAAATGAAATGACATCAGAATAAAAGCAATTTTGTTCAAATATGACCAATATATGGCTCCAAGAGAATTTTTCGCAGGACTTGAGCTGTTACATATACCACCAAATTTCCGTAGATGTAGGTGAAACGTCCAAAAGGGGCTGATTTTTTTTAAAAATTGTAGGGGGCGGTAGCAAGCCAATTTTTTTTTTCAACACGATAAAAAAGAAAAATATTCATGAGTTTACCAGGCCTGATGTGATACAAAGTATCGTGAGATTTGGTGCATGTTTAGACCGTCAAAATCAGCATTGTTTTTTTGGCGAGCTGACGAAATTTTAGCTAGGCACTTAAAAGGGATTCAAGAAAAAATTTATATCACTGTGATCGCTCAGGATGACAAAATTATTCGGGATCAACGGGTAATTAATACAGTGTTTAAGGATTATGACAATGATTTATACACTTCGGAAGCTCCAGGCGATACAGAACCAATTCAAAACTTTTTCAAGGATTTGTATTTTCCACAGGTATTTCCGGAACTAGTCTCAGAATTGAATAAAGAAGTTAGGAATGCGATAGCCGGGCTTCAAGCCGGGAAGTAGTCTGGATTTGCTTTGCAGTTGGCTCCCTTCCTGACTGCTATATATGACGAGTCACTGTCCGTTGGTCAACTTCCACTTACTCTGAATCAGGCTTGCATAATACCTATTAGCGAAAAAAGGACCCATTAAAATGTGGGTCCTATAGGCCTATTTCGTTAGTATATGCAGATTACAAAATACAGTGGTACCCCTGCTTACAAAATTAATTGGTTCTGGAAGAAATTTCCGAACTAGAAAATTTTGTAAGTAGAGACGTGTTTTTCATGTATATGCCCTAATCCGTTCCAAGCACCTCAAAATTCAGACATAAATGTTTTATAAAGCATAAAAATGCATAAAAACATAACAAATTCATGTTACGATTAGATTATTGCACAATAAATGAGAGTTGTGCATAATGTAAAAAAACAAAGAAGAGAGTAAAGAATAAAAATGGTCATATACTTTTTAATTGCTGTCCAAGTCAAGTCAAGTCAAATTTATTTATATAGCCCTTAATCACAACAAAGTCTCAAAGGGCTTTACATATGCACCAGATCATATACACGACATCCCCTGATCTTAACCCCCAGGAGGGCAAGGAAAAACTAAAAAAAAAACATTTGGGGAAAAGTGAGAAATCGTGAGAAGGGACCGCAGTTGGGGGGATCCCCTTCCAGGATGATAAGGCTGCAATGGATGCAGAGTGGGCAACATTGAACACACATTATACAGTGTTTGTTAAAGTGATGTGATAGTTAATCCAATGAAGTGCTGCAGGAAGATGACATCGGTGAGGTGAGCAGGGGCCCAATGGTCAATGTAGAAATCTCCATAGCAGCGCCTCCAAGGATGTGGTCAGCCTCCAATCTTGTAGTAGTCAGTTGCTGTTAGATCGAACAGCAACCTTCAATTCGGTCGTCAACACCTAGTTCCCAAGCCTGGAAAAAGGGGGCAGAAAAAGAATAGAAGCAGCAGTAAAGAGGCCAAAAACAAACAGTTCAACTAAATGCAGAATTGTACAAATAAGTCTTAAGTCGCATTATAAACATTTCTACTGAGGTAGTGCCTCTAATATCCGCGGGTAGGGCATTCCAAAGCATCGGTGCCCGAATAGAAAACGCTCAGGAGCCTGCGAACTTCTTGGCTCTAGCGATCACTAAAAGGTCACTTTGTGACCGAAGGTTTCGGCTCGGAACATATGGTATCTCTAAGTCGACGAGATAGGAAGGTGCTAAGCCGTGCAGTATTTTGTAGGTAAGTAGCAAAACCTTGAAATCGCATCTCAAATGGACTGGGAGCCAATGCAAATTGGCTATCCATCCATCCATTATCTGTACCGCTTCTCCTCACAAGGGTCGCGGGGCGTGCTGGAGCCTATCCCAGCTGTCTTTGGGCAGTAGGCGGGGGACACCCTGAACTGGTTGCCAGCCAATCGCAGGGCACACAGAGACAAACATCCGCACTCACAATCACACCTAGGGGCAATTTAGAGTATCCAATCAACTTACCATGCATGTTTTTGGAATGTGGGAGGAAACCGGAGTGCCCGGAGAAAACCCACGCAGGCACGGGGAGAACATGCAAACTCCACACAGGGAGGCCGGAGCCGGGTTCGACCTCTGAACTGTGAGGCGGACGTGCTAACCAGTCGACCACCGTGCCGCCGCAAATTGGCTAATATCGGAGTAATATTATTGAACTTTCTCGTGCTTGTCAAGTCTTGCTGCGGAATTTTGGACTAACTGCAGACTTTTAATGCTAGACATGGGAAGACCAGAGAGCAAAACGTTACAATAATCGAGGCGAGACGTAACACGTGGATTAAAATTTCTGCATCACTGATCGACAGAATTGGACGAATTTTAGCAATATTACGGAGATGGAAAAATGCAGTTCAAGTAATATTCTTCCTCATCGCTTTTTGCCCTCTTTGATTCATGTTCTCTATCAGAAGTGTTTTTTGCCTGGCGTTTTGTAAAGAACTGATTTAATAATGTGGCGACTGTCGATACATTACGGTTATATTCTTTGGCGAGATTAACCAAACGCATCCCTTTTTCATACTTTTCTATTATCTTTGTTTGAATGGACAAAAAAACCCCTATTTTCTTATTTTTTTTCTTTTCCTCGTTTCTCCATCACTTTCTTGGGGTCCATAGCGAATACGCACGTAAATCTATCGGAACACATCATGGCCCGAGGGGCAAATGATGAGGACGCTGCATACATATCTATCACATATATATCTATCTACCTGTCTATCTACACACATAGACACATACGGTAGACGTCCCTCTTAGCCAATGGGAGCCAGGAAGATGCTAAATAGCCAATGGCAGAGCAGCTATGAGTATGTTGCATTCAGTAAACTCTGGAACTGCGAGTAGCAGCCCATACTTTTACCTTTCGTATCCTGAAATTTCTTTCGTAACAAGCGGTAATATTCTCCTGTTGAGGCGTTTCGTAACTTCAACATTTCGTATGAAGATACGTTCGTAAGTAGAGCAACCAATGTGTACTTGCCAAAATACACATCGTTTGGAGGTTGTTTTCCCTAGCATCATATCCCATGATCAGACAGGTTTTGTTCA
Organism: Filicampus tigris; assembly: GCF_054856515.1. Taxonomy (NCBI): domain Eukaryota; kingdom Metazoa; phylum Chordata; class Actinopteri; order Syngnathiformes; family Syngnathidae; genus Filicampus; species Filicampus tigris. Next base: position 188,260 of record NC_141230.1, read on the forward strand.
TCATAGACATTCATTTTTCAACATTCGGTGGCTATTTAATATAATTTACACACCAAGTCGGTCCGACTCGGAATATGTCATATCTTTGGATGCTGAAAAGGCCTTCAACAGAGTGGAATGGAACTATATGCTTGAGACGTTCAAGCCGTTTGGATTAGGAGCTACATTCATCTCTTGGATTAAATTATTATATTCTGGACCTGTGGCCAGAATATTAACTAATAATGTTCTTTCAGAGCCATTACAGTTACCGTGGAACACGCTAAGGATGTCCTTTGAGCCCTTTGCTTTTCGTTCTGGCCATTGAGCCCCTCGCTGTAGCCATTAGATCCAACCGAGTTTTAAAAAAGGATAAATAGAGGAGGCATAGACCATAGGGTCTCGTTGTACGTTGACGCTGCTCGGTCTTCTATTCCACCTGTCCTTGACTCTACAACGATTTGTCAGATTTTCTGGATACACATTGAACCTCCATAAAAGTGAGTTGATGCCTTTAGACATTGACGAATTTGAAATTGGGAATGTTAGCGTGCCCTTTAAAGTGGACACGAGTAACTTTTGTTACTTGGGAATAGTCATAACTAAACAATATAAGGGTCTGCTGGAGCATAATTTTGTAAAGTTGTTGGGTAGGACTAAGACGGTCCTGGCCAATTGGTCTAAACTCCCATTTTCGTTAGCAGCGCGGGTTAATGCCATCAAAATGACAGTGTTGCCCAGATATTTATACCTGTTTCAGTGTTTACCTATTTTCATTCCTGCCTCATATTTCAAGAAACTGGACTCAACTATATCTTCTTACATATGGAACAACAAACAGCCACGCTTACGTAAATAATTTTTGTAGAGGGCTAAAATTGATGGTGGTATGGCCCTTCCTAACTTTCGATTGTATTATTTGGCAGCGGATATAAACTGTATGGCATATTGGTCACACTATCATCAAAATGATAATAGTCCCATTTGGGTGCAAATGGAAGCACTTTCTTGTATCCACATCTCATTATCGATGCACCCTGTCAGCTGCATCACTGCATTTGACAGTGGGGTTTTTTCCATACCTGTCAACTTGTACCTTTTCCCCGTATTTTATACGTTTTTTGATCATTTCAAAATGTGTACGCTGTATAACAATTTTTGTACGGGAAAAAACAATTTAAAACTCGGTTTTTGTTAGACCAATCTTGTCTTGCCCATTTCGGCTCTAATCCGGAGCATCCATTAGCGATTCCGACTGCAAACTTCGGCCGACTTTCACAAGCAAAGATCCCCCCCGCACGTTGAGCGATAAACACTGTGTACGATTCTAGATAGAAATATCCGTTCCGTTTCCCCCACCGCTCCCGCTGAGCAATAAATACTGTGTAAGTTTATATACAGAAATGTACGGGCAAATTACAACTGTTTGTAAGATTCAGCACAGCCCGGGGTTGACAGGTATGGTTTTTGAAAGAATCCTGTAATATTTCACTCTCTTCGGATACTCTCTCAATTCAGGAAAACATTTGGGATGCTCGACACTTGCCTTTTTAGTCCATTAGCCTCAAATCATTGTTTCATACCTTAAAACAGTTGACAAAGCCTTTCTCTTGTGGTCTAATTTGGGTGTTAAGCGGCTTAATGACCTTTTTGTGGATGGTGTATTTGCCTCTTTCGCACGGCTAGTCCAAAGATTCAATATTCCTAATTCACATTTTTTTAGATACTTACATCTTAGAAGTTATGTTAAAACGGTTCTACCTCATTTCCCCAATAAAACTCCTACAACGATTATGGATGATATCATGTCTTTTGATCCAACATACAAAGGGGGTAGCGAGCATATACTTAGTTTAGTTTCCCATATGCAGGCTCCTTCCTTATCTAGAATTAAACACTTGTGGGAACAAGATCTCCAGGCTACACTTGCAGATGGACTTTGGTCTAAGATTTTAAGAAGGGTCCATTCTTCATCGATTTTCGCTCGTCATGCTCTGATTCAGTTTAAGGTAGTTCATCAGGTACACTATTCTAAGGTTAGACTGTCCAAATTCTTTACACAAATGAGCCCCTTGTGTGACAGGTGTAAAATGGCAGACGCAACCCTGATCCATAAATTTTCGTTATGCCCCACCTTAGCCATTTTTTGGAGGGGTGTTTTTGATGCGCTCTCCCTCTGTTAGGAGTTGGAATTGCCCCAGACCCTTTAATAGCGATGTTCGGAGTTTTGCCCGGGGGGTGGCGGCTACCTACTGGGGGGTGTAGGGTCATCGTTTTTTGCTCGACGTTTGATCCTTTTGAGGTGGAAGGAGGCTGCCCCACCCATAATCTCTCACTGGATAAGGGAAGTACTGATGAACCTCAAGCTTGATAAAATCAGATACACTATTCGTGGTTCTGTTATGAAATTTTATAGTACTTGGAAACCCTGTCTTACATTCTTTGATAATACTTGCACCCAATTGCAGGAATGACAAAGACGGTTGCTATGCTTTCTCAAATGTTATTTGAAGCAACAAACAATTCACATAAAAGCCATTCAAAACATGCCACGTTTTTTTGTTTACAAAATGGACAGTCGTAATATTGCAATAATAATGAACAATGAATAATGAAGAATAGCAGTGACCTGCATGTAAGACTGTAAGCACAAAGAGTGGGAATATTTAAAGGAAAAAAAAAAATAATAATAATAATAAATAAGTAAATAGCAATAATAAATAAATAAAGACAATAAAAATAAGATAACATTTGAACGATAGTAATACAAATAAAAAATAATTAAAGTAATGAATGAAGAAGACTAAAATCATAACATTTGATACTACAAACAATAATCACAACCCTTAAGAAACACAATTGTCCATGGCTTGCAAGAAAAAACAAAAACAACAAAAATAAACAATAACAACACTAACTTAACCCCCAAATTCAAACCCAAACCCCAAAAACCTACATCCAGACCTACAACCACTAAATCAAGTATTCCCAAGATAGGAGAGCAATGGATGCCAGATTCGTACAAAACCGTCCAGATTTTACTTACATACCTAATTTTTTCAAGATGACGCGTGTTTGTTAGCTCTGTGAGCCACATTCGAAAGACAGGAACATCTTTACCCTTCCACTGCTATAAAATGAGTTTCTTTGCTATGATCAGTGCATATGATAACAAGCATTTTTGCACATACCATAGACCTTTTGTTTCATTTGAAATCCCCCAAATAATCAGCATTAGACACGGGTCAATCTGGACGCCTAAGACATCTGATAAAAATGAAAAAATGTCAACCCAAAAAGTCTGAAGTTTCGGACCAAGCGCAAATCTATGCAGTAAATTTCCACATTGTGTCATGCTTTTTTTGCAAAGGGGAGAGCAATCAGGATAGATTTTGTGAATTTTCTCCTTTGGATAGTGTAGCCTATGAACAATTTTAAATTGGATCAAACAATGACAGGCGTTTATAGAACGTGTGCTCATATTGTGTAACGCCTCCTGCCAAATGTCCTCAGATAGGGGGATCCCAAATTCTTCTTCCCACTCACCCTTTCTTTTCGCAATTGAGGGAATGGAGACCTCTTGCAATGAGCCATAAAAAAGTGAAATCCTGTGTTCAGAGCCAAGGTAGTCGCACAGACTGCCATCCAAGATGTCGGGTTTGGCTTTCACGAATTGCGGTATGTGAGAGCGCACATAATTTCATATTTGTAGATTTCTGAAAAAATGATTAGGTGGCAGTCCAAATTTCTCCTGCAATTGATGGAAAGACATGAAGCTCTCCTTCGAGTACAAATCTTTCAACTTACTAATTCCTAGTTTTCTCCATAAATTGCAAGCGCCATTGGTACAGGATGGAGCGAAAGACTGATTAGATGAAATGACAAAGTCCTGAGCTTAAAGTATTTCACTATTTGTTTCCCAATCCATATTGTGCTGTGAATCACAAGGCTATCATTATAACATGCAGCTGTCAGAGGGGTGGGTGAGAGCAACACCGTGTCTCCCCTATAGAATAGGGGAGACATTGCTCCCGCTCCATCTGTACACCCACAGGAAGCAATGCTGTCTCATCCAACAGAAGAGCTATTGTACTTAAATTTGTTGCCCAATAATAGTACATGAAGTTCGGAAGTGCCAATCCTCCAAAAGATCTTCACCTACAAAGGTGTTCTTTTTTTATTATATGCGACTTGTAATTCCATATAAACGGCATAATAATGGCATTCATTTTTTTAAAAAGTGACTTGGGCAGAAACACAGGTATATTTTGGACTACATACAAATATGTGGAAGAAAAACCATACCTATTGCATTGACTCTCCCCACCAATGATAGTGGAAGCGTCCTCCAAAACTGAATGTTATTTCTCAGCTTCTCTAAAAGAGTAAGGACGTTTGCATTCACCAGGGAATTGTATTTCCTTGTTATATCAATGCCCAGGTAAGTTATCTTATCCAAAGTCACTTTAAACGGGAGATATGCAAGCCACTCCTGCTTTTCCAATTTTATGGGGAAACAATTCACTTTTACACCAATTAATCCTGTAACCCGCAAAGGTTCCAAATATATCAATGACTGACAAAATTGCAGGTATGGACGTGTGGGGTTCAGTTACATACAAAAAAATGTCATCAGTATAGAGTGGTATAATATTACTCGTATAAGCGGTGTCATGACCAAGTATATCCGGGTGAGTGCGGATTGTCTCTGCCAGAGGTTCCAGGGCAAGAGGAAACAATAGTGGATTGAGAACGCATCCTTGTCTAGTTCCCCCTGCAGTTTAAACTAGGTAGACGTCGTTTGGTTTGTAAGGATTCTGGCAGTAAGATTGTTATACATCAGTCTTATCCATGAAATAAAATCTTGTCCCAATTGAAATTTCTCCAACACAGCAAAAAAGTAAGGCCATTCCACTTGGTCAAACGCCTTTTCGGCGTCTAAACCAAGTACAGTAAGTATTCTCTAGTAAGAAATCATATTTGCATTGCCCAATCTTTCCTTATAACGGAATTTCCTTATGTGGGAAATGACTAAAAACTCCACTATTAAGTACAGGTATATGAATAAAATACAGTACAGTATAACAAACATGGTCCAAATACTGTTGAAAAAAATACTCTAACACCAATGCAGTACAGTACTGTACTTAGAGTAAACTGTACTGTATTTTAATGTTGACTTTTCTCAGACTTAGGAAAAAATTAGTCTCTTTTGAGTTGTCGTATTGGCTTCTTTCTTTGCTGTATGAAAATGTTTGTCTGTGTATCATACAGTTTTGTTGCTAATTGCAAGTAACTGTCCTGTTGATCATTACTGATGTCTGGTGATTCTTGTGCATACAAAAGGACACAATCATTTATTACGCCACTGTACTTCGTCCGTCAAGCCGCAAGCAATTTCCTTTGAGCAGGCAAACTGCTGGAATCGTACTGAGCCAGAATCAATTCCTTGTTTTTCAAAGTCTCGTAGATTTGAGTTTTTCCGACTCCATGTGTCTGCTGGATGTTTTTTACTTTGTGTCCAGCTTCGCTTAATGTATTGCACTCTCTCTTCCATGGTCATTACCGTTCTTCTTCATTTGGACGCCATGAGCTACAGACGAAAATGTAAATGAATACATTTTAAATCTTTTGCAATTCCAGCAAAACGCATGCCAAAGAAATAACATACATGTCGCCGTTTTGGATCCGATAATGGCGGAGCGGTCAAAGTTTTTCCATACTTACTTACTTCCATTGCGAGCCCTGGGTTTGGTTTTGTCGTACTGTCTAAGTATTTGGTTCCAATAGATGGCCAGAAGTCGCATTCAACAAGTTCATTATTTATTTTCCATACTTCCCTTCGTTCACGGCCTTCAAAATAAAAGCATACCAGCAAACCACTATACACAGCAAGGTTGCTACGGCGTATTTCCGGAAGTAGGAAAGACACCAGAAGTGCATGAACTCCACCTTGATGTGCCAGCGTCAAATTTGAGTGCTGCGTGCAGCTTAATATACTCCCGGAAACAAGTTGTTTTGAAACAGTTGAGTTCCAAGTCGGGGGGCGTCGCTTCAGACAGCGACAACAATGGATATCGTGCCTGCTACAACCATAAAGGGACAGAGATGGCCAGACTATGCATTTAATTTTATTGCCAAACTAGTTTGCTTTGCAGCAGCAACGAGCTGCGTGCTGCATCCTCTCTCTCCTCCTATCCATGTGGGAAACTGTATGCCATCGCTACATGTGACATAATGGACCGATCAGAGCAGCAACAATTCCTGATGGGTGCGTGGCATGTGTTGGAGCAACAGCACAATGCGTCGGTCACGTGAATGAATGCGGCAGTTGTCGCTCGCGCCGACACGGGAGTAGAAAGAAGCCTGAAAAGAAGCCTTTCGCTGAGTAGGTTAAATTCGTCCGCCTCGCGGCCACGTCAAACACATGAGGGCTGGACTAAAATCCACTTCGGACCATGCTTCGTCCAGCCATTTTTTAAAATTTGTCAGCCCCCACCACCCGCCCCAAAAATGGGCATCCGGCCGGGCCGGAGGGTACAACCCGCCCAGGGACGGACTGCCCAGCTCTGATCCTTATCTTTAGTAGGCATCCTTGCATTATCAGCCCTTTCCTGATGGGTTTAGAGTTCGCCAAACATCACAAATATTCTTATTTTCCAAGTATGTTTTAACAAAACTGCTGCTCCTACTTAATGTGATTTTCTTTGGAAGAGATTTATCTAAATATGGGTCTAGAACTAAATTAAAGTCCCCTCCTATCACCAAATTGGCATTGACTATATCAGGAGTCATTTTGAATACCTTTCTGAAGAATTCTTGGTCATCAAAATTAGGACCGGAAATATATAGCAATGTAATTGGAGTGGAATGCATCTCACCCGTAACCAGTATATATCTACCATTCTTATCCGCTAAAGTGGATATATGTCTAAAATGCACTAATTTTTTAATAAGTGTGGCCACCCTCCTGTCTTTTGCAGAAAACGTAGAAAGGTATAATTTAGGCCTGCACGATGCGTCTTTTGAACATCGCGATTGCGATGTGCGCATGCACATCGTAGGCGATGTTTTAACTTTTTTTTTTTTTCTTAGAACACGCACTTTTGTTTTGCTTCAAGAAAGCAGCAAGCTAGTCCGTGCTCTTACACAACCTGTCTCGCTCACCCCCTCCTCCTGCCAATCAGTCACCAGACCCTCACCCTCCACTCTGCTGTCTGCTCTGAAAACACTATGGAGGAGACGACAGCGGCAGAAGCGGCAGTGGATTTAGTCCCCAAAAGTAAGTCAACATCCAAAATATTAAAGTATTTCGGCTATAAAAAGGAAGATTCAGAACAACAAAACATCTTTTGCCAACAGTGCCTCACCGTTGTTGCTGCAATCGCCGTCACAAGCCCCTGTATGAGCAGCTCAAACTAAGAAGTGGGACCCGAGGTGAAACTTCATCTACTCGAAAAACAACTACAAACGCCTTCGCCAGCATAACCCCTGATGATAAGTCCAAACAGCACAGATAAGTCACGGATGCAATATGTTTTACAGACCGTTTTAGTTACTGTTATATTTTTGTGATCAACTCAGGGGACTAATGCACCTGCTCTTTAAGTTTTAATATTTGTGTTCTAATTTGTTTACAACTTCGCTGCAGTTTCACAAATTTTTCTACAATCTTCAAACAATCTTAATGTTATATTTTTGTAAACAATTCAGGCGCTAGTACACCTGCTTTTTAATTTTTAAATATTTTATAGTTTAAAGGTGTTCATAACTCTGCTGTGCTTTAGAGGTTTTTTATTTTTTTCTATTTTTTTAAATGACTCAAGTGTCTAGTGCACCTGCTCTTTTTATTTTTTTGTTTAGAATATGTTTAATATTTTGCTGCTGTTTACATTGAAGTGTGAAATACAATGTTAAATAATCTATTATGTTACAGAGACATGACCACTGTGATCCCTTTTATACACAACAATCATCATTCACAGATGAACCCCCTTAGTCTGGATTAAACGATATTATATCAATACAATGATGTCATGGTGAGCTAACCAAATTATTCCCAAACAAATCTATTCATCTGGTGAAAATTCTATTTTTAACATCGCAATATATATCGCAAACCCCCCAAAATCGCAATGTCATTTTTTTCCAACACCGTGCAGCCCTAGTATAATTGGCTTACCCATTTACATCTAAATCTGTAATGAGACTCATTCTTCAGAAACACAACATCTGCTTTAAGCGACTAAGTGCGATAGTACCTTGACTTTAAGTGCGATAGTACCTTGCCTCTTTTGACAGGCTCATTTACCCCTTTAACGTTCCATGTACAAAGAGTCAAATTCATCATTGCGTCCACTTTTGCATTATCCTGCATGTATCCAATTTATTGCAGCTTACTCTCCATATCTGGTAGGTCGGAATATGTAACCCCCCCACCCCCACACCCCCATTGAACATAATCACAACTCAAACACATTGAACAAGCAACCAGTGCATCCTAGCCATCATATTAACCTCAAAAAACTAAATAACACTAGCTAAATGAAAAACAACATAATATTTAAAGCTCTCTCTAACTTCCACTAACATAAAGTAGCTCCACAGCCAATCATAAACATATCACATCAAAGCATTCCCTGGGTCCAGAAACCCCACTCCCAGCATGAATGACGAAAAACAATCCAGAAACATGGCAACAGTGTTCCCAATCATATTATGTATGTCCGAGGAGCAAACAACATATCTTTATCTCGTAGCAGGTTCCTAGCGGGGATGAATGCTGCTCGGCGCTTCACGACAGCCTGGGCATGTCCCGAAAAATCAAAATGCGGTTGTCTCCGAGGGTCAGATGTTTCTTGCCTGAAACCTTCCAAAATATTTCCTCCACAGTATGACAGTAGTTGAGCCTCGCAGTTAAGTGCTGCAGTGTGCTCGGTCCAGCAGCAGTGTTTCCTCCAGGCCCAATGAGTCTCGCAGAAGTTGCGCCACAAAGTCCCTCACACGCTGTCCATGTTCTTTATCTTCTGGCACTCCAACTATCCCTATACGTTGCCTCCTTGAACAACCTTCCAGATCCATTAAATTTTTCAGTTAGTTGTTCCACTTGCCCCGTAAGATGCGTTACTTTTCTCTCCAGTTCCGGCACGGAGCTCGATGTACTTGAGGCAGATTTCGCCATGTCTTTAAGTTGGTTGTTATGTTGTTCTACTTCCTGCCTCAAAGATGAGACGGCCACCTCATTTTCAGCACTCAATGCTGCAATTTCACCTCGCAGAGTATTGCAAATGTCCATCTTGATCTGAGTCAATTTGGCGACCAAAGACGCAAACACGGTCAGCACTTGTTGGTTGTCTCGTGGGGGCTCCTCATTAACATTGCATGCGGCCTGGCTAGCATCATCATTTTCAGCCAAGGCTACAAACGAGGCCGCAGCTTCTGGCGCCGTTGGGTTTTGCGTTCATCTTTTTCGGTGACATTATCCGAGCAAAATGTGTTGTTCTGGATGATTAATTGGTGTTTTAAGCTCAAGACACACCTTTTTAGTTTGGCTTTCAACAACTTTTAAATAATTTATCTTTTCTTTTGATTGAAGATTATTTTTTTCTATCTTATCTTACTGATTCTAGTTCTTAGACTATACTACTGTTCTGTCTTTTAGTTTTGTTGCTCTCTGCCGTTGTCAGCTTTTAGCTCCAGTGTTTCCTCACGGGGGAGCCTCCGCTTTGAGGGAGGGGTGGCTGCCCTTCCCGCGGGGCCTGTCATCGCAGGGACTCCTTGGGTCTGGGTGGCCCGCGGCCTCTACACTTTGTGTGGGGTCCGCCTGTCTAATCCGGGCCTCTATGGTGGTGGCGCCCCTGTGGCCGTGGGCTGTCATTCCCCTCGGCGCGGAGAGCTCCCCTTGGGTACCCTTTCCTCATATGGTTTCTCTGTGCCTTGTCATGTCTTTTTAACACATTTTATCAGGTTGTGCAGTTTGTGTGGGTGTGTGTGAATGATTGCTGATGTACTAATGGATATCTGTCTTGGGTTTGTTGGGAGGGAGGGCATGAACGGATTTTTTTTTTTTTCTAATTATCTCTGTTTTGCTTTGAATGTTTTAAAGCACTTTGAGTTGCATTTTTATGTATGAAAAGTGCTATATAAAGAAAATGTGATTGATTGATGTGATTTGAAAAAAAAACTGTCTCACTTCGATGATTTTCGTAATTTCACCAACTTAGCTGTAGGAGCCACAGACGTGCGTGTCCTCACTCTACTATGACTATTGGTAGCTTACAGCTAGAATTCTTTATGGCGGGTACAAAAGAATAAAAACAAGAAGATTGTACATTCAACTTGTATTGAACTGTGCAGCTTGTACCAGCATTCCTGACTTGTTTTAGTGTTTTAGTTTTGAAATTGATGGCGATATTGTGGCCTTCATTTTTTTGTTTCAACTAATCTTGGCAGTTCTAGTGTCAAGTAATTTACGCAAAGTGCGTGCACTTTAGAGGAGAAACATGAGAGCAGCTATAGTTAATGTGGCGTTGATAATCGATTCTTTTATTTACATCAATGCATATTTTTAAAGCAGTTTAAATTGATTTTAGATGAATTGTTAAATCCTTAGAAAATTATCAAACGATGTGTAAATTCTTCATATGTGGTGTCAGAAATAAGATTTCAACTGATTGAAATACATAAATACAATTTCACACACAAAAAGTATTGCCTGTCTTATCGTCCAGTGATATTGAATAAAAAGAATGTATAACTACAAATAATATACCTGGTGAATTAATTAACTATGATGTGTTGTATATTTCTGCAATTTAGTAGTCATGATTTTGTCAAGTATTTTAATTTCTATTATGTCATTTTCTCGTGGCTCTGTATCGATCTCCACGTCCTCATTGACATGGTCTCCCAAGTCAGGCGGTCCATCTGAGGGTATGTGTTCATCGTCGATCTAGTTTAGGGGTGCCCATTACGTTGATCGCGATCGACCGGTCAATCGTAAAGGCATTGTGGGTAGATCGCCAGCCTATCATCCATCCTGACTCCTCACTACATTGCTACGTTCATGCCAACTGCGTTGGGACTGCGTTCTGGCAGCACGTGAATTGGAGTCAATGTAGTTCGCGCGGGCAGGCGCGGTTGCGTGCGGGGCGGCGCAAATGATGCGATTGGAGCGGTGGGAAGCGGAGCAAAGCACCGAAAATCCACCCATTCGCTCCATTCGGCGCGTGAGGTATATTTTAATATAGACTAGTGCAGTTAGACTTCATTTACGCCTGTGTTAAGTGAGAAGTGGCCGCTCATGTGTTCCAAGGGCAGCAGGTCACTGGCTTGCTAAGGGGGAGGCAGGATGTCCTCAGACAGGGGGTAAGCTCTCCTGTGCTTTGCCTGTCGTAAACTGAGTATTCTCAAGACAATCAATCTTAGCGGGTGCAACTAGAAGCAGACTTTGTGGCGCCTCTCGCCTTTGGGTCTTTTAGACGGGAAACAGACAAAGGAATTAGCTATTCAAGTGCGCCCAATGCACATGTAATTATCAAGTTTGAATATTCATCCTGCTCCCCATAAGAAAGGAGACGCGAGACGGGAGGAGTGCGCGCCACAGCAACTCAGAGAGCAACTTCTTTTGGCATCAGCTGTATGGGTCTCAATAAAATCTTGTTTCCGATCAACTGAATTGTTGGACAAGTCTTTTTCATCATCAACTCAGCCTGGCATTGCGTCTGCTCCGGACAGACGCATCGACTGACCCTGCTCATCTAAAGAAAATACACTACACGCGTATTCGGGATGTGCGCGACTAGTCGTTTAACCGTCTACAATTCATTAAATGTTTAGTATTTTACTAGTCGGTTAAACGCTGCATTTGCTGCAAGTATCACGCATCTTGTTGCGCACGCCTCTGCCTTAGCCTCTCTAAACAAGCTGAGCACCAAGAGAGAGAATTGCTCCCCTCCCCCCCGCCCACACGCACACATAGTAGGGGGCGGGGACACTAAGTTTGGGGAAGAATATTTAGAAAAATAAATTCTGATGGTGTCACAGCTACCATGAAAAACAACGGCACCGTTTGGCAGTATTTTGATGGAGCAGATGACAACAAGGTCTGTAGGCTTCATAAGCACAAACTCGCTTAAGACCACTCTCCCGGGGCGATGAGAAAGCACATCCAAACGCCAGATGTGAACCTGCAGGTCGATGGCGGCGGGGCCAGGCAGACGAGCGTTTGTTCCAGCCGGACTGGCGCAGTCATGCTCACCGCACAGCAAAGATTACCCAACTAATTTGTAAAATGACGCGATATGCTGCCGCTTTCTTTTGTTGAGGGAAAAGGGTTCGAAAAATGAATGCTGTATATCGAGCCTGAGTACGTGGTGCCAAGTCGCAAAACAATAACGCCCCAACTCAAGAGTAGCTATAACCAAATGAAAGAGGAGATGCTACAAGCGTTTGAGCGGGTCAACTATGTGGCGACAACTACAGACGGATGGACGTCCATAGCCACCAAATCTTACATGACTATAACGTGTCATTAAGTGGACAAAGGGCATCTCCGCAGGTGTGTGCTTCATGCGCCTTGGAGGAAAGACACACAGCTGAAAACTTGGCTGCTCACCTGCGGAGTGTGATGGGTACGTGACACTAGAAAATAAATTCGTCGCCTATGTGCATGGTAATGCACCAAACATGGCGAATGAGACCCTGCTGGACTGGGAGTCAGTACCATTACTCACTACATTATTCTTCATAAATGCCATGCATTGCATTGGCAAATGTATCATAAATGTATTTTTTTTTTCAATTGTTCACTTTAATTCAGTCAGTTGTTGTTACATCAATAGAATTTAAATTAACAAACTGTCAATGTTTGGGCTAAAATAACCCCTAATGTAAATACACAAAACATTTGCATTTTAAACTTTGAATTCAATATGTATTAAATTTCAAGTTTTCTTGCTGAAAGACTAGTCGCAAACGGGCAAATTAGTCGAAATTCCCATCCCATATAAAACAAGTCAACTTTTTGCCATTTCGCCTCACGGCAGCCAATCAGCATCGGGCATACTACGTCACACACAGCCAGACAGTGTCCTGTTCACTCGGCGGCTTTTTTAAAAAATTTTTTTTACAGTTCTTGAACTTTACCAAGACAGCTATATTGTCAGCATTAGCATAGTGTGCAAAAAAGTTGGCTTGTTTTATACACGCCGAATCGAGCGAATGGGCGGATTGTTGTTGCTGCAAATCTGTTTGAGGCTGGCTATCGTCGGGTACTGTCCGGACTATGTGCCCCTGGCTGATTCCATTCAGTGCAAGTCATCAGAGTAATGTAATTACAAAACATATTTTTTTTGTATTGTACTATGTAGGTTGATGCAGTCATGCAAGGTACACCAGTACACGGTACACAACAATAATTCTCAATATATGTTTAATAAATGTGTTTTGCATTTTTAGTAGGTGGTAGATCATTTTTACTCGGTCATGTCATAAGTAGCTCTCTGGCTGAAAAAGTGTGGGCACCCCTGATCTAGACTGTCATCAGTGTTTGTCTCCATCTCCAACTCTGCTGTTTTTTCAGCCCATTCCGTCTGGATCTCAGTCATCACTTGCAGTTACACTCAGACTCAGCATTCAGGGTCAGAGTTGTGGTAGGTTGATTGGACACTCTAAATTGCCCCTAGGTGTGACTGTGAGTGTGGATGTTTGTTTGTCTCTGTGTGCCCTGGAAACCAGTTCAGGGTGTGCCCCGCCTACTGCCCGAAGACAGCTGGGTTAGGCTCCAGCACGCCCACGACCCTTGTGAGGATAAGCGGTATAGATAATGGATGGACATTGAAACTAATATTTTCAATTAAAATGTGCACAACTTTGTTGGCTTGTGCATGAAAACTTCAAAATAGATACGACAGTCAATAAGGTCTTAGCACTACAGCATTGTAAACTGGAATTTTCTGGGAGTGTAGCTCAAAATCCATTAAATACTTGGGTTAATCCATCCATCCATCCATCCATTATCTATACCGCTTGTCCTCACAAGGGTCACGGACATGTTGGAGCCTATCCCAGCTGTCATCGGGCAGTAGGCAGGGGACACCCCGATCTGGTTGCCAGCCAATCCCAGGGCTACTTGGTTAATGTGTACTGATATATAATTTGGTCTTCTAGTTCATATACAACCGACAAATATATCAGCAGGCGTGCTTGTATATTAACAACAAGTTTGTACCACAAAAACATCAATGACAATCAATAATTTGTTAGAAGATAAACCTCACTCCCCACTTGTGTCACTACAGTTCTGTTAAAGATATCTCAAAGTATAAAACACAATCAGACTCAGTGACGTCTACAAACAAATTATGGGACATATATTTTGTTTTTTTTCTTTTGCATCAAACACTACAATGTCCTTGTTTTTTGTGTTCTATGAGACTACCCTATTTTCCGGGCTATAAGCCGCACCTTTATATAAGCTGCACCTATGTTGAAAACTTTTATATTTACTGCATTTACAGAACATAATGAACTGTAAATGTACATGTATGTACCTGAGCAGATTCTTTACTAACAGTGCAACGTTGTTGATTAAAACGGAACAGAACCAAGAGAAAATAAACAGTAGGGCTGTGCAATTAATCGAAATTCAATTACGATTTCGATTATTACACTCCACGATTACAAAATTGGCATAATTGTAAAAAAACAATTATTAATACTAATTTTGAGTTGTTTTGAGGCATGCACATTTACTCCGCTGCACCGCCTTCTCCAAGCTAGCTAGCCAGCCAGCCCGCACGTCACACTGCACACGCTCCTACTTAATGTTTTAACAGAGTAGCAGACCTAAAAATGGCACAAGACCCGCCACAGGAACGACTTGGAAACAAGCAAGGCAAGGTAAATCGCTTATTTGGTTACATTTTGGGTTTGCCGTGGTAGACGCCGAGCAAAGACATATAAAGTGCAAGTTGTCGTTGCATCCACCGGCAACACAACAAATCTATTCAACCATCTATTGGTTTACGATGATGTTATCATACACCAAAGCAAGAAAACACAGAGTAAGATTTGGCGTCGTCTGCAACGCAATCTCAGTCGTAGAAACACTGTACGCAGCAACCCCCACCCATCAATCGGAGGGACACAAAAGATAACAGAATCTAATGCCCGGACAAGGCTTCCAAATGTTTAGGGCACAGACTCCACTTCGCAATCGGCACGAGGGATTTATTTTAAATAACATATCTTATGCAAATATACACTACTTTTACTAGCACAAAAATAGAAACCATGCTAAACACTATTCGATTATTAAATTTCTTTTGTAGTCTATAATATGAAGTCAAATATTTTGTGTTCATTTTTGTTTCAAATTGCTTAAAATGCAATTTGCAAACATTATTGGTCATTATATTGTAATAGTTTATATATGGCCTACTGTAATTTAGAAGTATTGTATAGATTACGTACTAGTATGTAACAGTCAACATTCAAAATAGTTTGACCCAATCAGCATATTCAATTTATAATTACTTTAACTTTGTCTACTATATGTAAATATTACTTTAAAAACAAAAAACAAAAAGGCTCCAGACAAAGGTCTAAATGTATAGATGAATAGCATGTCTGTTATTCTGTCAAAATTGGCATTTTACTCCAAGCAGTTTACTACTTTGGCAATTTATAAGTGCATAGCAAATTAACTTGTTTCTTTATTCAAGGAAACCATACTTTAATTTATACATTTGCACTTTAAAAAAAAATTAAAATGTAATAAATGTTGTTGGGTCCAAAACGAACTTAAATTATTATAGCGTTTCAAAGAATTTTGTCTTAATATTTTTTACATGTTTAAACATGTTTTGTAGCAAAAAAAAATTATCGTTTGAATAATATTACCTAATTAATCGTGATTAATATTTTTTTCATAATCGAGCAGCCCTCATAAACAGTACCATATTTTCAAAAGTCTTAAAAGGCACAAAAGAGAGAGTCAGAAAAGAGCCAGAGCTCAAAGGTCCCCGCGTACACTGCGGCCTCCTTTTTGGGAACATTCTGGCTTTCCTGTTGCCCATCGCCGATGGGGAAAGGTGCGTGGATAAATCCGAAAGTTGTGTGCCAACATTGCTACATGAAATCGGCGGCTATGTTGTGGCTAGCAGTCTAACATGCACGGCATCATCCGACTGGGAATGTTTCTTAGACGAGGAAGCAAGCAGTGTTTTAAGCCCAAAACGCCAAACTTAAATAGCGAGATTTGTCACATTGCAGCGTCTTCCAGGAACACGCCGTCAGACGTAGTTTAATTATCACGTTTTTATTAATCCAAGTACAACTGCTCGCGCTCTTCTTTCTCCGCTGCTCCACTCGCTTGCCCTACGATGCATTCATGAACCTCGGAAACATCACAACTCCGCAACACACAAATCCGACCACAACACAGATAACCCAATTCGTTACAATATGCTGTTAAACATTCAAAGATTTCAATGCCTAAAAAGTGTATACAATTACATAAAGACTTTTTAAAGTTACTGTATTTTTTTCATTATGAAAAGAGTTTTAATATAGTTAGCAATAATTGTAACTGTTGTTGTATGTGTTTTTTTTAAATCACAAAAAGTGTATACATGTGCTGTAATGACAACTTGTCTTTAACTTGAATACTTAGGTAGGTTATAGGCTATTGCTGCTGAGTGTTTAAAGATTTTAGTGTCTTAATAATTTACAAAATTAAGAGATCTTTATTGTTAGTGCATTTTTTATTCTGGTGTAATTTCTTAGAATATCACCCGAATGGTTCGCTTTTATTTCTTTTTTCGAAAAAAGTACAGTTTACTTGTCATCTTTTCAAAATAAAAATATTAAAAAAAAAAAAAAATCCAATCAAAAGGGCTGGATGAACGAGGAGAAAATGAGAGAGTGGCTGACTGCGGGTGATTTTCCCCAAATACTGTATATATTTCTACCTCGTACCTAATCGCTTCACTGTATAAATGCCCCGACACGCTGGACCACATTTACTTCTGCAAACACGGGAGTGACATCTTCTCGCATGCAGGCCACTTTCGTGACGCATTTGTTCATACAACAGGCAAGACCGAGGTCGCATTTAAAATGTAATATGAAAGCTTACACACACAAAAAATCAGATTTTTAAAAAAAAATCAGAATTGAGCATTAAGACCTGCGGTGTGAACCTAGCCAAAGAGACCGGATGTTTTTTTAGGCACGTCAGCGACGCTGTTAAAATCTGTGACTCCATGCGCACCCATCTCACAGCTGCTGTGAAAAAAAAAAATGAAGCAAATGAACTCAGATCTTGCCATTATTCCCGTAGGCTTAACAAAGGAACTCCAACCACTGGACATCGGTGTAAATAGGGCATTCAAAGTTAAGTTGCGAGCGGCGTGGGAGCGATGGATGACGGACGGCGAACACAGCTTCACAAAGACTGGGAAGCAGCGCCAGGCAAGTTTCGCCACAATTTGTGAATGGATTGTGGATACTTGGGCTAAAGTGTCTGCTTGCACTGTTGTGCGAGCTTTTGCAAAAACCGGCATCGTTTCTGAGGAGCTACACGGCAACAAAACTGACTCGGACAATGACGAAAGCGAACCTGGCGTGTTTAATGGAGAGCTTTCCCAGCTGTTTCGGATACCGAAGATGAGGACTTTGATGTATTTGTGGATGACAGTTAATCACTGACAATTACGTGAGTACATTGTTAAATGTTTCAATAAAAAACAACCAAACTCAGTTTTGCTCCCGCTGCTTTTAAAAACATACGTTAGCATGCTTGCTGCCGTGTGTTTTAAGCTATCGTATGTTTTACCATGCCTGCGCCAATAATGCGATGCCCGCCTTATGTGTGTGTTAAATACAGAAATAGCACCTGTAACTGAGGCTGTGCCTTTTAATACGATGCGCCTTTTGGTCGTGAAAATACGGTACTTATCATCGGCCGGCTGCCGCTACAATTTGTCAGCTAATGTCTACCAGACTCCACCATCCATTTTTCTACTACATATATGTGAACTGTCTTGTTTTATGCTAATAAAGTCAGCCAATCTTTCAGCCAAACACACGACGTGCTGCCAACTGTACTAAATCAGCAATAGCATTTCACATCGAAACAACAGAACATACGTAGCATCAGCCAATCACATTCATGTGCACTTCAGGGACCTCTTGGAAAACATAAAATCAAAGAACTACAGCACCTAATGCAATAACCTAGTGCATATTGCCCTCGCCTGTTGAACTCCTCCACCTGCAGTCACATCCAGTTAATAGCTGGGCAAATGTATTGTATTGACTTGTACTGTAATTCCGGTTAGGGCACCCCGAGCGGTGGAAGAAAAATCCACAGAATAGCCGCACCGGACTATAAACCGCATGGCTCAAAACCTAGGCAAAAAGTCACGGCTTATAGTCTGGAAAATAAGGTACTTAAATTAATCAATAAAAACGGAGCGACCAATTTAGCAAGAGCTATTAACAGTATCCATACAATACATAGGGGTGGGCGATATGGGGGGGAAAAAAAAAAAAAAACAATATTTTTTCAAAAAACTCGATATATTTTACAAAATATATTTTAAATTTGCACTTGCTTCACAGACCAATTGTGGATAGACAGCGTTTGTGAACAACATCTCTTTTCAATTGCTAAATACAGCTTCTCTAAAACATAATGATATTCTACACAATATTTAACAATAAAGAGAAAAACATTATGTATATGCTTACATTGATTTTTGGGAATATTTATGTCATTCATTTAAATGTCTCTGCTGTTATTCCATAATGATGTGACATTTTGAGCTGCAGTAAGTACTGGGGTACCACTGCTGATTACTACTAGAGGAATCAGAATGAGAGAAAGGTGTTTACTACAGCAATCAGAATGAGAAAAAAATGTATTCATGTGAATGTGTCACCCAGCGAGAGAAAAAAAAAAAAAGACGTCGTCATGACAACACCCATTCTTATACATTGGCCACCGTATTGAGAATAAAGTTAAATAACAAAACTGCAATTTACCGAAAAGTGTATTTTCCTACTCATTCATCGCTGTGATATGTAGACTTGTGACTTTATTCATTTTTGGGTGGCGTCACACTAATAAGCTGTCGTAGTTTGTGCAACAACATGCCTCAGGAATACAGGCTAGTTATGAATGTTGCGGACTAAAAGCGTGTAAACTGAATGTTAACCGATCATCCAGGATGTCACGTTTGACTTGCTTGCTAAAATACTGAGCGTGTGTGTGCGTGAGTACGTTTATATTTGTTGGTTCAACTCGGAGGGCGGCACGGTGGTCGACTGGTTAGCACGTCCGCCTCACAGTTCAGAGGTCGTGGGTTCGATCCCGGCTCCGGCCTCCCTGTGTGGAGTTTGCATGTTCTCCCCGTGCCTGCGTGGGTTTTCTCCGGGCACTCCGGTTTCCTCCCACATTCCAAAAACATGCATGGTAAGTTGATTGGATACTCTAAATTGCCCCTAGGTGTGATTGTGAGTGCGGATGTTTGTCTCTGTGTGCCCTGCGATTGGCTGGCAACCAGTTCAGGGTGTCCCCCGCCTACTGCCCAAAGACAGCTGGGATAGGCTCCAGCACGCCCCGCGACCCTTGTGAGGAGAAGCGGTACAGATAATGGATGGATGGATGGTTCAACTCGGCAGCTGTTTTCTGAGTGTATGTGTTTAAGCTTTTGCTTAGCGTGCTTGCGTGGCCGCCAAGTTTTTCTCGTAATCCATATGGCTCGTGGTGCAACAGAATTGCTCTTCACGGTGAGTGCTTTGGCACATCTAACAATGTTATTCCCACCGACGTCAGTCTTGTCAACCCCAAACCATTTACAGACTACGGAGGACGTGGACTCGCACTTCGCTATGAATCCCCGCTCGACACTCCTCTATGTTTTGAAACAGCTCCGCTGCAGTGTGGACAGAGTCTCATGACCGGGTCCTGCCCGCTGATTCGGCAAATGATTATCACTTCCTCTTCCTCTGCAGTCAATGCACCCTGATTTTCAGCACTTCCTCATACTTTGCAGCCGCCGACTTGACTCGAGTCGTTATGCTTTTAGAGGCAGTATCAATACTCAATAATGTAAAATTACACATCGTGAAAGCAAGATTGACGATGATATCGATATCAAAATATATCGCCCACCTCTAACAATACATACAATTTTTGTCGACGTGCTGAATTGTGGGTACGGGTGACTAAAATACAGTATGGTTACAGATTTGACTAAACGTGGAAAACAGATCTACATTAGCCACGTACTAATCGTAACAGTGAAACATGTCATTAGATTGACGTAAACCTGTCATGTCATGTCATCTTCCAAACCGCTTATCCTATACAGGGTCGCGGGGAGTTGCTGGAGCCTATCCCAGCCGTCAATGGGCGAAGGCAGACTACACCCCGAACTGGTCGCCAGCCAGTCGCAGGGCACACATAGACACTGTCACTGAGCGGGAATCGATCCCACGCTGCCCGCGCACAACTCAGGCGTGTGTACCACTACACTATCAGCGGACTGACGTAAACCTATGAGTCCAAAGTAGAGGTGGGCGATATTTATTATCGATATCGTGAACGCAAGGTTCACGATGTGTAATTTTACATTATCGAGTTTTAATACTGCCTCTGACTCGAGTCAGTTGACGGCCGCAAAATATGAGGAAATGCTGAAAAATCAGTGCGCATTGATGGCAGAGGAGGAGGAAATTCGCCGAATCAGTGGGCAGAACCCGGTCACATGACACTGTCCGCACTACAGCCAAGCCGTTTCCTCCTCATTTCGTGGAGGAGTGTCTAGCGGGACTTCTTAGTGAGGTTCGAGTCCGCGTCGTCCGTAGTCTGTAAATGCTTTGGAGTTGACTGACGTCGGTGGGAATAACATCGTTAGATGTGCCAAAACGGTCACCGTGAAGAGCAATTTTGTTGCAACACGAGCCATATGGATTACAAGGAAAACTTGCCGACCGCGCAAGCACGCTAAACAAAAGCTTAAACACAAATAGTCAGAAAACAGTCGCCGAGTTGAACCAACAAATATAAACGCATGCACTCACTCACGCACACACACACTCAATACTTTCGCGAGAAAGTCAAAAGATCATCCTGGACTAGCCTGTATTCCGGAGACATGTTGCACAAACTACGGCGGCTTATTAGTGTGACGCCAGCATACACCCAAACATGAATAAAGTTACAAGTATACATGTCACAGCGTTGAAATAATGGGAAAATGCGCTTTTTGGTAAATTGCAGTTTTGTTATTCAACTTTATTCTGAATACGTTGGCCAATGTATGAGAATGGGTGTTGTCATGACGACGTCTTTTTTTTCTCTCGCTGGTTGACACTTCGTCACACGTCACATATCAAATACATTTTTTGTCATTCTGATTGCTGTAGTTAACACCATTTTTTCATTCTTATTGCTCTAATAGTTGGCAGTGGTACACCAGTACTTATTGCAGCTCAAAATGTCACATCATTATAGAATAACAGCAAAGACATTTAAATGACTTAAATATTCCCAAAAATCAATGTTCGTCCATACATTATGTTTTGCAGTAGCTGTATTTAGCAATTTAAAAGAGATGTTGTTCACAAACACCGTCTATCTACAATTGGTCTGTGAAGAAAGTGCAGATTCAAAATATTTTCTGTAGAATATCGTCAATTTATCGTTAGTTTTTTGAAAAAATAAAGATTTTTATTTTTTGCTCATATCGCCCACCCCTAGTCCAAAGCTATTATTTAAGATAGAACAACTTTTTGCTGACTTTACCTGCTGTGAAGATGCGTCTCCTGCTTGAAGCACCGTCCGATCCGCTCGCCATCTTTGTTTTCTTCTCTACGCATACGCAGGGGGGGCGAATCGCGGATCGATTAACTCCCCTAGGTACATGTCTGATACCTGTGTGACGTCATCCTAATTGGCATGTTGTATTGATTCGACCTCTCACAAAGTCATTTGTATCCTCAGCTGGCAATTCGTGCGTAGTGAAGATTTGTAGTCGTAGAAGCGACAGTTGTATTCACAAAGCAATGAACTCAGATTTTGGATTTGTACTCCCAAGAAAACATTTCACACACATAATGATTTTGATTCATAATCACAAGAAAAATATTCAAACCCTCACAATTTTGATTTGTACTTACAAGAAAAAAAAATCAATCCCTCACAATTTTGATTCATACTCAAAAGAAAAAAATAAATCAAACCCTCACAATTTTTATTTGTATTCACGGGGATAATTAAAACACACATTATTACTATTACAGATACGAATCGTTAATCACGCATACGCCTTTTTAGACAGCTACTGTAATTTACTCCATAGACACACTGCACTCCCACAAAAGTGCATCAACGGTCAGTGCGTCATCTACTGGAGAAACGTGGGCACTGCATGGACAAGAAGAAATCATTGAATTATTCTTTTTTTTTTTCTTTTCGTTTTTCGGCTGGCTGGATTAAAAATTAAAAGGTCTTGCAGAAAAGGCTCCAAGGCCGTATATCAATCTTTCCGGCATCCATTAAAGTTCAACTGAGAATATGCAGTCCTCTGGTAGTTAGCATTAGCATAGCGAGCATTAAAGGTACAAGATAGAAGGGCAAGGGCTCCCCGAGAACCTTTCAGGGTTCTGCCATAACCTTTCAACCATTTCATCAAGTAATAAAGTGATTCGTTTTCTTCATTATTCTCATTTCAACTTGTCATTGGCGACGTAGTGAACAGGGAGCGCGAACCCTAGAAAAAAGACTGGTTCAATTACTATTGCGATGAATAATCCAGTGCACTTTATGGTCTGAAAAATATTGTAACTTAATCAGATATACTACTATTCTTGATTTTAGATTTTTAAAAATATGTGTCCATATCCTTTGTTTTAAGACGAGGTGCATCATGTATTTTTTTAATATACTTGTGTGTTTTTCTTTCATTGCAGCGATTTCTAAGTAAATATGTTTTGTTTGATCCTGTACACCAGTAATAAATCTCAGCGAGTAATGAAAAACATAAACCCTATCAACCTTTTATGAAGAGAGGAGAAAATAATTTTCTATTGTGATCAGAAAAGTGGATAAATTGAAGCTGTTGAACACACAATGGTGTGATTGTACGGTAGTTCTAAACCTTAACCTTTTTCTCGTTACATTGATTACAACATACTGGTTAGGTATATGTAAAGCAACATAAAGTCCCTTCCCCTTCCCCCAGTAGTCGAGTACAGAGTAGGGAGTAATTGCGATTTTTACAGAACAATGGTGACCGGATGGTGAAGAATGGTGAAAAAAAGACACTTGGTTTGCCCTTGGTCAAATTGTTGGGCTGTTCATACCGGAGTTAGGATGTTAGTTGAAAACTAATCCAGTCATTCAAGCCCTTTCGGACATAAAAGCTCGCAAGGCAAATGGCTGGGCTGTGGACTTTCTAGTCCTAATTCAGCACTATGACGAAGTATCGCGTGTTAAATCAATTTTGTAAATTTCCGTATTGGCCACTACTACAATCACAAGTTGATCCCAGAAATGTTGCTAACAACAGAAAATGGGTAGTCTAAAAAAGTGACCGTAAATTGTGCACAAACCTGCTCTATGAAGCACATCTCGAAGCCGCTTCTTGCAAATAGCGTCCAGTAGTTGCCGCTTGTTCTCTTTCACGTCACGAAGTTTCTCTTCGTAATCTGCTGTTTTTCTTGCGCACATTTTCAAACGATAATCGCTTGACTTTATGATAACACTTGAGGCTCATAAACGCGTTACTTTGTTTGCGGCTAGAAAGCTACAACTAAACCAAACTCAGCAGGGCCGAAAAGCCTCAACGTGCACCGAGACTATTTGAATGAACAAAGATTTAATGAATGCACTTTTAATTCCAGAGAAGTAGCGATGGCCGTTCCGCGTCAATACGCAATTACGTTCGCTACTACTATTTCAGAAATATGTAGTTTAGAAAGTGTGACAGTTTCGTCAAAAAGACGTATGCGGAGGTAGCGCTGTAGCTAATAATGTACGGCAAAGACAGTGGGACATACTTTGTCAGGAACGCGCGATTTATAAAAACAACAGACGAGCAAAAGTAAATGCTATATGTAACAAATATCCGTGCTTTTACAAATAATTTAATAAAAACATTTAGTTGTAAAGATTTATCTTATCTTATTGTTGTAATTGTATGCAATTGTTATTATATTTTGTGTACCTTAAAGTCAATTCACGTGTTAGTGATACAAATTATGTCCAAGTGGAGATGCCGAGCGAGTAAAAATTGGCCGGACGTTCGATTAGGTGGTGGGCCGAGAGCAGATTTCGTGCGTTTAAAACATCCCAGGATTGATTTAATTCTTGTTTCTTCGTTTTGTTATCATCAGTTTTCAACAAATCCCAAATTGTTGGCATTACTCTTACCTCTTGCAATTTTTTTTATTCAGCGTTAACTTTGCGTACATTACTGGGTCCGACAAACCAAGCCGAGTAGTATGGGTGATAATCTGTGCCATCGGAGTTTGGATTCGAAATTCTAACGCTGAATTTTTTTTTTTTTTTGCATAAAAAATCCCAACATTGAATTCTTTTTCACCATTGAAATTCAACATGTAAAAAAAATGCCTGGAAAAAATTTAGCTGCCAATAGAATTCAACAGCAAAAAATAAATAAAATAAAATAAAAATTTAAGTGCAAACAATTCAGCTACAAAAAAATTGCTTTGCTTGTCTCACGTGTCTGTCTGCGCTTTCCTCTTTTTCCACTGCTTGCGACAAGGTATCGGCGGCGTACATGTATTTTCGTGGTGTGTATATCATGTGTACGTCGTATTTTTGTAGCCTGATTAGCATGCGCGGTATCCGTACCGGACAGTCATTCAAGGTTTTGTTCATGATTGACACCAAAGGTTTATGATCAGTTTCCACTTCAAACCTCTGGCCGTAGACGAATTGATGGAAACGCTCACATGCATACAAACTTGCCAACAATCCTTTCTCAATTTGGGCGTATCTTGATTCAGCACTTGTTAAGGCATGGGACGCGTATGCAACAGGTGACCATTGGTCTTTATGTTGCTGCAGCAGCACTGCTCCCAGGCCATACTGTGAAGCATCTGCTGAAATCCTGGTGCTCTTTTCTGGGTCGTAGAACTTTAATACAGGCTCTTGTGTCAGAGTCTCGTTCTGTTTTTTTAAACATTGCTCTTGTTCGTGGGACCATATCCATTCATTCTTTTGTTCCAAAATAGTCCTGAGAGGTGCCGACTGTGTTGACAGTTGAGGAATGAACTTGACAAGGTAGGTGACCATGCCTAGAAACCGTCTGACCTCATCTTTGTTGGTTGGTCTTTCCATGTTGTCGATTGCTGAAGTTTTTCTCGGGTCTGGCTTCACTCCCACTCACGTCTCCCATGAAGGTAAGTGATTCCACTCCAAACTCTAATTTGTCTTTGTTTAGTTTTAAGTTCACCTCCCTCATCTTGTCCAACACTTGTTTCAGTCTTTCGTCATGTTCTTCTCGAGTTGAGCCCCAAACTATGATGTCATCCATCATTGTCTCCACTCCAGGTATGTGCTCGAAAATCATGTGTATGGTTTTGTGGTAGACTTCTGGTGCTGACAAGATACCATAAGGCAGACGAAGAAACCTGCACCTGTCCTCCAGGGTGTTGAATGTACACAATCGAGAACTCTCCTCATCTAGCCTCAGCTGCCAGAAACCCGACGAAACATCTAATTTATTGAACCATTTGGCCCCAGCAAATTGTGCCATGATTTCTTCTCTAGTTGGTAACTTGAAGTGTTCTCTTTTTATTGCTTTGTTTAGATCCCTTGGATCCAAGCATGTCTCAGAGGACCTGTTTTCTTTTGCACAACAACCAATGAGCTGACCCATTCAGTTGGCTCATCAATCTTTGATGACTCCTAGTTTTTCCATTCGCGCTAATTCATCCTTCAGTTTTTTCCACAGTGCAAAAGGAACCTTTCTGCAAGGGTGCACAACAGGAGTCACATCTTTATCCAAGTGGATTTTATGCAGTCCAGGAGGACATCCAAGTCCTTCGAAACAGTCTTTATACTCCTCCATGAGGGAGTCTTGAGCATTTGCTGTCTCTGATGAAGTCACTACAAACACTTTTTTTTTACCAGATTGAGCTTCATGCATGCACTGAGTCCCAGAATTGGTTGTACACTCATATGTGAGTGTTTTGTAGTTCTTCAAAGACAACAGGTTCACATGAGCACCTGTATCAAGCTTGAACGGAATGATTGTCTCGTTAACTGTGATTGGCACAATCCATTCCTCTTTTTCAGTTGTGCACGCGTGCACCGCATCCACAATATACTCCTCACTGTCGTCATCTTCTTCAACAGTGTGAACTTTGGGTCTTGTAGCTGCCTTACAACATTTTGCATAATGATTTCCCTTTCCATAGTTGTTACAGGATTTTCCAAATGCAGGACAAGATTTTGGCTTGTGACTGTATCCACATTTGCTGCATTTAAACTATTACGATTACTTTTTTTGGCCTTTCTGTTTGGCAAATGTCTTCTTTTGTTGTTCTTCATGTATGGCATGCACTGTTGTTTCACCTCTCTTAGCTCTTTCGCTTGTGCTCGGGTGGTTTCTGCTGCTCTACACATACTGACAAACTTGTCCAGTGTAAGTCCAGTTTCTCCAAGCAGTCTCTCTCTGAGTGCATTATCCAATGTACCACAAACAATCCTGTCTCTCACTAAGGAGTCTCTCAGAGTGTCGAATTCACACGCTTTGCTTAATGTGTGTAGCTCTGCCAAGTACTGATCAAAAGGTACTCCTTGCCTCTGGTCATGTGTGAAAAACTTGTACCTTTCAAAAGTCACATTTTGTTTAGGTACAAAGTACTCTTCAAACTTTGTCATTAGTTGTGCCACAGTCAAGTTCGATACATCCAGCTGAAAGCTATTGTATGTCCAATGCATCTCCTATCACATGCAACAGAATGTGAGCCTTGAGTTTTTCATCCTCGCCTCCTGCTCCGCTTGCTGCTAAATATGCAGTAAATTTTTGCTTGAAACGCTTCCAATTATCGGCAAGATTACCAGTGAGTTGCATTAAGATTGGTGGATTTATTTTATCCATGACCACACTTTGGGGTTCGTGACCGGGATTACACAGATTTTTTTGTTGTTGTTGCTTTTGGCGGTCCTTTAACTCGGACACTGGATTCTCTTCTGCATGTTCGATCTGTCCTCTGTCCTTAGTCCCATTTCACTTCACCATCGGTCCTGGCCAACACACATCGTAGCAAGATGCGCTAGCATGTCTTTTTCTTCCCCCTCCCGTGCTACGTGGCTCCTCCGTGGCAAACCTTCTTTTCCCCGAAGCTGCTCATGACCACTTCTGACACCATGTGTTGTCTTTCAGCTCATGAAAGATGCAGACAAGGCATTTAGTTTTTACTCTGGCTCTTTACTCGTGTCCTTAGCATAGCATGAACATACTACTGCCTGCGGTTGGCAGTCAAGCGCACTCCACCCTCCTGGCATGCTGGGTAACGTAGTCCTTATGTTCTTACGCTCATAACACCACACACATCGTACGGTTTCTACTCTATGGACTATATGCACGCAACACTTCTGCGTTCGATGTAAGGCACCGAAGCTTCCAGTGCAGGGTAGATGCTGTAGCAGAGCGTGTTGTTCATGTGATGCAACTCTAGCCCAAGTCCGTAACAGGGACAAGGAGTGCTCCTTTGTTTAATACTAGGACCACCCGAATTCTAAAACTACTTAGATCTCCTAGAGCCATCATTTTTCTTTGATGGAACAGTTTAAAATGTTTAAATGCATGTAAAAAAACCTTAATGTGGCTTAATGAAAGCAAACTACGATCGATCACCACCAAAATACTTTGGCAATTGCTTTGATATTTTCAGAGATTGAAATGGGCATAAGTGGAGACGTGCATGTGAATTTTGGTGGCAATTGGTCGTAGTTTAATAAAATTAAGCCACAATCAGCTTTTTACATAAAGGGTTTTTTGACGGCTTGTGCTTTGGCAAAGATGTCATTGCCTAAAATGATTATTATTCTTATTATAGTATAACAGTTAAAGCAGCAATGGGCAAGAAATCGACCTTAAAGCAGAAGTCAACCCAAACGTTTTTTTTTTCAAGAATATGTTCCCGCACAGCATTCTGATTAATTTTGCATTAGTGGAATATAAATTAAGCAGCAAAATGCACTAGCCATCTCTGGGGGTGGCCATTTTGTCTTCTATCGACTGAAAATGACATCACAACTGCTCACAACGACCAATCACGGCTGACCTGTCTTCTGAATTTGAGCCGTGAATGGTCATTGTGAGCAGTTGTTATGTCATTTTCAGTCGACAGAAGACTAAATACCGCCCCCAGAGATGGCTTAAAACGAGTGGATTAACACTTATTCCACAAACGCAATATTTATCAGAATGCCCAGTTTCAACTAGTGGGCTTGCATAGAACATATTCTTGAAAAAAAATGTTTGAGTTGACTTTCCCTTTGCTAAAAAAAAATTCACAACTCTTTTGATGAAACATTGACTTACAAGTGGTTGAATGGGACTTTGTCATGCCCTGGGGGGGTCTGTATCATTTTTACTGTCATAAAACAACGTTGAGGAGGATGGGATCAACCCTGGCACACAAAAAAAGCACAATTGTCCTGAATTGCTTTACGGCATACTCACTTACTCCTTTCGCGATTGCATGCATGCATGCATTATCTATACCACTTATCCTCACAAGGGTCACGGGGAGTGCTGGAGCCTATCCCAGCAGTCTTCGGCAGTAGGCGGGGGACACCCTGAATTGGTTGCCAGCCAATCGCAGGGCACACAGAGACAAAACAAACATCTGCACCCACAATCACACCTAGGGGCAATTGTGTCCAATCAATCTACCAAGCATGTTTTTAGAATGTGGGAGGAAACCGGAGTACCCGGAGAAAACCCACGCAGGCACGGGGAGAACATGCAAACTCCACACAGGGAGGCCGGGGCTGGGATCGAACCCACGACCTCTGAACTGTGAGGCGGACGTGCTAACCAGTTGGTACCGTGCCGCCCCTTTCGCGAACGTTTACGCGCTATTACTGGTGTCATGGCAGCCCCAATACAAACAAAGAAAAGTATTGTTTAAACAAAATTAGATTAATTACCTCATCATAGGGGTGGGTGATATGACGATATTAGATCGTTAAGCGGTTTAACGTGTGCACGATCTCATAAAGCCGAAAGATCGTTTGATCGTCTACATGGCACATTCTAAACAGTTAATCTCCATGGCAGCGCAAAGCCGCTGACGCATATATCCGACCAAGCAATTACAGCACGCACAGTGCACCGTACGTGACACTCCCCGCCTCCCTGTTTGTTTGTATAGGAGCGCTATAGCATAAAGTCACCACAAAGCAGAGTTGGTCCTGAAAAGAAACTCCACATCCACAGTGTCGATTTGGTTTGGCTTTTCCTCAGAGGAGAAAGCGCAACCAGTTGTTTGCAAAGTTTGCAGAGACTCGGTTCGGACATCAGTGCCGACAGCTAAAGCAAACGGAGATCAGGCCATTGGTAGCCGGGGGCAGCCGCTAGCTCCAAGCTAACGCAACCCACGGTAACACAGCCATTTAACAAGAGCACTCCATATGAAAAAACAAGCAAGCATTGTAAAGAAGTAACTGAGGCAGTGACTTAATCATTACCTTGCTGAAGACATGATTCCCATTAAAACAGTGGAAAACGAGGGCTTTAAAAGACTCTTCAAAGTACTAGACCTGCGTTACGAGCTTTACATTATTAATCAGCAACCGCGTGTTACCTTTTATGTTTACATTCTCTGCACATTTTGATAAAAATTGTCACTATTCAAATTAAAACCTGTTTAGAAAGCTTAGCTGACTTAAAAGGTCATTTTTTTTCTTTTAGCGTTTTATACACATTTTAATATATGTTTTACATGTTTAACATGAGTAAAATGGTCAGAAATGTGCAAATTAGTCAAAAAAAACAATGTAAAAAAATAATCATGATAAAATCGTGATTGTGATTTTACTTTTAAAAAATCATGATCTGATATTTTTACCAGATCGCCCACCCCTACCTCATCGCTATTCATTTTTCACACACCCACTGGAAATAGAAATGTAATTCAGTCCAACTTGGAGGCCAGCGAGAGCTCAGGATTTCACGACACTACGCGCTGGCGAGCATGGGAAATATTGTTGACTTTTTTTCAAAACACTACCGCTTGTGTCCATATGGCGCTACCATAATCAACAAAAACTGACATATGACAGTGTTGCACAGATAATGCAGTACTATACAATAGAAACTCAAATAGTGTGAAAGTCCATTTAAATAGATAAAGCGCTGCGGGATGACTCCTTCGGAGAAGTAGGTCCTCCTCAGAATCTGGCCTGGTTAGTCAATCTCCATTGCAGCGCCTCCAAGGAAGTGGCCCACCTCAGATCTTGTCCCGATCAGTCGGTGCAATATCTGTACAGCAGCATCCACTTTGGTCATCGTCATCCAGCCGCTTCTCTAAGCAGGGAGGAGGGGGCAGGAAAAAAAAAACAACTTTAGATATAAGAAGTTTACAATTTTCATTTTTCGTCAATTTTACATTGGGTGTACACAATGAACCTCACAATGTCAACGTCTTCATAGAATTTCAACAGGTCTTCAGCTAAAAAAAAGTAAACATTAGTGGAGACAAAACCAGCTGTTTTTGCTCCTCATCCAGGTCTTCCTCACGGCCAAAATACTTGGAAAGCATTTCCATGGTCTCCACCACTTCCTCTTCCTCCATTAGAGGTAGTTAAAAAAAACTATATCAGGCGG
Organism: Filicampus tigris; assembly: GCF_054856515.1. NCBI lineage: Eukaryota > Metazoa > Chordata > Actinopteri > Syngnathiformes > Syngnathidae > Filicampus > Filicampus tigris. The sequence goes on from NC_141230.1 coordinate 219,123, forward strand.
TCTATGTTCAAAACTCTTTGATCTTAATCCTGATTTATGGGTTTATAGGTCAAAGGTCATGGTCATAAATATTATATTTGATTTCAATAGTTTCCGTGACATCTGGAAGTGGTCAATTTAACTATCGTACATCTGGGGGTCATTATTTTCTGTGAAGTAGTCAAAAGGTCAAAGTAGTATATGTCAGGGTATGTTTGAACATTATTTGATATATGTCTTGAGTGTTGTTTTATGTTTAAAAGGTTAGAATGTATCATCTTACCTAGGGAATGTGAGAAGAAGGAGGAGGAGGAGGGGGGCGAGCGCACGGTATCGTTTCACGCACACACACACATTGTAAACAGTAGAGGATGGAGAACGGCCTCGTGTTTTTCCTGTAGGCTCATAAAAAAAGGTGACTCCAGGAATTTAAACATTCTGGATTCTAAACAAGAAGTGAGTAGATGCTTCCTTCCAAGGCCGCGCCGGTGGTCTGCCCAAGGTAATTAAGCAACTTTCTGTAGAGGGGTAAAAAACAGACTCCGGGATTTGAACGTAAAATCAGTCAATGTGTTTTTATGGGGGGTTATCTTACTAAACATCAATAGGTCATAAAAAAGCAGTATGTTTTAAAATGTGACGTTGGTTTAGGTTCATGAGGGTATATGTCCGGGCAAGTTTAGGACATGTACAGACAGGGATCAGAGAGAGTGTGTTGGAGGGAGGTAACCTGGCTAGACTTTTAATTTGATACATGTACACAAGTCAGGAATAGTTGTATTAGAATTATGTACAAAGTCTTGAATAATTGTGTGTATAGTTTGTGTGAGCGATCTATAAAATAATTTAAAAAGCATACCTGTGATTCTGTTGTTGAGGACGTGATGATGGTCAAAAACTGTGGGTCTAAAGCGCGCTGAAAAAACTGTGAAAAGTGTGTATGTATGGACTTTAAAAAACATTAGGAAAACTAGAATGTTAGATTGGTCTGAGGAAAAACTAAAATGTTAGATTGGTAAGGTTAACATGATTATGGTTGTAGACAGAAGCAGAGAGAGAGAGAGAGAGAGAGAGAGAGAGAGAGAGAGGGGGGTGGTTATCGATTGCATGAAAGTTTGATCAGTCCTCCCACACATCCGACATCCTGTCCGTTGTATAGACAGATGTTATGTTTACACACACACACACACACACCCACGCACACACACACACACACACACACACACACACCCACACAATTTTTTATCATTCTTGTAGATATTTTACACCTTAATTGTGGTAATGGAAGACTACCAGGCTCTAAATACACCAGCACCGATAGATATGGAAATAACCGAAAATCAATCACCCGATAGATCAGAATTCTCCCCCCCGAGTAGCGACACCATTAAAAAACATGATTCAAGCTATAAACGAGGGTTGTTTTATTGATGGTCACGAATCGCAAAAAATACCATCCCCTCTAAAAAACATGATTCGTGAAATAAATGAAGGGGATATTCCTCCTTATAGTGATGCAGACGAAACAGGGGATGCTCATAACACACATGTACAAAGCGCTAATACGACGATGCAAATGGATGTACAACCACACCATTCACGGAATAGGGGTGATCATAACACATACATACAGAGCGCTAATACAGCGATGCAAATGAATGTACAACCCCATCATTCGCGCGATACGAACGCACGAGACGTTTACAACATCAGATCACAGACAGGGGGCGTGCATCCTTCGTTAGACAAAACCGAACATGGGGGTGGGGTTTTAATAACACGGCGACCTCATTTCAACAATATTGAATTCAGGAGGCATCTAAACACACCAATGGGGGTAGCTAACCCCGATTTCGCAACATTCTACACGCACATAGAAAACAACACAAACACACTAGCTGATGAGTCAAGCATAATCTCAGTATTAGATTGTGCCATGTGCTCAAGCATATCACCCACCGCCTCTGTGATATCATTCGACGCATCGGTTACATCGATTTGTCGATGAACCCGCCCACCTTCACCCACTATTTCGGCTTGAACCCTATCGCCACGTTCCACTACTCTCGGGACATATAAAGGGGACTGCGCATGACCGGGTGACGTATTCAGTACGGCGACGCCGAGTGGGCGTGACTTCTACGTCACATTGGCCTCCAACGCTAGCTCTAATATATACAATGATAATACGATAGCCGAATTCAGAGTAGCGTTGGCGCAACACATGAATCTAGAGGGTAATTGGGAAGTAGGATTAACTGAGATAACCTACCCGCAAACGTTACATACTATAACCGCGGATCGAACTGCATTTTATAACAGAATACCACCCCACGCAGACCCAGAAGCACGAACACCGACGAGCACAGAAAAGACGGATCGTCTTTTACTACGACAACTACATGTGAAACCCGGCGTTATTGAGGATCCGGAAAGATTGGCTCGCGATATACAAACTCTTTTACAGGCGAAAATGGGTCAAGAGCTTACCCTTCAATATGACATATGCGCGCATAAATTTCACCCATCCACCCATCCATTATTGATACCGCTTATCCTCACAAGGGTCGCGGGGCGTGCTGGAGCCTATCCCAGCTGTCTTCGGGCAGTGGGTGGGGGACACCCTGAATCGGTTGCCCGATACCGGCACCCCACCCTACAGATAAAAAGGCGGGTAATTACCATTTCTTCATTCACACCAACGTGATTCAGCACCAAGCAGTTGGTGATGCGTACGTTCTGTCTACGTACGGTCTCTGTTGCGCACGGTACCGATTGAGGGGAGGTACGGTGAAATTATAAATAAGTCATTTAAACATACATATTATCTACCTGTGAATAAAAGACATATCCAGCATATTGGAATCCGCATCAGAAGCGACCAGAACAAACCTGTTGATTTTAAATACAGCAAAGTTATCGTCGTCCTACATTTCAGACCGAGATAAAAACATGGTTTTGATCACAAAGCACCAAGACCCGCAACGCTTTGTAAATTATTATGAATCTTAAGCCGGTGGGTTCTTCCCGGGTTTTCACGGCAGCCCTGTACAGTACAGATGTGGTTTAGGATCTATTTTTGCCAAATTATTCCGTTTTGTAGCGCCCTTAGTAAAAAAAAAGGGGTCACCATGGCCAAACCACACCTTCAGACTGCAGTAATTGCAGGTGATGTCGCTGGTTGTGTGACTGAAAAAAATTAAACGAAAAGGCGATGAGCAGCGCGGATCGGGTCTTATTGTCATAAATCGAAGGAGGACAAAAAGACCTACGGGCTATTAAAAAAAGGCCACGCACCGTCAAAAAGAAGTCATTACCCGGTAGACGAGGCATGAGAAGCATCGTGTATATATTCTCTTAAAAATGGCTCTCATAAATCGCAAGAATGCGCAGTAAGTGAATTAGACCTGTTTTCCCTGCCCATGACCCAACTATCCATTGACCATAGTCAATACATGGAAATACTCCCCCTGGCGGCTATAGTGGATAGCGCCCCCCTTGAATTCTTTCTTCCGGGTTCTTCCTCTAAATACATAGATCTCACGGGTACGTTGCGACAACTACGTTTAAAAATCATTCGTACAGATGTTTCAAACATCCCACTGGCCGAACGTGTGGGAATAATAAATTAGCCGTTGAATACCATATTCAGTCAGGTGGATGTGACGTTTGGGGATAAACTGATTTTGCAGTCCAGCTCAACCTACCCATACCGCGCTATGATCGAGACTTTGTTAAACTATTTCAGCGACACGCTGCATTCGCAATTTAGCGTATCTATGTTTACTAAAGATACAGGGGGGCAAACGGATTCCATAGTTTTTGAGGGAACCGACGTGAACGCTGGCATGTTACAAAGAGCCCGTCAAATCGAGGGGTCACGTGACTTTGAGGTGATAGGACCTTTGCACGCCGATATTTTCTTCGGTGAGCGTTACCTTTTAGATAAACGTAGATCTAAGGCTGAAATTAACCAGAGCCAGCGACGAATTCTGCCTGATGAGCACACAGGACAGCGACGCCTGTCTAAAAATATTAGGAGCATCGCTTTATGTGAAAAAAGTAACCGCATCCCCCGCAGTGGCTTTGGGTCACGCCGTTGCGCTTCAAAAGGTAAATGCGTTATACCCACTCACCCGTGTGACCGTCAAAACATTTTCTATTTCGCAAAACTCGAGGATCTGAAATCACGATAATCTTTTTCTTGGACAGGTCCTAAACAAATAGTTTTGGCTTTGGTTAACCATCATGGGTAGACGGGACTTAAATCCATTTAATTTTGCTCATCACAACATTGAATATCTAGCTCTCACGCAAGAAGGACGTCAAATTCCCTCGAAAGCCTTCCAGCCCAGATTTAACACCGGAAATGCGACGCGTGAATTCCATAATTTATACACGGCTACGGGGCATTATATGAAAGATTTACCGCTGTGTATCGATCATGAGGACTTCAATCAAGGTTACGCCCTTTTTGTTTTTAACCTAAATCCTATCACTGATTCGGGAGCTGTCTCAGCCGTTACATCTGGTGTTTTGAGGCTTGAATTACGCCTCAGGACTCAGAAACCACAACACGACGCTTGTGGTTTATGCGTGTTATGATTCCATTCTGGAGATCAACTCGAAAAGAGAGGTGTTAATGGACTATTATTAATACGATGAATGCTGTGGAATTTAATGATATTATGAAGCGTCTACAGGGCGGGTTATTCGCCAGAGTTTTTGCGTCGAATGAGTTGACATATGGGAGTGACACACCCCCTAAATACTATATTGTAAACACACACCCGCGCAGCATGCCGGGGAACATTGGTTGGCTTTAACGATAGAGGATGACGGCATCGCAACATTTTTTTACCCTTTTGGATTACTCCCCGACCCAGTTTATTACCCTACGAGTATTAAATCATTCCTCGAAAAGCATTCTACCCATATAATTTATCATAATCGCCAATTACAGCATGTGTTGTGGGATGCGTGCAGTCAACATTGTGTCTATTATTGACGTACCCGGAAGTATTAAAGTGCTACCCCGATGACGTCATCAACAACGATGCAATGGTAGCCGGATATGTGGAAAAACAACGCCGCAACATTCATTGTACGACGCGAGCCGGCCAGATATCACGATCTTTTCACCATTTAAAAAAATGTAATTGTCTGAAACATTTAGATGTTTTTCCAAAATGTTTTTATTCAATAATAAAAAATAATAAAGTTACAGAGTTGTATGTGTATTTTTATTTACATTCCAACACATTCGTAAAAAACATTCCAACCAATTAATACATCGTCCATTTCAACTAATCCGCTTCCTCTGTCGTGTTCTTGTTCTTTTTACAACAGCACCGACGTCTGGTCCTCCGTTGCTTTTCATACATTTTAATCGTTCACGAGCATCTTGGTTTTAGACGGTCGTCTCTGGTATGTTTAACAGCGAAAACAGCGAGCAAAAAATCGCCCCAGCCTGTGGGCTTGTACCCCGATACCTTTTTACCGAGTAAATCAGTCATATGCGATCCTTTGATGGGTTTACCCTTAAATGTAAACTCATTACGAGGGGTCCAAGCAGTCTCATCGTTTGATAATTTCCTTAAAATATAATCGGCTTTTTTAACGAGGATTTATGGTATCCGTAATGTCAACCCATGAACGCGTCTCCTCTTCCGCATTCTTCGGTGTCTCCATGGTAACGGGAGCTGTTTCAGGACCCGCTGCTTCAGGACCGGTTAGGGTGATGGTTAGGCATTCAGCATCCTTTTGCCTTTGTAGCCCTAAATAACGATGCAGTAGGGTGTGATACTTTTTAATTTTATCATATTGATTCAAACTCCGATCCTCCAATACTCGTAACATCTCGGCATCCAGATTACGTTCGCCGTTCTCTCCGATGGTCGGCTCCGGTCTAGTCATACGCTCTAGTTGGTGGGGCGCTATTAGGTACATCTTTTAGGTGTTTTCCAAACTCATAGCACATTTTGTTTACCTATTTATCAGACCGCTGACGACTCCCCCAAACATAGGAGCTAACGTCCCTAATATAGGAAGAAAGAATCCTCCCTTCTGAACCAACACAGCGCGTTTATTTTTTAGACTCTTTTTCCTATCGGCCAATAGGCGAATATCCTTTTTATGCTTAGCCAGTTTCTTGTATTGTGTTTGCTTTAAAGTTATGTGGCCTTTTAAAAGATTTAACGCAATCTCGCACAATGCTCTCACCAGACTATCGGGACCGCGTAAAAGTATGTGTTTACGTTTCTTGGGTTTGGCTTGAAACAATGATCTGAGCAGAGGGGCGTTTGATTTTAAAAGCCTTGACATAGCCACTAGCTTTTAGGTATGTAAACAATAGGCCACTGGTTGTGAAGTATACCGGTCCGTAGTCTGTATTATTCTGGACACTCTGGCGTCAGATCCAACAGTAAATAACCGCGTGCATTTCTCGTGGCATCCTCATAGCTTTCTAAAAAATACTTTTTGTTTGAGGGAAAAATCTGATTAGCCAAAATCGACGTCTGTAACTTGTCACGGTATAATATGATTACTATTTAGACTGATGGTACGGCTATATTTCCCCTGGTGAAAAACGTTCTGCGTCAGCATAATAACGCTCATATTTCGATGATACCTGTACTGTGTGAATATTCTCACCACTTCAGGATGGTCGGCTGCTTGGAAGATGACATCATCCAGAACCACCAGATGGCTCTGTTGAGCCGGGAACATTTCATAATCATCAAATGAGTCAGGAAGTCCTTTGACAAATTAAATTGTTTTATTCATTTTCAGAAGCTCATCGTACATGGGTTGGTACGATGTGTAAACCCATACAATGTTATCGGGTACATTTCTCATCACATGGTCAGAATCATGCAAAAGTGATTTCACAAAAACAGTCTTTCCACAACCGTTGGGTCCCGAAATAAGGCATGAGAATGGCGTTGCTAATCTATGGTCGAAATCAACTTGATTAAAAGACATTTTCTAATTTTAATCCTCAAAATTTTTAAAAAGAACCTTAATCTCACCAGAGTGTACGTGCCCACATTCGCATCCTCTGACGTTTGTTACCCGACGTGTGTGTGTGTGTGTGTGGGTGTGTGTGGGTGTGCGTGTGTGTGTGTGTGTTAATATCCGAATGGAAGGCTACGACCGCCGGAAATAAGACGTTGCTTGTCATACACCACGCACATTTTCTTCATGAATGACACGTTTTCAGGTGGAACCCCTTTTCATCACGAACAATGTTGTGCTGGGGCGTCTCGATTCCGGCTGATTGGGCGCCCATTGTGCTGACATAATCACCAACCATCTCCTTAACGCTGTCGTTGTTGATGTGCTGAGCGCTCTGGTGGGATTGCATGATGCCCTTGAATTTTATCACCGTTTTCCCTCCAATCCTTGTCACGTACGCGTAGCTTTTGGGACCTGCTGAGACAAATTCTTGGATACAGTCACCATCCAGTTCATCGGTCAGATTGCCTAGATAGTCACCGAGCGGTAAAATGTGCTCACCCTCTTTCACAGTGTACACGATGCTATCGGAATCTGTATATAGGACGCGTTCTTGGAGGAACTCCAGAAAGTTGTACATTTTTAGACGCGCATAAACGGTTGTGAAACATGCGGCGGGAATATTTGATGTTTTGGACGGTGGGGGTTCTGTGTTATGGTTGTAGCTGTACTGTATCAGCGATCTTTTTTCATTGAGGAAAGGAAAACTTTTATTTCATACAACCCCGAAAAAAGCATCATGAAAAATTTGTTCGTATCGGCTACGATTTTGGTTTGATTCATGTTATCACGTTGCACTAGCTTCCCCCAGAGTCCCTTCATCGCTAATTTCGACACCTGTCATTTGCCGCGATTTAATTTAATTTTGGAGGGGTCCAATTGAATACCTTGGTGAGTGAGGTAGTTATCGATGTATCGTTTGCGGCCCTCCTAATCGGTGACGTGCGCGGGGTACCCCGACACCTCTTGTTTCCCTTTGAGAAATGTGTTCATGTATTCTTTAAAAATATTATCGTCTGCAGTGTTGTAATGCCATACCTCGTAAATAGGAGAGACGGTGTAACCTAGATCGAGTGCCTTGTTGAGTTCAGAGGTCGTCCAGACACCCGATAACGCCCTCTGCTCGTCGTCGTGCATACAGGCTGTTTCCTGATTGTTAATTTCTGCACGTGCGACAAAGTGTAAAAGTTAATTTACCTTTAGAGGTTCTGTGCGGGTTCAGTCACTGATAGTGTAGTGGTACATACGCCTGAGTTGTGTGTGGGCAGCGTGGGATCGATTCCCGCTCAGTGACGGTGTCTGTGTGTGCCCTGCGACTGGCTGGCAACCAGTTTGGGGTGTAAGCGGTTTGGAAGATGACATGACATGGTTCTGTGCGGCAGTAGCAGAAAATAGAGCCCTCTTGGCGGATTAACGACGGCTTTGATGAACCCGAAATATGTGCGGGGATCGGCAAAATCATGATGAATGATGGTCGGATGCCCCACTCGATAGGCATATGTGCTGTTGATAAAGGGATATAGAGAGGTGACATCGACGTACAATACTTTCTCATCGGGTTCTGCCGTATAATGCAATACATAAGCGCTTGTTCCCCCCCCCCAAAGAGGGCCTGGCGCGATTTAAGAGGCTCTGGGAATTTAAGATAAGATAAGATAAGAATGCCTTTATTGATCCCACAGTGGGGACATTTTCATTGTTACAGCAGCAAAGATATAGGTCACACAGGGACGGCGGCATAATGTGGCCATTAATGTATAACATTGACGGCAAACATTTAGGATCAAACCTATGTAAATATACGCAGTAACATGTGTATATACACATGTATATACACACCAACCTACATCTACATAAAAAGTATGAGGAACACTCATTTCGGCCTGTACATAGTACAGAGGAAAAAATACTCTAAGTAAGTGACAGTGCTGCAGTGCTGTAGTGAAATGTAAGGGACAGCATTGGATAAAAATAAAACTAGACTAACAGTAGTGGGGAATGTTGAGTATTGCACGGTATTACAGTAGTGGGGAATATTGGGTATTGCACGATATGAGCTCAGGTGCAGGACTGCACAATTGCACTAATGTCCGCCAGTTTGTAGAGACTACACAATGTTCTTGTTAAAGAGTCTGACAGCAGCAGGCAAGAAGGAACGGCGGAATCTCTCCTTTGCACAGCGAGGGTGTAACAGTCTGTCACTGAAGGAGCTGTGGAGTGCTGTTAGGGTGCCCTGGAGGGGGTGGGCCGGGTTGTCCAGCATTGATGACAGCTTGGCCAACATGCTCCTGTCCCCCACCGAGTCCACAGAGTCCAGGGAGCAGCCCAGGACAGAGCCGGCCCTCCTGACCAGTTTGTCCAGCCGCTTCTTGTCCCGGGCCGAGACGCCGCCTGCCCAGGTGACCACTCCCTGGAAGATGACTGATGCAACCACCGAGTCATAAAAGTTCCTGAGGAGTGTCCCCTGAACCCCAAAAGACCTCAGTCTCCTGAGTAGGAAGAGTCTGCTCTGACTCTTCCTATAGAGGGCGTCTGTGTTGTCGCACCAGTCCAGTTTATTGTTCAGATGAACACCCAGGTACTTGTAAGTTGAGACTCTCTCAACATCTGTTCCCCGGATATTCACTGGTGCAGGTGAAGAGTGCTGGCGCCTACCGAAATCCACCACCATTTCTTTGGATTTCCCCGCATTGATCAGGAGGCGGTTCTGCTGGCACCAGTCCACAAAACCCTGAGTAAGTTCTCTGTACTCCCGATCATCTCCGCCTGTGATGAGGCCGACAATCGCAGAGTCGTCAGAGAACTTCTGCAGGTGACAGGTAGGGGTGTTGTAGTTGAAGTCCGAGGTGTAGAGGGTGAACAGGAAGGGAGCCAAGACAGTTCCCTGTGGGGCCCCCGTGCTACAGAGGAGCACGTCAGACACACAGTCCTGTGTCCTCACATACTGTGGCCGGTTTGTGAGGTAGTCCTGGATCCATGTGGTGAGGTGGTGGGCCACCCCCGCCCGCTCCAGCTTGTCTCCCAGTAGGGTGGGCTGGATGGTGTTGAAAGCACTGGAGAAATCAAAGAACATGATCCTCACAGTGCTCCCCGCCTTCTCCAGGTGGGAGAGTGAAGTGTGGAGGAGGTAGATGATGGCATCATCCACACTGATGCCAGGCTGATATGCGAACTGGAGTGGGTCCATTGAGGAGCTCACCAGGGGGCGCAGGTGGACAAGGACCAGTCTCTCCAGGGTCTTCATCAGGTGAGACGTTAGCGCCACTGGTCTGAAGCTGTTGAGCTCCTTCGGGTGGGGGGTCTTTGGCACCGGGACCAGGCAGGATGTTTTCCATAGCTGGGGGACCCTGCCCAGCTTCAGGCTCAGGTTGAACATGTGCTGGACAATTCCACACAGCTGGTCTGCGCAGGATTTGAGGAGCTGGGGGCTGATGCCATCTGGACCCGCTGCCTTCCTCGCCTTCATCTTCTTCAGCTGGTTCCTCACCTGAGATGTTGTGAAGGCTGGGCAGGAGGGAGTGGTGGCTATCTGGTGTAGCTGGGAGCTGGAGACTGTGGAGAAAAGGGGGGAGGGGGTGACACGCCCAGCAGGAGGAGTAGGTGGAGGCTGCAGCAGGAGAGACTGAGTGGAGGCAGGCATCTGATCGAACCTATTGAAAAAGAGGTTCAGCTCATTCGCCCACTGCAGGTCCCCCCCAGTCCGGGTCCTGGGTTGTCCGTGGCCTGAGATGGTCTTCAGGCCCCTCCAGACTCCCCTGGCGTTATTCTGCAGCAGCTGCTCCTCCATCCTCTTCCTGTAGGACCTTTTCCCCTCTCTGATCCTCCTCCTCAGCTGGCGCTGCACAGTCCTCCGCTCCTCTATGTTGCCTGACGCAAAAGCCCTCCTCTTCTCCTTCAGGAGAGCTTTTATGTCTGGTGTGATCCAGGAATTGTTGTTGGAGAAACACCTTACTGTCCTGGTGGGTATGGTGTTCTCCATGCAGAAATTTATATAGTCTGTAACAGTGTCCGTTAGACTACTAATGTCTTCCCCGTGAGCATCGCTGAATACTTCCCACACAGTTGTGCTGAAGCAGTCCTTTAAGGCCTCCTCGGCCTCTCCAGACCATCTCTGAACCGTGCGGGTCACAGCTGGCTGCCTGCGGACCAGAGGTTTGTACACAGACTGGAGAGCCACCAGGTTGTGATCAGCTTTGCCCAGCGGGGGGAGGGGCAGTGATGTGTATGCCTCCTTGGTGTTGGCATAGAAAAGGTCCAGTGTTTTATTGTCTCTGGTGTGGCAGGTGACATACTGTGTGAATGAAGGCAGAGAGGAGGAAGGGGAGGCATGATTGAAGTCACCAGAGATGAGTACCAGGGCATTTGGGTGCTGTGTTTGTAGCCTGCTCACTGCTGCAGTCAAGACATCACAGGCTGTGTCGCTGCTGGCAGCTGGTGGGACGTAGACGGTCACCGCGATCACATGACTAAACTCTCGCGGGATGTAGAATGGCCTCATGCCAACAGCTAGCAGCTCAATATCCCTGCTGCAAAGCTGCTCCTTAATCGTGATGTGCCCAGGATTACACCATCTATCGTTCACAAACACAGCCAGCCCTCCTCCTTTCCTCTTTCCACTCTCCAGCGTCCTGTCCGCGCGAATGATTTGGAAGCCGTCCAATTCTACGACCGCGTTCACAATGGGGGCTCGGCTCCGAACCAAGTCGCCGGACACGATCGCGCAAAAAATAGCCATCAGCAGCAGCAAGAATACCGCAGTTTGGGTGTCCATTGCTACGCAAGTTACGACTATCAACTATATGAAAAAGGTATGAGGTAGAGTAATATTAAAGAACAAAAGCACACAAAAAGGCTCACCGATGAGCCGGAGCTCGTAAGAAATCATGCACCTCGGGAATTGTTTTTTTCATATGAAGCCATTGATGTTCCCAGATAACTTTGACACGCAGTCCGTGTTTGTCTCTCAGCTCCTGTATTTTTCTTTTAGTAGCGTCGTACTTTTCCTGAAAGGGGTGTTTTGTTGTGGGGCATATTTCACTTGGGTCAAAACATTCCGGACAGCCGTGGTGATTACAACCCATATATTCGTAAACAACAGCCTCCCCCTCTACAGTTGAGAAACCATCTGCACTGTACCTTCCGATTCTGACCTCGCCGGTGTTCAGAGCATGTTGGATATGTATGTTATGGCTATGCATCAGCCATAATAGATACTGGATAGAGTCGTGCGAAAACGCTCTGTTTCGACCCCTGTAGTTATCAGCCGGGGTTATGCCTAATGTTTTAGGCGTTAAAAACCTACTGCGGAAAACATGCATACACGCCAATGCTATGGTGATAGAATTGAACGGATCTGTACCCGTCGCATCGACGAATTTCTCTCTAAATTTCTCACAACCCCGCATTAAGAAATTGACATCGTTTCTGCAATACATTAACGCATCCTTTGCAAAATCGAAGACTGACTCGCTAGCTTTAGCGTACCAGTCGTAAAACTCTGTGCGTTGAGACGCAGCCATGCGTTCAACATCGTAGTATTGTGGATCTGGTTACGGGCCTACATAGTTTAGATGTTCCAGCGAGCTAAATTTGTGAGGAAAATACCCCTTAGACATATCCTCGAATCCTAATGCTTTTGGCATAGCGCTTAGCGGCATGGTTAGGAATGACAGTGAGTCGATATACCTCATCCTTTGATCAAGGTCTGTGAGACACAGGACTTTGCTACCTAGCATTAAAATGTTCACTTTAACATCCATATCTATCATTTTGTTGAACAGAATGTAGGAATCAAATCCTCTTGCATTATGCGCAATAAAGGTTGCTTTTTGAAATCGGGGCTGTCTGTAATAGTTGATAAATCAATCTACACAGTTAGTGCCGAACCAGTATTTAGCCTCCTTAGATTTTGCACAGACCAGGTACGGTTTGTGCTTACCATCGCCATCTACATATGTTTCGAAATCATAGTGGATTATCTGTTTGCACTGCGGCTCAGCTTTTATGGACTCTATGTAACACATAATGTGGATCTAATAACGCCTCCTCCGCTTCAGGGAGGGTTTGATCGCACAGCGTACATTTAGCTTTGTAGCATTTATGTTTAGCTCGATCACCGCCCGACTTTACATAATATTGCAGATGGCATTTTACACATTTTCTATAAGTGTCACAGTTACTAGCAGCGAATGACGATCTTGTCATTTTGTCTGGGGTCTTTATGTCTATTAAAGCACTCTGTTTTATGACATGTTTTGTTACAACGCCCACAACGGACGGGTTCTGCATGTTGTTGTTTACACATCGGATTGAGACAGATGCTGCAATGCCCTTTACACGAGTGTGTATGTCTATTTTCATGAACATTGTAGCAATGTCTGCAGAAATAGGTGTGACCCGTGAACCTTTCGATCGATTTTATGCCATAATAATGACCGTCTAACAACCATATGAACAATGTGTCTTTGTCCGCTCGGGTGTAGTTTGTCTCGAAAAAAGAAAGAGGACGGCAGTCGTCATCACGGTAAACCACAACTATTTTGCGCCTGGTGAGTTTTTCAAATTTGTGCACGTCAGACAGATTAACAGCCGTGTGACAACTCAACCCCACACTTTCCTGCTGAATGACAGCTTGTTGCATCGCCTGGTTCGATGTCAGCTCACTGTTTAGCAGATGGGCTAGACATATCGAGAAACACAGTTTATTGTTTTTATTATAAACCATGTACAGATGTTGTTTTTTCCTCCTTAATAGTTCAGCGTTTGTAGATTTTAAGAAACGTCGACGGGGACCGATACGACCGCGCATAGCATGCACAACTTGTACAACCAATTCAAGGTCTGAGTCAAGCATAATGTCAGTATTAGATTGTGACATGTGCTCAAGCATAACACCCACCGCCTCTGTGATATCATTCGACGCATCGGTTACATTGATTTGTCGATGAACCTGCTCATCTTCACCCAGTATTTCGGCTTGAACCCTATCGCCTATTGCACTACTCTGCTTACCTCATCAGCTAGTGTGTTTATATTGTTTTCTATGTGCGTGTAGAATGTTGCGAAATCGGGGTTAGCTACCCCCATTGGTGTGTTTAGACGCCTCCTGAAATATTGTTGAAATGAGGTCGCCGCGTTATTAAAACCCCACCCCCATATTCGGTATTGTCTAACGAAGGATGCACGCCCCCTGTCTGTGATCTGATGTTGTAAACGTCTCGTGCGTTCGTATCGCGCGAATGATGGGGTTGTACATTCATTTGCATCGCCGTATTAGCGCTCTGTATGTACGTGTTGTGAACACCCCCATTCCGTGAATGGTGCGGTTGTACATCCATTTGCATCGTCGTATTAGCACTTTGTACATGTGTGTTATGAGCATCCCCTGTTTCGTCTGCATCACTATAAGGAGGAATATCCCCTTCATTTATTTCACGAATCATGTTTTTTTAGAGGGGATGGTATTTTTTGCGATTCGTGACCATCAATAAAACAACCCTCGTTTATAGCTTGAATCATGTTTTTTAATGGTGTCGCTACTCGGAGGGGGGGAGAGAATTCTGATCTATCGGGTGATTGATTTTCGGTTATTTCCATATCTATCGGTGGTGGTGTATTTAGAGCCCGGTAGTCTTCCATTACCACAATTAAGGTGTAAAATATCTACAAGAATGATAAAAAATCGTGTGTGGGTGTTTGTGTGTGTGTAAACATAACATCTGTCTATACAACGGACAGGATGTCGGATGTGTGCGGCATGTGATGCCACCTCGCCTGTAGGTGAGTCCCTAGTGTCGTCTTTGACGGGTTCTTCCGCGTCTCGTGCGAATGATGTAACTTCTGCAGCGCCATTTCCGGGTTCCCGTGTTCTGCGTGAGGCCTCTGGTCAAGCTGTCTTGAGCGGCGGCTTCATGGGTGAAATAACGGTGGGTATTAATATTCTTCTTCTTTTGACGGTGTCAGTGATCGTGTATTATTCAATGTTACCCAGCCCATTCACTTCATACGAATAATTTAGAACAAAAACACCCTGACACAAGTGAGCACGTGTATTCTAGCTAGCTAGCTAGCTATATGTGACGTTAGCATTAGCCGGGGTATTGATTTGAATAGAAATGTTCTCACCGTTGCTTGTATGACGTCGCTCGTATTCTTCGCCGACGAGCATCAGAGCGTGGTCAGATATGTCATCTGGGTCTGATCCAAACACTTTGGCGCTACGCGCTGGCGAATGTTGGTTAACGTGCGCTGAGCAGTTGAGACGCGTCCCCGCCATCATTCCTCGGGGGCGTGTCGCACTCTTGCTTCGGAGTCCCGTCAGGGTTGCTTAAGAGTGGTGCGTTGATCAGCGTGCTGATGGAACCGTCATCAATATGCGACGCACCTGGTGTATACTCATCGTCATCAGCATGCGCTATAGGATCGTATGTCTGTAACCCGCTCCTGTTAATCTCACGATTCGTCGCCTCTTCAACATATATGTAAGATAAAAATGTTTAATAAGATAAAAATACTTAAGGATATAGTGTAGAAAATAATATACCACCTTAGTCTGTCTGTGTAAAATATACGTATCTGTAATCATCAGTCCGTGACGCTGTTTTTAGCTAAAACAACAACTGTAATAGAGGCTGAAAAAACAATTAACAGAATATATTAGAGCTTTCTAAAAATAACTCACGGCGTTTATACGCCTCCATGCTTCCATATATATCTATAAGAAATATTAAAACAATTTAGATATAACAATATCTTGTAGAATGTCATTACATAAAAAAAACAATAATTAGCTTTAGCCATGTCTCCGATGTACGACGTACGCTAACTTTTCAAGAATGAGGGACGACTGATCAAACTTTCATGCAATCGATAACCACGCCCCTATGTCTCTCTCTCTCGCACTCTCTTCTCTCTCTCTCTGCTTCTGTCTACAACCGTAATCATGTTAACTTTACCAATCTAACATTTTTGTTTTTCCTCCGACCAATCTAACATTTTAATTTTCTAATGTTTTTTCAAGTCCATACATACGCACTTTTCACAGTTTTTTCAGCGCACTTTAGACCCAGAGTTTTTGATCATCACGTCCTCAACAACAGAATCACAGGTATGCTTTTTAAATTATTTTATAGATTGCTCACACAAAGTATACACACAATTATTCAAGGTAAGATGATACATTCTAACCTTTTAAACATAAAACAACACTTAAGACATATATCAAATAATGTTCAAACATACCCTGACATATACTACTTTGACCTTATGACTACTTCACAGAAAATAATCACCCCCTGATGTACGATAGTTAAATTTACCACTTCCAGATGTCACGGAAACTATTAAAATCAAATATAATATTTATGACCATGACCTTTGACCTATAAAGCCATAAATCAGGATTAAGATCAAAGAGTTTTGAACACAAACTGCCTGATATGTTTTTTTTGTATTTCCACCCTTGACAAGGACAGGTGATGATGTTTGTCAATCCACATAGCTGCTGTTTTGCAGTCATGAATTGCTTTAAACATCAGCGTTTTCTATGGAAAAAAAAAGGAAAAAAAAAAGTTTGTTGATCTTGTTGTTGTTGTTGCTCCTCTTGCTTCAAAAAATATTTTTTTCATTATTCAAATATATATTTTTTTTTCAAGTTTAAAAGCATCGAGGTTTTAAAGACGTATTTCCCTGAAACTGTCACAGTAAAGAGATTTAAAACAAGCCTGCCAAGGCTGAAGTTTTCCATCAGTAGTATACACCACCATTTGCTCAAATGCAGGCAGTCAGTCGGAAAAAAACAAACACACATTAGCACATTTAAGGACCTTTTTGGACCACAAATATCTGATTTGCAATAATAGGAACATATTGCACAAAACGAGTTTAATGTGAGTTTAATGAGTGGAATATTGTGAATTTGAAATTGAAATGGTGGAAATGTGAAAATGTTGAATGTGCCAATGGAAATGAATGGTGAATAGTTGAATTTGTGTGACTTATTTAAGGGTGAATGTGTGGGAAGTAGGAATTTGGGGTGTGTTGAAAAGCTTAATGTGAGTTGATTGAGCTGAATGTTGTGAATTTGAAATTGGAATGGTGTAAATGTGAAAGCGTTGAATGTGCCAATGGAAATGACTAGTGAATAATGGCATTTGTGTGGGTTCTTTAAGGGTGAATGAGTTGAATGTGTGGGAAGTCGGAGTTTTGGGTGTGTTGAAAAGCTGAATGTGAGTTGAATGAGTTGAATGTTGTGAATTTGAAATTGGAATGGTGTAAATGTGAAAAGTTGAATGTGCCAATGGAAATAAATGGTGAATAGTTGAATTTGTGTGGCTTTTTTAAGTGTGAATGAGTTGAATATGTGGGAAGTTGGAATTTTGGGTGTGGTGAAAAGCTGTGAGTTGAATGAGCTGAATGTTGT
Organism: Filicampus tigris; assembly: GCF_054856515.1. NCBI lineage: Eukaryota > Metazoa > Chordata > Actinopteri > Syngnathiformes > Syngnathidae > Filicampus > Filicampus tigris. The sequence continues at coordinate 236,539 of NC_141230.1, forward strand.
GAATTTCAAATTGGAATGGTGTAAAAGTGAAGTGTTGAATCTGCAATTGGGAATGAATGGTGATTTTTTTGTGGCTTATTTAAGGTTGCATAAGTTGAATTTTTGGGAAGTAGGAATTGTGGGTGTGTTGAAAAGCAATACAAATGTGAGTTGAATGAGATGAATCTTGTGAATTTGAAACTGGAATGGTGGAAATGGGAAATGTTGAAAGTGCCATTAGAAAATAATGTTTTTTTGGGGGTGAAAAACGGTAAATTTAAGGGAAACGGTAAATTTCGAAAAAAAAATACTACCCCGGAAGGCATGAATTTTCCGAATGTTTTGAAACTTGAATGAAGCAGATCGGGTGAAAAATGTGGAAGGAGACATATGCCCAAAAAAGTGTTAAAAAGTGGAATAATATACAATAGGAATAACATGTGTGAAGGCGAATGCCTTCACACAACAAGAGAATGCAATTTCTGGAGAAATTGCATGTGAAGGCAAAGGAAGATAAAAGAAACTGCGGAATGCGTTGGAATGGAGCTGAATAAAGAAGAATAAAGTTGTATGAAGTGGAATTAAATGGAATGAAGATGAACGATGTTGAATGAAGTGGAATGAAGTGGAATGAAGTTCAATTAAGTTGTATGACCTCGAATGATGCACAATGGCCTGGAATGAGGACATAAAAAACAGAAGGTAAGCAAGAAAAGAGGAAGTAAGGAAACACTTCACTTCTGGGTCACTTGGGTCACTTCCGGGTGACATCCGGGTAACTTGGAAAACTTCCAGGTCATTTGGGTAACTACCGGGTCAATTGGAGTCACTTCCGGGTCACTTCCAGCTCATTTCCGTGTCACTTGGGGTCACTTAGTATCACTTCCAGGTACTTGGGGGTCACTTCCGGGTCATTTGGGTCATTTCTGGCTCACTTCCGGGTGACATCCGAGTCATTTGGTCACTTCCGGGTCACTAGTGGTCACTTCCGGGTCACCTGGGGTCACTTCAAGGTCACCTAGGGGTCACTTAGGGTCACTTCAGGGTGTCCCAATACTTTTGAACAATATGGCCGCTTCATGAGGGACACCTGGGGATGAGAATTCTGGGTGTCCCAATACTTTTGAACAACATGGCCACTTCATTAGGGACACCTAGGGATGACAATTCTGGGTGTCCCAATACTTTTGAACATTATGGCCGCCACACCAGGGGAGGCCAACGGGCCAGAGTTCTAGCTGTAGCTTATGTCCCTCTCCAAGATGGCCGCCTTACTGGGGCTGGCGGAGGGGGGAGAATCATGGGTGTAGCTAATATCTCCGCAATGAAAACAAAAAGTTGAAAAGCTTATTGAGTTGAATGAGTTGAATGACTTGAATTTTTGGAAACTGGAATGGTGAAAATGTGAAATGTTGAATGTGCCATTAAGAATGAATGGGACTTTTTGGGGTGAAAGACGGGAAATGTTGGGGGAACCCTAAATGTTATGGGCGAAAAAAATACAAATTGTGATGACATGAATTTTTGGAATAATTTGAAATCCGAACGGGGTGAATCAGATGAAGTATGTGGAAGTAATTAATGTTTGAATTGTGCCATTGGAAAGGAATGGGGTTTTTTGGGGTGCAAAAGGTTGAATTATGGGGAAACCCTAAATGTTAGGGGTGTAAACAAAAAGGAGAAGCCATGGTATGAATTTTTGGAATAGTTTAAAGTTCGAACGGGGTGAATCGGATGAATTACGTGGAAGTAGCGGCGCGCCAAAAAAGTGGGGAGGAATAAAATAGAAGAAGAAGAAAGGTGAATGGTGTAGAATAACATATGTGTGAAGATGGTGTAGAATAACATATGTGTGAAGGCCTTTGCCTTCACACAACTAGAGAATGCAATTTCTGGAGAAATTTCGTGTGAAGACAAAGGAAGCTGAAAAGAAACTGCGGAATGCGTTGGAATGAAGTTGAATAAAGTGGAATAAAGTTGAATGATACTGCCGCGCGAGTGGCAGCCCGCTACAGTAGCTCCGGCTCATCGGTGAGCCTTTTCGTGTGTTTTTGTTCTTTAATATTACTCTACCTCATACCTTTTTCATATAGTTGATAGTCATAACTTGCGTAGCAATGGACACCCAAACTGCGGTATTCTTGCTGCTGCTGATGGCTATTTTTTGCGCGATCGTGTCCGGCGACTTGGTTCGGAGCCGAGCCCCCATTGTTTACAGCCGGAATCAGCTGTTAGCACTCTGTGCTAACCATGCGCCGGCTCCCGGGGCGAGACCCGATATCCCCCGTGAGCTGAGGAGGAAGAGACGGGGATCTCGTGCGGGGGTTAAACGCCGGGAAAGGAGGGGACGATACCATCCCGTCCTCCCGTCTGTTATCATGGGGAATGTTAGATCGCTCCCCAGCAAGATGGACGAGCTAGCGGCGCTTACCCGGCACGAGAGGGACTTCCGGGAGGCTAGCCTGATGCTATTCACGGAGTCGTGGCTAACAGCGCTAACGCCGAACGCGGTCGTAGAATTGGACGGCTTCCAAATCATACGCGCGGACAGGACGCTGGAGAGTGGAAAGAGGAAAGGAGGAGGGCTGGCTGTGTTTGTGAACGATAGATGGTGTAATCCTGGGCACATCACGATTAAGGAGCAGCTTTGCAGCAGGGATATTGAGCTGCTAGCTGTTGGCATGAGGCCATTCTACATCCCGCGAGAGTTTAGTCATGTGATCGCGGTGACCGTCTACGTCCCACCAGCTGCCAGCGGCGACACAGCCTGTGATGTCTTGACTGCAGCAGTGAGCAGGCTACAAACACAGCACCCAAATGCCCTGGTACTCATCTCTGGTGACTTCAATCATGCCTCCCCTTCCTCCTCTCTGCCTTCATTCACACAGTATGTCACCACCTTAATATGTATAAGATATATAAACGACATACATTTTATGTGTTTGTATATGGAGGGTTTGAAGCGCAGGTGATCCACATATAATTCAGTTAAAACGTAATTTTCAGGTGAAACTTTTAAAACCTTTTTCATACGGGATCAAGAGGTCAAAGCGTAGACTACTGCATCCATGTGAAAGTGGCAGGAAAATAACAGGTACCAAATTTTCCACTAGGTGGTCAGGGGGTTGGCCACACCTTTTCCCTCTGTGGCTACAAACCTGGGAAAAGTGTAAGTTTCTGGCAGTATTTAGAATAAATTTTAAGACGAGCTGTGTTTCTGTTTTTTCTGTTAAAAGATTGAATGTTTTGGTTTGGTGAGTTTTGGGAGATTAAAACTGTTTTGGGATAGGTTTTAACTGATACATTCTTTCTCCATGTTCTATATATATCCTTTAGACAGGGAATACTTAGCAATTGGTTCGGAAAATTTGACTAAATAGTTCTTTATCTATTTACCAAGTGATATGTATTAAATATAAACAGGCTGGACGATAGATGTTCTGTGAAGTTAAGACGACCTTTGTCATGACAATTCTGAAGGGACAAGACATTGTTTAATAAAATACCGGACTGAAAACTGTGTTATCTACAAGCTGGTTGGCATTACAGGTCCAGGATTCCCAACCACGTCCAGGAGGAACAAGAAGAGCTATATCACAGCGATTGGATGGGCAAAATCCACCGATGACAGTCATAAAATTTGGCACACGCTGGCTGAATCGAGTAACTGCTAGCACAAATTTTAATGTACAAATGGCGGACGCGCCAGGGGGTGTGTCTCTGAGTGGAATTGGAAAGCACCTTTTTGCGGAGTGAATGAGATACTAACCAGTGAATAAAGGTGTGAACGGAAGGTGGAAGTTTGAATGTGTATGAGATTTGAGAGGATGTTTAAGGGACGGGCCCCCGGGATAGAAAACCTGATTTGGGGACCGACAAGCCCTTTTCAGCACTTGGGGGGGCAATGGGTCCATGGCCGGATCAACCCATTGCATCAATCCCATTTCATTCCCAGTTATTGATTTGCAATATTGCTATTGAAAAAAAAAAAAAATCAACAAACATTTTTTTTTTTTGACTAACCAAATTCATCCATCAAGTAAATGAATAATTGGACTGCAAATGGACAAAACACAAGACAGGTGTTGATAAACCTGAAATTTGAATGAAATTTGACTATGAATTATTGCCTCCCAATTGGAGTGGAATCTGTGTGTGAGAGTCATTATTATTATTACCATTTTAAATGTGATTGAGATACCAAACGATAGGATTAGCTGGAGGATGTATTATGTCCCTTTAAGATTTAAGGCTTGGACATTGTCCAAAACAAACTGAATAAGAACAGACAAAGTGTTTTATTTTGAATGAATGTTATACATTTTTTGGAAATACTTAAAAGCTATTGAGGAAATGGTGTTGACATAGTTGCTAAGATAATTTTATCAATAAAAGAAGTGCTGGAGTTTTAAGTATAATACAAATATGTTGAGAAATTGACATTTTGTTGTGAAAATATTTTTGGGGAAAGTGAATTGTTTTATATGACACGGGCAAAGATAGATGCACAAAATACACTTTTAGTAATTAAATACCTTTCCGACCAGTTGAATACTACGAACAATTATAACAATAATTCTAAACAGATGCTGGACATTTCTTGCTTTAATGCAACAATTGGACATTTACACACAATTAGGAAATGTACCATAAAATGTACACTTGTCCATGTTACGTAGGCTTTCCTAAATTTCTATGCTTTGCAAAGATGATGTCTTTATATTTGTTTTAAACTGTCTTATGTTAAGGCTTTTCCGTACATCTATTCCTTTATTACTTATTCCAAAATTTAACTCGATGAATACTAAAGATAAAAACTCTTTTGTTGTGCGTGTATAGCGAACCTTGAAATTTAAGTTGTCCCATTAATTTATAACCCCCCTCCCTTTCAGTAAACATTTCCTGTTTATTTCCCGGTAATAAATTATTTCGAACTTTGGAGATTATTTGGACGGTTCGGAATTAAGTTTATTAGTCTGTTCATTACAATGGTGAGGTTTAATAATAGGAAAGGACTACTTGTTAATCTTCATTATTACCATAAATAATCACCTTATCTTAAATATGTCCATAGGAGTAGTGCTAAGCATGTTTGTATTTTGTGGATGCTGGTGTGTTCCTTGCATTAGGGCCTTGGTCGCCAGGAGTACCAATCGTGCGGTGGGCAGTCTTGGGGAAGGGCACCTGCCCTACCAGGCCGCCCAGGTGGAGGGGCATATCGTCATGCCTGTCCCGGAGGTTCAAGGACTTCAACGAGGAGAACAACATCGTCGATTTTAGGGTCCACGATAACTGATTAACATATAGGTTGTTGATTTTGCTTGCTCATGTGCTCATATTCTTCATTGCTCACATCGGTACACTAATAATTAACATGTACCCAGTCCATTACAGGTCACATATTTTTGTTGTATTGTTTAGAAATCTTCCACATGCTGCAGTGTGTTCCCTGAGGCTCAGTGGCAATTAACGGGGAAGGTCCGATGGGGAGTTGGGGGGGCGGACCCTGGAACATTGTCGAGTAGTTGTAGGGGATCACACACACCTACATTTGGTCAGGATACACAAACAGGTAGGTGGGACAAACTGACCTTTTGGCCAGTTCAAAACAGGGATGAACATTTTTCAGAAAAGCTCAAATTTTAGCTGAGTGATCCATAAGGTCACTCAGATGGGGTTGCTAGACTAGGCCTCTTTGGCATATATGTTTAGATAGGTGACTTGAGCCGGACCGTTATCTTGCTGTGATCTTTCTCTTGCTTGGCCTTCCGTGGCAAACTTATTTGTTGATTTCATTAGTGGTCACACATAGTCACAGGGGCTATCTTCACAGCTGCGTCTCGATTTTTCTGGCACACTTCATGAGTCTAAATTTATGGTGACCCCACTTTTGTGGGGTCAAAAGAGGGAGGAGCTCTTTTTTTACAAATGACTAAATTCTAAATTATGTCGGCCTCAGTAGTTGAGGCCGAAAGACGGTCTGAAGGATCTGAATTTATAAGAATGGCTTTATATTCGCCAACAGATTAACCAAAAACCAAATTGGGAATTACACATCGCATAATCAGTTCAAAGTCAGCGCGCCCTGATCTGAGCACGGGACCAGCTGGTTAAGATCAGCCAGGAAGGAGACCAACCCACATTATGTTTAGATTTTGAAGACAGTATAAATGTGAGGGCTGCATGTTAGACCGCGCCCCATTTCTGCCCTTGCCCGTCTCTGGTGAGAGCATTCGCGAGGATGGAAAAGCTGCCCAGATCTGCTTATTGTATGATTACTGAACTTCAGAGATGGTCAAGAAAACTGACGGGAAAATTCAATCGATTTGTGTGAGTCTTTATTATAATTATTATTTACATATTTGATGCCTTCTTGAAAGATAAAACGCAGTGAGTTGTTTTTGTGAATTGATAATTGGGCTTGCGCCCTGGTGACCCTATAGCAACCAACAACTCCAACAAATTCCCGAAGTGACTTTTTGCATAGATTCTTCGCAATTTTAACTGCCGCCTCTGCCTTCCCGTTCGCCTGAGGATGCCTTGGTGAGGATGTTACATGCTCAAACTCCCACTCGACGGAAAACCGACGGAATTGAGCGCACGCAAACTGGGGCCCATTGTCAGTGATGACCCTATCAGGCTGCCCATACCAAGCAAACTGCGCCTTGCAACGTTCTATTGTCTCCGCACTGAGGTCTGGCAAAACATCTATTTCGCAAAAATCAGAGTAGTGGTCAACCAGCATCAAAAAGTCTTTCCCACTGTGTTGGAACAAGTCCATGCTCACGATTTGCCATCGGCGAGTGGGCAATTCGTGATACAGCATTGTCTTCTTCTGTTGTTTCACCGCATACTCGTTGCATGTTGTGCACTTACTAACAAAGTCCTTAATGTCGCCCTGCATTCCAGGCCAGTATAAAGTCTCCCGTGCTTTTCTGTAACAGGCATCGCCTCCGGTGTGACTGTAATGGATTCTGGCAAGCATTTGCGCCTGCATAGAGTTTTTGGGGATCACAACTCTCTGCCCCCTGAACAACACTCCATTTTGAACACTTAGCTCGTCTTTGATAGGCCAGGATTCTCTTACTGTCAGCTCTGTTCTGTTCTTAATGGCTGGCCACCCATTCAGCCTTCACAGCTTGCAACTGTGCGTCTTCTTCAGTGTGTTGTATCTGCAGTAGTCTTTTGTCAGTGACGTTGAGATAATCCGCCATGTTTATTTGTTCAATTGCCTGTTGCTCACCTACCATGCTACAGACCAAGTGCTCCGCATGCAGAGAGCTGGGATGTGAGTGTGGGGCAACAGCTCTGCTAAGCATGTCACTCACATACATTTCAGGTCCCAGTTTGTCGATAACATGCAGGTTATAGCTTTGGAGAGCTAGTAGCATGCCTTGTAAGCGTTTGGGAGCATTCAGAAGGGGCTTGCTGAATATTCAATCAAATCAAATTTTATTTATATAGCAATTTTCACACATAAAATGCAACTCAACATTGAAGTGCTGAACATTAAAAACGTCAAAAAACAGCATACAAAGAGAACTCGCACCCGCCTTCCCTCCCTCCCTCCCTCGCAGAATACACAAAGACGGACATCCACAAGCACACCTGCACTCACTCACACACGCACGCACCCACGCACACACACACACACACACACACACACACACATACAGTATAACCTTAAAAAAGAGACATGGCAAGGCACAGAGAAACCATGAGGAAAGAGTACCCAAGGGGAGCTCGTCCACGCTGCCCAGCGCGGAGGCCCCCCTTGAGGAAACACTGGAGGTAAAACCTGAATAAAGACAATGACAACGAAGCTAGAAAGACAAAGCAATAAAAGAAGCTAAGAACTATAAAACAATAAGATTGAATAAAATTAGTAAGAGACTAAGAATAATTATTTAAAAGCCAAACTAAAGAGGTATGTCTTGAGCTTCCCCTTAAAAATATCAACAGTCTCTGCGGATCTGATGTCCTCTGACAGGCTATTCCAAAGTTGAGGACCAAAATGGTTGAATGCAGCCTCGCCATGGGTTTTGGTCCTCACCCTAGGAATAATTAAAAGGCCGGTACCAGAGGACCTCAGGATCCGCGAGGGTTGGTATGGCAAAAGCAAATCAGATAGGTAAAATGGGCCAAGACCATTAAGACATTTATAAATTAATAAAAGTACCTTAAAATTGATCCTGAAACACACGGGGAGCCAATGCAGCGATTTTAAAACTGGTGTATTGTGCTCCCGCCCTCTGCTTCTCGTCAGCACCCAAGCGGCTGAGTTCTGCAGTAGTTGTAGGGAAGAAATACTCTTTTTGGGGAGACCAGAGAGCAGGGCGTTACAATAATCTAAACGACATGATATAGAAGCATGCATCAGCACCTCCGTCTTCGCCTGAGAGAGAAACGGGCCGACTCTGGCAATATTCCTAAGATGATAAAAACCGATCCTGATTACATTTTTAATGTGAGGAATAAAACTGAGCTCAGAGTAAAAAATGACGCCCAGGTTCTTTACACGTTGTGGGGGTTTAAAATCTAGTAATTTGGGTAAAAGTTTCTCTCTCTGGCCTTCAGGGCCGATAACTAAAACCTCGGTTTTGTCCTGATTGAGCTGTAGGAAATTCTCTGCAATTCATGAGACACGTTAATGTACAGCTGTGTGTCATCAGCGTAACTGTGAAAGCTGATGCCGTGTCTTCTGATGACGTCTCCAAGGGTAAACATATAAAGATTAAAAAGTATTTTGAACCTAAATTTTAAAACTAAAATTGAACCTTGGGGAACCCCACATTTAATTGCATGTATTTTGGAGGAACAAGTATCCATGCTTACTAAGAAACTTCTGTCTGTGAGATAGGACTAAAACCAGGTAAAAGCAATACCGGAGATGACCACCAGGTTTTTAAGTCTGTTTAATAAAATTTGGCGCTCTACTGTATCAAAAGCGGCGCCTAGGTCCAGTAGCACTAAGACTGTGAGTTTTTTCACGTCTGCAGTATACCTGATATCATTTAAAATCCTTAAAAGGACTGTCTCTGTACTGTGGTTCATCCTAAAACCAGATTGATATTTCTCTAAAATTTTGTTTGTATTTAAAAAAGAATTTAACTGGAGAAAGACCAGTTTTTCTAAAATCTTACTTAAAAATGGTTTATTGGATACTAGACTGTAATTTAAAAAAATGCTGGGGTCCAAATTGCTTTTCTTCAGAAGGGGCTTCACCATCGCCGTTTTACAGGCGGCGGGGAAGACACCCGTCGAAAGAGAGCAATTGGCTATATTTAAAATCTGTTCCTCGGAAAAACCATAAAATGTCTTTAACAGAGATGTGGGAATTGGATCTAGAAGGCAGGTTGTTGGATTTACCTGGGAAAAAACTCGACCAAGTGTCCTTGCATCAACCAGGGCAAAACTTTCCAGTGTTTCCTATTGGTATGAGAGGCTTATGATCCGTTTCCGCTGTGATCCTAGCTCTGCCATACAGATAATAATGAAAACGCTGACAGGCAAAAACTATGTTGAGACATTCCTTCTGTATCTGTGCATAGTTTTGTTCAGTGGGTGTGAGTGCCCTTGAAGCGAATGCGACAGGCTGTCCGTCCTGCATCAGACAGCACCCGAGCCCATGCTGACTGGAGTCACTCTGTAACGTGACTGGTTTTGTGACATCATAGTATTGCAACACAGGCGTTACAATTCTTGCCATAAGATGGACAGTGTTCCTTTCCCCACGCATGTGACGTGCCGCAGTACTTGCATGCAGAGTGACTGTCAACTTGTAGCCTGGGAGGGATGCTCATTTTCTCTGTAGAGCCAGTTCGTCTTTTGAATGCAGGTTTCCCTATGGCATTAATATTGTCCAATTGAGCTCTTTCCTGTTCCATAGATCTCAACTGCCTGTCACTCAGCTCAGCTGCTCGACAGGCCTCAGTAGCACTGGCCAGTGTCAAATCCTTTTCTCTTAGCAGACATCTGCGCATACTCTCGTTGGTAATGCCGATTACAATTTTGTCTCTGATTAACTCGTCTCTCAGGGCACCGTATTCACATATAGCAGCTTTCTCTCTGAGTCGAGTCACAAAACAGTCTATTGGCTCACCGTCCTCCTGTTTGCAGCAGCCAAACAGGTAACGTTCACAGATCACATTCTTTGGCGGCTTGAAGTATTGTTCCAGTGAGTTCAAAATTAGGGTTAAATCTGCCTGCTCCACAGCACTTAGCGTCATGTCTGCACTCTGCTCCCATAACACTCCTCAGTGTAGCGACTTGGACCTCTTTAGGCTTGCTCACCAGTTCTGTGGCCAGGGCATATTCCTCGTATTTCGCACGGAAAATGTCACAATTCGCACTCAGATTGCCACTGAGCTTCATCGGAAAAGGCGGTGGTTTGGCCATGGCTACTTCCTGGCGCTAGTTCGCCGAAACTTCAATTTATTCACAGGCAAAACGTGTGCACAAAAGAAAAACCTCACTTGTCAAGTGAATGCTGCTATACACTGGATTACGTCCACTTCTGACACCATGTTGGAGGTGAGGTATGGTGCGATTAACAACACAGGGACACGAGGATAACTTCCGTGTTGATGGTTTAATGCAGCAATTGGTGAGTGTGCGTGCCCCAATACTTTTGAACAACATGGCCGCTTCATTAGGGACACCTGGGGATGAAAATTCTGGGTGTCCCAATACTTTTGAACAACATGGCCGCTTCATTAGCCCATAAGAACCCAGACCCATTTTTCCATAAAGAAAACTATGTGGGATATACTACAGGCCAAGTGGATCACATAAAACACATTTCTGATGTTTTTTTTCAGAATAACACTTTTTCATACCAAAGATCTGTGTTGTTACATATATATATCACATTGGGCGTCAGTGATAAAAAAAATGTTCTTTATTTGGCAATAAGTAAACATGACAGTTTTTAGTGCTTGGTAACATGAAAAGTGCCTACTATTTGTATTTCAACAACATATATTGTAGCTGTGACTTTAATGACAAGGTTTAAAATAAAGTTATTCCGTTTAGCTTTGTGTCACAAAATTGCCAACGGTATCAAAAATAAATAATGCTGCATATTTGGTTGCGTTTGTAACAAGCTACCATGGGTACAGGGAACTGAACAACAGACCCAAAAAAAAAAGTTGTGCACAACAAAAAAAAGTTTTTTTTAGCCTACACTAGATGTTAAGACCCCCCCGTGAGCCGTCACCTTATCGTGGTGGAGGGGTTTGCGCGCCCCAATGATCCTAGGAGCTACGTTGTCTGGGGCTTTATGCCCCTGGTAGGGTCACCCATGGCAAACAGGTCCTAGGTGAGGGACCAGACTAAGCACGGCTCAAAATGACCCTTTATGATGAGTAAAATTAACGGACCACGTTTTCCCTCGCCCGGACGCGGGTCACCGGGGCCCCCATCTGGAGCCAGGCCTGGAGGTGGGGCTCGATGGCGAGCGCCTGGTGGCCGGGCCTGCACCCATGGGGCCCGGCCGGGCTCAGCCCGAAAAGGATACGTGGGTCCCCCTTCCCATGGGCTCACCACTGGTGGGAGGGGCCAAAGGGGTCGGGTGCCGTGTGAGCTGGGCGGCGGCGGAAGACGGGGACCTTGGCGGTCCGATCCCCGGCAGCAAAAACTAGCTCTTGGGACATGGAATGTCACCTCTCTGGCAGGGAAGGAGCCTGAGCTGGTGTGTGAGGCTGAGAGGTTCCGATTAGATATAGTCGGGCTCACCTCCACGCACAGCTTGGGTTCTGGTCCCAGTCCCCTCTCGAGAGGGGTTGGACACTCTTCCACTCTGGAGTTGCCCAGGGTGAGAGGCGCCGAGCAGGTGTGGGCATACTTATTGCCCCCCGGCTTGGCGCCTGTACATTGGGGTTTACCCCGGTGGACGAGAGGGTAGCCTCCCTCCGCCTGAGGGTGGGGGGACGGGTCCTGACTGTTGTTTGTGCTTATGCACCAAACGGCAGTGCAGAGTACCCACCCTTTTTGGAGTCCTTGGAGGGTGTGCTGGAGGGCGCTCCACCTGGGGACTCCATCGTTCTGCTGGGGGACTTCAATGCTCACGTGGGCAATGACAGTGAGACCTGGAGAGGTGTGATTGGGAGGAACGGCCCCCCCGATCTGAACCCGAGCGGTGTTCGGTTACTGGACTTCTGTGCTCATCACGGATTGTCCATAACGAACACCATGTTCAAGCATAAGGGTGTCCATATGTGCACTTGGCACCAGGATACCCTAGGCCGCAGTTCGATGATCGACTTTGTAGTCGTATCATCGGACTTGCGGCCGCATGTTTTGGACACTCGGGTGAAGAGAGGGGCGGAGCTGTCAACTGATCACCATCTGGTGGTGAGTTGGCTCCGATGGTGGGGGAAGATGCCGGTCCGACCTGGCAGACCCAAACGTATTGTGAGGGTTTGCTGGGAATGTCTGGCAGAATCCCCTGTCAGAAGGAGTTTCAACTCCCACCTCCGGCAGAACTTTTCCCAGGTCCCGGGGGAGGCGGGGGACATCGAGTCCGAGTGGACCATGTTTCGTGCCTCCATTGTTGAGGCGGCCGATCGGAGCTGTGGCCGCAAGGTGGTCGGTGCCTGTCGTGGCGGCAATCCCCGAACCCGCTGGTGGACACCAGCGGTAAGGGATGCTGTCCAGCTGAAGAAGGAGTCCTATCGGGCCTTTTTGGCCTGCGGGACCCCGGAGGCAGCTGACGGGTACCGGCTGGCCAAGCGGAATGGAGCCCTGGCGGTTGCTGAGGCAAAAACCCGGGTGTGGGAGGAGTTTGGGGAGGCCATGGAAAATGACTTCCGGACGGCTTCGAGGAAATTCTGGTCCACCATCCGGCGTCTCAGGAGGGGGAAGCAGTGCACCATTAACACTGTTTATAGTGGAGATGGGGTGCTGCTGACCTCAACTCGGGACGTTGTGGATCGGTGGGGAGAGTACTTCGAAGACCTCCTCAATTCCACCGACACGCCTTCTGCTGAGGAAGCAGAGCCTGGAGACTCTGAGGTGGGCTCTCCTATCTTTGGGGTTCAAGTCACCGAGGTAGTCAAAAAGCTCCTCGGTGGCAAAGCCCCGGGGGTGGATGAGATCCGCCCGGAGTTCATAAAGGCTCTGGATGTTGAGGGGCTGTCATGGTAGACACGTCTCTTCAGCATCGCGTGGACATCGGGGACAGTGCCTCTGTATTGGCAGACCGGGGTGGTGGTCCCCCTTTTTAAGAAGGGGGACTGGAGGGTGTGCTCCAATTACAGAGGGATCACACTCCTCAGCCTCCCCGGCAAGGTCTATTCAGGGGTGCTGGAGAGGAGGGTCCGTCGGAAGGTCGAATCCCGGATTCAGGAGGAGCAATGTGGTTTTCGTCCTGGCCGTGGAACAGTGGACCAGCTCTACACCCTCGGCAGGGTCCTCGAGGGCGCATGGGAGTTTGCCCAACCGGTCTGCATGTGTTTTGTGGACTTGGAGAAGGCGTTCGACCGTGTCCCTCGGGGAGTTCTGTGGGGGGTGCTTCGGGAGTACGGGGTACCGAGCCCCCTGATAAGGGCTGTCCGGTCCCTGTACCACCGATGCCAGAGTTTGGTCCGAATTGCCGGCAGTAAGTCGGATTCGTTTCCTGTGGGGGTTGGACTCCGCCAAGGCTGCCCTTTGTCACCGATTCTGTTCATAACCTTTATGGACAGAATTTCTAGGCGCAGCCGAGGTGTCGAGGGGGTCCGGTTTGGTGGCCTCAGTATTGCATCTCTGCTTTTTGCAGATGATATGGTACTGTTGGCTTCTTCAAGCCGCGATCTCCAACTCTCGCTGGAGCGGTTCGCAGCCGAGTGTGAAACGGTCGGAATGAAGATCAGCACCTCCAAATCTGAGACCATGGTCCTCAGTCGGAAAAGGGTGGCGTGCCCTCTCCGGGTCGGGGATGAGATTCTGCCCCAAGTGGAGGAGTTCAAGTATCTTGGGGTCTTGTTCACGAGTGAGGGTAAGATGGAACGGGAGATCGACAGGCGGATCGGTGCAGCGTCTGCTGTGATGCGGACCCTGTATCGGTCTGTCGTGGTGAAGAAGGAGCTTAGCCGAAAGGCGAAGCTCTCAATTTACCGGTCGATCTACGTTCCTACTCTCACCTATGGTCATGAGCTGTGGGTCATGACCGAAAGAACAAGATCTCGGATACAAGCGGCCGAAATGGGTTTCCTTCGCAGGGTGTCCGGGCTCTCCCTTAGAGATAGGGTGAGAAGTTCGGCCATCCGGGAGGGACTCAGAGTCGAGCCGCTGCTCCTCCGCATCGAGAGGAGCCAGTTGAGGTGGCTCGGGCATCTGATTAGGATGCCTCCTGGACGCCTCCCTGGTGAGGTGTTCCGGGCATGTCCCACCGGCAGGAGACCCCGAGGACGACCCAGAACACGCTGGAGAGACTATGTCTCCCGGCTTGCCTGGGAACGCCTTGGGATCCTTCCGGAAGAGCTGGAGGATGTTGCTGGGGAGAGGGAAGTCTGGGCTTCCCTGCTGAAGCTGCTGCCTCCGCGACCCGACTTCGGATAAGCGGGAGATAATGGATGGATGGATGTATAGATGTTAAGACTTGAAACAGTTTTGTTCCTCAGTGAAGCAAAGATGCACATCACATTTCTCACAGAGAGTGGTAGTTGCGTTTACTTTGCAGCGGCCGCGTTTGTCATATTTCACAGGCCAATGTGCAACTTGATCACAGCGAACATCATCTGGAACTCCAAGACGAACCTTTTTGGCCGGTGGTGGTGGTGGTGAAGATGTGGGATTGAGTGATAGTCGGTCTCTTCGTGCCTGCAAAAGAATGAGGCTAGTGGCAACCTCTGCCTGGAAGCTCTTTTATTGCAGTACATTTTTAACACCAAGTAGTTTACAGTCACGGTGGTAGATCAACCATGCATTAACCAGACCTAACATAATGGTGTGCCAGAACAAGTAGAGGTACCACCTCCGTGACCTCATGTGATACTTGAACCTTGCAATGCATGCATCAAGGAGATCCACTCCTTCCATGAATGTGTTATATTCCTTCACAATGTGTGGTCTCCTGACCTCCAAAAATGTCTTGTCTGCTTTGCTCCAGCGTTGAGCATTATCTTGAGGCTCAACTGCACAATAGGATGAGATCAAGGTAACAGATTTGCTGTCATACCACTTGACAATGACCAGCCTTTCTTTTTTTTCCACCCTGGCGTCAACAGATCCTCTGCCACTCTTGGCAAGACTTTTAACATCTTCAAGCTGACACCTAGCTAAGCGATTGCCACGCAGAGTTCCCACAAAGTAGATCTTTCGTTGAAGAAGGTTGAGTACCAGTGGCACTTTGGAAAAAGATTGTCGGCAAAGACTTTGTAGTTGTGGTCTGATGGGAGTTTCACAAAGCTTGACCACAACATCACCTCCCATGCCAAGTAAAGATTTTTCCCAGTGCCACCTTCATACACTACAAAATCACAGAGGATTCCTGAAGAACAACACAGACTCCAAATTTTCAGTTCCCAAGGGTGGTGCTTGCCCTTCACATACTGTCTTATTAGACTGTTTGTCCCTCTCTAGGACACCATTTGCTCATCAATAGAGTTGTGCTCTTCCGGGATGATATCCAAACATTGTTTGCGAAACATATCCAACCATGGCCGGATCTTCCAACACTTATCTTGTGCTTTCCTGTTTGATATGCTGATGTTTTCAGTGAAATGTAGATTTGTCAGCAGGTTTAGAAAACGATTACGTGACATGATGTCAGCCACCATGGGGCACCTTGTGTCATGTTTTCCCAGTATGCACGATTTCCTGTCAGTTGGCAAAGACCCATTCTCAGGTAAAGACCAATCATTATTTCCAGCTCTTTTACAGTGGTGTTTACATTGTTGTGGTTTCTGATTTTTGTACACTCTACAAATTTGTTTGGTCTTTGAGTAACTCAAGCGCTTGTTATGAACTTTCTGAAGTATTCCAGAGGACTAAGAAGATTGTCTGGAGGTGTGACCTGTGGTCCTTTGAATGTGCACTCAGGGACTTCAAAATGTTTCTTCCTCCAAGAAAATGTTTTTTTTTCCCTTGGACTGTTCCTTCTTCTGTTCCTTTTTTGTGACCATAGACATTTTCTTGTTATTTTCCTTGGACAGATGTATTTTTATTTTGCTCTCTTGAACTCACATTTGGTTGTGGTTCATCATCAGAAGTACTTGATTCACTACTGTCTGAATCACCACACTCACTTGACTCATCACTTTCCCTGTCTTGGCTATTGGGATTGTAAAGAGGGTCATCTGGGTCTTCATCTGAGTTATCGTCACAACCCTCAAAGTCACTGTCATCTCCCAGGATGATCTTGAGTTCATTTTGAAGAGAGTATTTCTTTTGCATTCTAAAAATTTATTAAAAAATAAGTACAGAATACACAATAATTAGATATTTCTTTTTATGGGATAAGCATAGGATAGTGAAACTGTGTTAGCATTTGTTTCTATTTGTTCAGTACACTTTTAATTGACAAGCAGAACATACTACAACTTAATATAGCAGATACTGCTCAATAAATTGGGTGAATTATTACAATTTTTGTTATTGTGACAAACATGTCACATCGAGCTTTTCATTCGTATTTTAAGGTTGTAAGCCCAACGTGACATGTATGTCACAGCGAGATTCTGATCCCTGGTTGATATTAGTTTCTTCAATAACTATGGTGAGACCAGGTTGAGGGCACTATAGGACATGTTAAATCAAAGTATTGGAACTGTCAAATGAGTTTGAAATTACCTGTAGTGTCACATCACAGTTCTTTGAAGTTGGCTGTTTCTTTGAGGTTAACACATCAGTAATACCAGCAAATTTGCAAAGTCACTTCCTGTCAGAGTCACATGACTATCACAAGGTCTTTATTCCAGGATGTTACGTATATGTCGCTTAGGGTTTTAATGGGTTTAGGTCAGACAGACAGTTTTAATACAAATAAACTGGGGCGTTCAAAGTGTTTGTTACACTGGTGTCACTGTGCATTAGGGACACCTGGGGATGAAAATTCTGGGTGTCCCAATACTTTTGAACAACATGGCTGCTTCATTAGGGACACCTGGGGATAACAATTCTGGGTGTCCCAATACTTTTGAACAACATGGCCGCTTCATTAGGGACACCTATGGATGAAAATTCTTGGTGTCCCAATACTTTTGAACAACATGGCCGCTTCATTAGGGACACCTGGGGATGAAAATTCTGGGTGTCCCAATACTTTTGAACAACACGGGCGCTTCATTAGGGACGCCTCGGGATGAAAATTCTGGGTGTCCCAATACTTTTGAACAACACGGCCGCTTCATTAGGGACACCTGGGGATGAAAATTCTGGGTGTCCCAATACTTTTGAACAATATGGCTGCCACACCAGGGGAGGCCAAGGGGCCAGAATGCTAACTGTAGCTTATGTCCCTCTTCACGATTGTCGCCTTACTGAGGCTGGCTGAGGGGTGAGTATCGCCAGTCTAGCTAATGTCCCTGACCAAGATGGCCGCCGCACTGGGGAGACCTCGGGGTGAGAATCATTAGTTTCGCTAATGTCCCTGCCCAAGATGGCCGCCGCACTGGGGAGGCCTCGGGGTGAGTATCCCCAGTCTAGCTAATGTCCCTGCCCAAGATGGGTGCCACACTGGGGAGACCTCGGGGTGAGTATCCCCAGTCTAACTCATGTCCCTGCCCAAGATGGCCACCGCACTGGGGAGACCAAGGGGCAATAACACTGTTCCACTGGAAATGAATGGTGAAATTGTGTGGCTTTTTTAAGGGTGAATGTTTTTGAAAGTAGGAATTTTGGTCGTGTTGAAAAGCTGAATGTGAGTTGAATGACTTGAATATGTGGAAATTGGGAAGGTGTAAATGTGAAGAGTTAAATGTCATCTGTCATCTTCCAAACCGCTTATCCTGTACAGGGTCCCGGGGAGGTAAAGGGATCCTATCCCAGCCGTCGAAGAGTTAAATGTTCCAATGGAAATCAATGGTTAATATGTGTGGGAAGTAGGAATTTTGGGGGTGTTGAAAAGCTGAATGTGAGTTGAATGAGTTGAATGACTTGAATTTGTGGAAATTGGGAAGGTGTAAATGTGAAAAGTTGAACGTTCCAATGGAAATGAATGGTGAATAGTGTAATTTTTGTGGGTTTTTAAGTGTGAATTAGTTTAATGTGTGCAAAGTATGAATTTTGGGGGTGTTGAAAAGCTGATTGTTAGCTGAATGAGTTGAATGACTTGAATTTGTGGAAATTGGAATGGTGTAAATGTGAAAAGTTAATGTGCCAATGGAAATGAATGGTGAATAGTTGGTGAATGAGTTGAATGTGTGGGAAGTAGGAATTTTGGGGGTGTTGAAAAGCTGAATGTGAGTTGAACAACTTGAATGACTTGAATATGTGGAAATTGGTAAGGTGTAAATGTGAAAAGTTGAATGTTCCAATGCAAATGGTTAATAGTGGAATTTTTGTGGGGTTTTTTTAGGGGGGAATGAGTTGAATATGTGGGAAGTAGGAATTTTGGGGGTGTTGAAAAGCTGAATGTGAGCTGAATGAGTTGAATGACTTCAATTTGTGGAAATTGGAATATGGAAATGTGAAAAGTTGAATGTGCTAATGGAAATGAATGGTGAATAGTAGAATTTTTGTGGGTTTTTTAAGGGTGTATGAGTTAAATGTGTGGGAAATAGGAAGTTGAAAAGCTTGACCGATATGAGTTGAATGGGATGAATGTTGTGAATTTCAAATTGGAATGATGTAAATGTGAAATGTTGAATATGGCAATGGGAATGAATGGTGGAATTTTTTTTTTTTTTTACGGGTGAATAAGTTGAATTTTGGGGAAATAGGAATTGTGGGTGTGTTGAATAGCTTTACCAATGTGAGTTGAATGAGTTGAATCTTGTGAATTTTAAATTGGAATGGTGGAAATGGGAAATGTTGAATATGCCATTGGAAATGAATGGGCTTTTTTGGGGTGGAAAAACAGGGAATTTGGGGGAAACTGTCAATTTTTTGAATGAAGAAAAAATACCCCTGGATGCCGTGAATTTTTGGAATACATTGAAGTTGGAATGGCGAGAATCGGTTGAAAAATGTAGAATAACATAAAAGAAGGCCGACCCACGGCCTTCTATGTATTCAAACTTCCATAATTCATTGGCTACTGGCAAACTTAAAAATATTCTGACAGTTGAGGAGAATAATTCAAAGTGTGCCGATACTCCAAATGGCTCAAGTACAGCATCAAATTTAGTTTGGTGTACCTTTCGTTCAGGTAAAACTGCCAGGTGGAATTGCAAAGGGCTACAATGTACCCAAACATGAGAGTGTCTCTATTATCAACAAAACTATCGTATCTACTGTACACACGCATTAAAAAAAATCTTTGGATCCTTTGGATTTACCAAATTTGGACATGTACATCGGTTGCACATGATGACCATGTGTTAACCTAACATTTTGTAATATCTGTTTCTTGTTTTGTGCATGTGCTGGCTGGGCCTATAGGTAGTGAGTGACGTCATAGCGAGGGGACAAGGAGTTGAGGAGGGAAGTTGGAAGGAAGAGCGGGAGGTATGATTGAGCGCATGGGCGTGAGTTGGGGCCACCAGCAGCTCTTGTGTGAATGTGTTCTTTTTTCCGTGACGTCTGTTATTAAAAACGACGATCAGACTGCATCAGCGACTGTGTGCATCTTTGACCACTTCGAGGGGCATTACATTTGGTTTCGGATTCACTCGTCGCACGCTTGGCTTTGAGGATGTTCGGCGATCCCCTTATTTGACGAAAGGTGAAAGAAGAAGCCGTGCCGTGCGTGATTGATATGCCTGAGTCAAGTTGCACCGAGTGCGGCCGCCATAACGCTGTTGTTCCGCGCCAAGATGAGCGTAAGCCCGCCAAAACGGGGTTACGCTATGACGGAGCGACAGCTGCCGCCGCAGACGAGGATGTGAACGTGCATGGCGGTGCTCTAGGCCTCGCGTGGCTAGCTATGAAGGCACTTAAATTCTCCGGAAAGGGTAGTTGGGAGGCTTATAGAGCACAGTTTGAGTTGGTGGCTGATGCCGCGGATTGGCCGAAGAAGACAAAAGCGGTGCAGTTGGCGCTTTCGCTGACGGAGGATGCCACATCCTGTCTGCTGCTGCTGAGCCCCCGTAGAGAGACTCGATTACAGCGCGCTGGTGGGTGCTTTGCAGAGGCGCTTTGGGGAGTTTAATTTGAGAAACTCCCTGCGCTGTGAGTTCAAGCACCGTGATCGACATCCGGGGGAGCCGCTCCGTTATCTCGCGCATGAGATCGAGAGCCTGGGTCGGCGTGCGTATGCTGGAATGCCAAATGAGATACAAAATGAACTGATACGTGATCATCTGGGAGAGGCGCTTGCTCTCGCCACGGAGAGGGAGATTGCAGCCAAGGGGGCGCTGCAGACACCAAACTGTCCCGTTTCGGCAACGTCATTCCCAGAAGGGGAGGAGTGCAGACCGGCATGGGTGGAGGAGCTGGTGTGTGCCATTAATACTCGCTCAGCACAGCATGAGGATGGAAGTGGCAGGCGTGCACGCCCTGTTATCTGCTGGGGGTGTGGACAGCCAGGTCACCTTCTGCGGCGCTTCCCAAAAATGCTACATCAGCAGGGAAACCAAAAAGGGGCCGTGTAGCCCGGATGACGCGCACCCCTCCAGTCGTTAACCGGGAGGTGCAACCTGCATGTGCTGGCGCTATGAGCAGGGACCCCCATGTCCAGGATGAGACCGTTGTAACGGTGGGATGGACAGACGTGGGGGACCCCAGTCATGTTCGCGTGCAGATTGGGGACACGTCTTGCACAGCCCTGGTGGACACTGGGTCCTCAGCCATGATTGTGAGGCCTGACGTTGTGGGAACCGTCTTAGAATCGACCTTTACAAAACTGAGGACAGTGACCGGTGAAACGGCCCCCATGAGAGGCAGAGGGACATTTGTGTTTGTTTTGGGGGGTTTGTCGACGACTCACTCAGCTTGGGTGGCGGATGTGAGTGACCCATGTATTCTGGGTCGGGACTTTTTGAAAGCTGCAAAATGTGTGGTGGATTTGGGAGCTGGGGTGCTCAACCTGCCGAATGGTCAGCCTGTGGGGCTGGTTCCGGCGTCTCTACGGGTACTTCGGGGGTAATCATCAACACTGCTGACCCTGCAGCAGGAAAGCTGCAGGAGGGGATGATTCTACCCAGCCCGACCAAGGTAGCTGCAGCACCAGCTCCTAGGCAGTCGACGGTAGATCAGGTAGAGTTTGCTCACCCCACCTGGACTTGTTCCCAGTTGGGGCTACCGGAGTCGACCTCACAGCGACCGACAGTAGATCGGGTAGAGTTCGCTCGCCCCGTGATGGACGACCATGGCCAGCCCAGCCATGCCAGGGAATGTAACCCCCGGGCAGAGGCGATACGGTTCATCTGGGAAAAGAACTGTGACTGCTTGGATGTCGAGCAGCGGGAGCAGCTGTGGCAGGTGCTGTGGGCCTCACTCACTTGGTTGAGCACCACATCGACACCGGGGACGCGCGACCAGTTAAAGTGCGGCCCCGACGCCTGCCTTTGGCCCAGCAGGAGGCTGCGGATCAGGAGGTCTGTGCCATGCTTGAGGCGGGAATTATAGAGCCTTCCGACAGCCCGTGGGCGTCTGGCGCGGTCATGGTTCCCAGAAAGAAAAGTACCAGACCGCGGTTCTGTGTGGACTACAAGCCGCTCAATAAAGTGACAAGGAAGGACTGCTACCCGCTCCCGTGGATAGATGAGACGTCGGATCTGGTCTCTGGGTCTGCGTGGTTCTCATCGCTCGACCTGCGCAGTGGCTACTGGCAGGTCCCCCTCACCGCTGAGTCCAGACCTAAGACAGCGTTCTGCACCCCCCGAGGACACTGGCAGTTTAAAGTAATGAGTTTTGGACTCTGCAATGCACCAGGAACGTTCGAGCGCTTGATGGACACAGTGCTCTCGAACATTCCGCGGCAAGAGTGCTTGGTGTATTTGGACGATGTCCTCGTCCACGGTGAGTCCTTCCAGACTGCGTTGGAGTCTCTAAGGCTGGTGCTGGGTAGAATTGCTGCGGCTGGACTGAAACTGCACCCAGAAAAGTGCCACTTTATGCGGCGAGAGGTGGAGTTCCAGGGTCACCGAGTGAATGGAGATGGCATCAGCACACTGGAAGAGAAGGTCAGCGCCATCAAAGACTGGCCAGCCCCAAAAGATTAGAAGCAGCTTAAGAGTTTTTTGGGACTTTCCTCATATTACAGACGGTTCGTGAGAGGATTTTCTTGCATCGGGGCGCCCTTGTTCAGGACAACCAACCCTTTTTGTGGACGCCGGACTGTGAGGAGGCATTTTCCAGCCTGAAAAATGCCCTCATCAATGCTCCTGTTCTCACTCCACCTGATCCAGCCTTGTCTTTTGTGCTGGATATGGACGCTAGCAATGTCGGCACGGGGGCGGTGTTGTCACAGGTGGGGCCGGAAGGTGAACGAGTGGTGGCCTACTTCAGCCGCATTTTCAATAAGAGTGAACGACGATACTGTGTCACCAGACGTGAACTCTTGGCAGTTGTTTTGGCTGCGCGTCATTTCAAGTACTACCTATGTGGCGTTCTGTTCACCATCAGGACGGATCATGCTGCGCTGCAGTGGTTGATGTCGTTCAGGGAACCAGAAGGCCAAGTGGCACGGTGGCTGGAGGAGCTGCAGGCGTTCCACTTTACTGTGGTACATCGGGCTGGAGCTCAGCACGTCAATGCTGATGCCCTTTCCCGGCGTGCTATTGGCGGCTGCGGCTACTGTGACCGGCGGGATGCCAGGAGGTTGGAGCTGTGTGGGGAGGCGACTGCTGCCGGACCATCGTGCTGCATCCTGGAGGCTGTGGACATTGCAGAGTGGGCTGTCAAGCAGGAAGAGGATCGTGATCTCAACCCTGTGCGACAGTGGGTCCAGCGTCGCAGGAGGCCACCCTGGGAAGGAGTGATGGGACTCTCTGTTGGCGCCAAAGGCCTTTGGAGCAAATTTGCTGTCTCACGCATGAAGGATGGCGTGCTGCAGCGTGCGTGGAAGGATCCAGCGACCGGAGAGGAGAGGTGGCAGGTGGTGCCCAGAGCTCTTAGAGAGTCGGTACTAAGAGCATGCCACGGGGGCACGGGTACCGGACACTATGGCAGCACAACGACACTCAGACGGCTTCGGCAAGGGTTTTACTGGGGCCAGCATCGACGGGACGTGGAGGACTTTTGCCGGCGGTGTGACGAGTGTGGGGCCTACAAGGGCCCTCAAGACCAATCGCATGCACCGCTTCAGCAACAGAGAGTTGGGGCGCCCATGGAGCGGGTTGCTGTGGACATTATGGGTCCTTTTCCCGTGACGGGCAGAGGGAACCGTTACGTGCTGTGTGCGATGGACTATTTCACAAAGTGGCCCGAGGCATACGCACTGCCAGATCAGGAGGCGGACACGGAGGCGGATGCACTGTTGGAGGGCATGTTCTGCCGGTTTGGGACTGCAGATATACTCCACAGTGATCAAGGCAGAAATTTTTAGTCCAAGGTTTTTGCTGCCCTTTGTGAACGCTTGAACATGCAGAAGACACGAACCACCCCTTTGCATCCGCAGAGTGATGGTTTAGTTGAACGTTTTAACCGCACCATGCAGCAGCAGCTTGCCATCCTCACCTCCGAGCACCAACATCATTGGGACCAGCATATTCCAATGGTGTTGATGGCGTATCGTTCGGCTGTCCAAAGTTCCACAAGCTGTACTCCAGCTCTGCTGATGCTTGGCCGGGAGATCCGGACACCGGCGGAGGTGGCGTTTGGCAGACCACCAGGCAGCCCCGAGGATCGGCTCGGGTTGGAATATGCCCGGAGACTGCAGGATCGTTTGGAGGCAGCGCATGTCTTCGCCCGGGACCAGCTAGAGAAAGCTGGTGCACGTCAGAAGCGGAACTACGACGTACGCCGCAAGGGGCGGAACTTCCAGGTCGACGAGCTGGTTTGGGTGTATACACCAAAAAGAAAGAAGGGATGCTGCCCTAAGTTAGACAGTCATTGGGACGGGCCGTGTAGGGACCTTGAGCGGATGGGGGAGGTAGTGTATCGGGTGGCAGTTCCCCCCAGGGGCCGGAGGGTTGCCCTACATCGGGACAGGTTGGCTCCATACCGGGGCAGTGGTGTTCTGATATTTGAGGCCGGGTCTGTTTCACCTGCCATTTCAGGACGAGTGGTGGACTCAGGTTCCCCAGATCCCACTCATGTTGTCCCTGTTCCTCCGGTTGGAGACAGAAATGGTACGGGCCCAGGCCGGCCCAAGAGACAGAGGCGTAGGCCGCAGCGTCTGGAGGATTTTTTTTGTTGACCCCCTCGGGGGCGAGGGTTTCATAAAGGGGAGGGCAGTGTAATATCTGTCCCTTGTTTTGTGCATGTGCTGGCTGGGCCTATAGGTAGTGAGTGACGTCATAGCGAGGGGACAAGGAGTTGAGGAGGGAAGTTGGAAGGAAGAGCGGGAGGTATGATAGAGCGCATGGGCGTGAGTTGTGGCCACCAGCAGCTCTTGTGTGAATGTGTTCTTTTTTCCGTGACGATCTGTTATTAACAACGACGATCAGACTGCATCAGCGACTGTGTGCATCTTTGACCACTTTGAGGGGCATTACAATATGTCATTTGAATATGATATCATTTGAAAATGTATTTGTTTTTATTTTCATGGGGAGTAAAAGGGTAGACCTTTACACCATTTTAACACATTTTAATAATGTGGAAACTAAATCTGTGTTTATTCTTCAGTGCAATAATTAAAGTAAGAGGTGACATGTGACCAGAAGTCCGGAGATCAACTCAAATCATTCATTATGAAACATCTAGGCAAAGGTTTGTAAATCCACAATCAACAAGACAGATGTTCATAAACATGAAAATTGGCTGTATGGATTTTTGCCTCCCAACCGGAGTGGAATCAGCGGAGCAGTTAAATTATTATTATTATTATTACCATGTGGAATTTGATTTAGACACTAAATGACACGGTTGAGTAGATAAAAAAAAGTGTCCTCATTAAGCGTAATAGACATTGAGTATAACCAATTTAATAAAAGAAAAATAACTGTATTTATATTTCACACTACAAAGGAGTTCAACAAATCCTGGAAAAAATTGTTAATCTTTGTTCACGAATTGGAATATTTGCTAAAATAATTTGTAATTTCGACAATATCAGACCAATGCATAGAAAATACTATTTTGATGAACCTTTTAACTCTGAATTTGGTTTCATTAAAGGGCTTTTCTGTAATTTATTTCAATGCCCAAAGGTTACATGCAAAGTTTAAAGCTATACAACAATACTAAAGAGGTGATGGAGTTTCAATTATTGGCGGAAACTTTTTGTTGCCCAAATATGTTGGCAAGTTATAATTTTGTCATGAAATATTTTTTGAAAGGGGAACTACTCTCACGTAGAGTGACCAGATCCAAACTCACCAGATGTGGGACAGGGAGTATGCTTGTGGCGGACAATGTGGTATGCAGCTGACGCTCGCGACGGACACCAAAAATGCATATGGCACAGCTTGTCAACTGTTCAGTAACATATAATAAACTGTAACAAAATAACAATTATATATCTACAAATAAAAACACAGAACACAGAATTGTAGTTGAAATTATCTGCATTTACAAAAATAGAACACAAACTGCTAGTAAAAAGGTGAATCGCTGAAGGCTGAAATTAGTCAGTCTCATCATATCTTGAGGTAGATGCACTTTAACAATAGTCGCACTCACTCAATAGAACCTTGTCAGATCTCAAGTCAACATGTAGAGCATGAAGTGCAGTAACAATTTATTACAGTAAAAAAGACAATCCAAACAAAGACAGGCTACTACAACTACTACAATTCAAATTATTTGCAAATTAAACAGCCACAGCATAAAACGAAAATAAAACAAGAAGTATATCAAAAATAGTGAGGATATAACAATACTGTTACTACATTCAATTCAGTTGTAAACAAACATGTCCACCATAGCAGCACTATGCACTTCCAGAAACAAGGAAAGCACTGATGAAACATTAAGTTATGTCCAACAAAACTCAAGTCTTTCAGTTCTCTCCATAACAGCAACAGGAGCCACAAAGTTCACAGAAAGCTTTGTCTGACTTTATCTGGCTTCACCCACAGACAATGAGTTCCCAGACCTTGTTGTAACTGCATTTCATTTTCTTTGCAGTCTTTTTACTTTCCTTAGAGTCCTCCATTTTCATTAATTAATCACAAATTTCTGGAACGCCTCACTAAAATGCTTGTTTTTGGTAGGCGTATCTTTAAAAACAACCATTGCCTGCCTGTGCTCCCGGCTGCTTGATTGACAGCATACCCCTGCCTCTCACAGTCGCGCAGACAGTCACACCCAAACGAACAACATACCAAACACACACAGCCCGAGACCCGCTCCCGTAATAGCATCCACTGTATGTTGTCTGCTCTCCTCACACAGGCGTTTAATAAAAAATATTTTAGCAGCACGTTTGAAAATTGGTGCCTGCCGATCAGACATGCAGGACAGCGAGTCAATTTGCGGGACACATTAAAAATCATTAAAATGCTGGACAGTCCCACATATGGTCACCTACTTTCACGTGAGGACCCATACGCAGACATGACACGGATGTTGAAGAGTAAAAAGTCTTTAAGTATAAAAAGTATGAGGAACACTCATTTTGGCCTGTACATAGTACAGCGGAAAAATACTCTAAGTAAGTGACAGTGCTGCAGTGCTGTAGTGAAATGTAAGGGACAGCATTGGATAACAATAAAACTAGACTAACAGTAGTGGGGAGTGTTGAGTATTGCACTGTATTAAGGTAGTGGGGAATATTGGGTATTGCACGATATGAGCTCAGGTGCAGGACTGCACAATTGCACTAATGTCCGCCAGTTTGTAGAGACTACACAATGTTCTTGTTAAAGAGTCTGACAGCAGCAGGCAAGAAGGAACGGCGGAATCTTTCCTTTGCACAGCGAGGGTGTAACAGTCTGTCACTGAAGGAGCTGTGGAGTGCTGTTAGGGTGCCCTGGAGGGGGTGGTCCGGGTTGTCCAGCATTGATGACAGCTTGGCCAAAATCCTCCTGTCCCCCACCGAGTCCACAGAGTCCAGGGAGTAGCCCAGGACAGAGCCGGCCCTCCTGACCAGTTTGTCCAGCCGCTTCTTGTTCCGGGCCGAGACGCCGCCTGCCCAGGTGACCACTCCCTGGAAGATGACTGATGCAACCACCGAGTCATAAAAGTTCCTGAGGAGTGTCCCCTGAACCCCAAAAGACCTCAGTCTCCTGAGTAGGAAGAGACTGCTCTGACTCTAGAGGGCGTCTGTGTTGTCGCACCAGTCCAGTTTATTGTTCAGATGAACACCCAGGTACTTGTAAGTTGAGACTCTCTCAACATCTGTTCTCCGGATATTCACTGGTGCAGGTGAAGAGTGCTGGCGCCTACCAAAATCCACCACCATTTCTTTGGATTTCCCCGCATTGATCAGGAGGCGGTTCTGCTTGCACCAGTCCACAAAACCCTGAGTAAGTTCTCTGTACTCCCGATCATCTCCACCTGTGATGAGGCCGACAATTGCAGAGTCGTCAGAGAACTTCTGCAGGTAACAGGTAGGGGTGTTGTAGTTGAAGTCCGAGGTGTAGAGGGTGAACAGGAAGGGAGCCAAGACAGTTCCCTGTGGGGCCCCCGTGCTACAGACGAGCACGTCAGACACACAGTCCTGTGTCCTCACATACTGTGGCCGGTTTGTGAGATAGTCCTGGATCCATGTGGTGTTGTGGTGGGCCACCCCCGCCCGCTCCAGCTTGTCTCCCAATAGGGTGGGCTGGATGGTGTTGAAAGCACTGGAGAAATCAAACAACATGATCCTCACAGTGCTCCCCGCCTTCTCCAGGTGGGAGAGTGAAGTGTGGAGGAGGTAGATGATGGCATCATCCACACTGCTGACAGGCTGATATGCGAACACGAGTGGGTCCATTGAGGAGCTCACCAGGGGGCGCAGGTGGACAAGGACCAGTCTCTCCAGGGTCTTCATCAGGTGAGATGTCAGCGCCACTGGTCTGAAGCTGTTGAGATCCTTCGGGTGGGGGGTCTTTGGCACCGGGACCAGGCAGGATGTTTTCCATAGCTGGGGGACCTTGCCCAGCTTCAGGCTCAGGTTGAACATGTGCTGGACAATTCCACACAGCTGGTCTGCGCAGGATTTGAGGAGCTGGGGGCTGATGCCATCTGGACCCGCTGCCTTCCTCGCCTTCATCTTCTTCAGCTGGTTCCTCACCTGAGATGTTGTGAAGGCCAAGGCTGGGCAGGAGGGAGTGGTGGCTATCTGGTGTAGCTGGGAGCTGGAGACTGTGGAGAAAAGGGGGGAGGGGGTGACACGCCCAGCAGGAGGAATACGTGGAGGCTGGGGCAGGAGAGACTGAATGGGGGCAGGCATCTGATCGAACCTATTGAAAAGAGGTTCAGCTCATTTGCCCACTGCAGGTCCCCCCCAGTCCGGGTCTTGGGTTGTCCGTGGCCTGAGATGGTCTTCAGGCCCCTCCAGACTCACCTGGCGTTATTCTGCAACAGCTGCTCCTCCATCCTCTTCCTGTAGGACCTTTTCCCCTCTCTGATCCTCCTCCTCAGCTGGCGCTGCACAGTCTTCCGCTCCTCTATGTTGCCTGACGCAAAAGCCCTCCTCTTCTCCTTCAGGAGAGCTTTTATGTCTGGTGTGATCCAGGGTTTGTTGTTGGAGAAACACCTTCCTGTCCTGGTGGGTATGGTGATCTCCATGCAGAAATTTATATAGTCTGTAACAGTGTCCGTTAGACTACTAATGTCTTCCCCATGAGCATCACTGAATACTTCCCACACAGTTGTGCTGATGCAGTCCTTTAAGGCCTCCTCGGCCTCTCCAGACCATCTCTGAACTGTGCGGGTCACAGCTGGCTGCCTGCGGACCACAGGTTTTTACACAGACTGGAGAGCCACCAGGTTGTGATCAGCTTTGCCCAGCGGGGGGAGGGGCAGTGATGTGTATGCCTCCTTGTTGTTAGCATAGAAAAGGTCCAGTGTTTTATTGTCCCTGTTGTGGCAGGTGACATACTGTGTGAATGAAGGCAGAGAGGAGGAAGGGGAGGCATGATTGAAGTCACCAGAGATGAGTATCAGGGCATTTGGGTGCTGTGTTTGTAGCCTGCTCACTGCTGCAGTCAAGACATCACAGGCTGTGTCGCCGCTGGCAGCTGGTGGGACACGATCGCGCAAAAAATAGCCATCAGCAGCAGCAAGAATACCGCAGTTTGGGTGTCCATTGCTACGCAAGTTACGACTATCAACTATATGAAAAAGGTATGAGGTAGAGTAATATTAAGGAACAAAAACACACGAAACGGCTCACCGATGAGCCAGAGCTACTGTAGCGGGCTGCCACTTGCGCGGCGCCGGAACCGGATCAATGAAAATATAAAAATAACTACAGAGAGCTGGACTGGAAGAGAGTTTACATCCTTACTCAAAGGTTTGACGTACTGATGTGTCACTGTTTGTTTATAAAGTTTATAAACTGTAAGACATCAGGCCTATATTACATAAAGAACAAAGCATAAAAGGACCACAGCAACTGCATAGCAACTGATACATTAAGTAACAACCAGTTAAACAGTACCACCCCCACTTAAGGGGCACCGCCTTGTACCCAGACTCTAAAATAAAAAAAGACAAAGTCAAAAATCAAAAACACCAAATAAACTGAAGTATAAAAACAACAAGAATCAAAGTAACCAAATAAACACTAGGAGACCAGGGTTTGTTGGATCAAGACAGCAAACAAACAGCAGTTAGATGTGAAAAAGACAATGAACCAACAAAGACTGAAAGAAAACATCCATCTATCCATTATCGATACCGCTTATCCTCACAAGGGTCGAGGGGCGTGCTGGAGCCTATCCCAGCTGTCTTCGGGCAGTAGGCGTGGGACACCCTGAATTGGTTGCCAGCCAATCGCAGGGCACACAGAGACAAACATCCTCACTCACAATCACACCTAGGGGCAATTTAGAGAGTCCAATCAACTTACCATGCATGTTTTTGGAATGTGGGAGGAAACCGGAGTACCCGGAGAAAACCCACACAGGCACAGGGAGAACATGCAAACTCCACACGGGGAGGCCGGAGCCAGGATCGAACCCACAACCTCTGAACTGTGAGGCGGATGTGCTAACCAGTCGACCGCCCTGAAAGAAAACAATAAACCAAATACAAACTGACGAAACAACGGGCAACACTGGACAAGACACAAAGTGGGGGAGCTGACCGGGTAACACAAGGGATCGGGTAAGCGAGCACAGGTGGACAAAACTTACTCGACTTGGACTAAGACAGCAAATAAACGTGACAAAAACAATGAACCAACAAAGACTGAAGGAAAGCAAGGAACTAAATACAAACTGATGAGACGAACACCTGACAAACACAAGACACAAGTGTGAGAGGGAGCTTATTGAGTAACTCAAGGGATCTGGTAACCAAGCACAGGTGGACACAATAACTTTGATTGAGTAACTCAAGGGATCTGGTAACCGAGCACAGGTGGACACAATAACGTAACGAGACAGACACTTATAAAAGAATCCCGAGGAAAACATGAAACTAAATTCAAAATCAAAACCAAAATCAAAAACAGAATGGAAAAGGCCAGACAAGAGGTTCCTGGCGGAACTAGTCCGGTAGGAGTCCAGGAGGCCAGACGAGAGGGTCTTGGTGGGGCCAATCCAGTGACCGTCCTGAAGGCCACACAAGAGGTTCCAGAGGGCCACACAGGAGGTGAGAGTAGCCACAGCGCTTGGGCATCCAGAGCAGAATCAGATGGCAGCCGCAGGCCTTGCGCCGACATAGCAGAATTGGAGGGAGGCCTCAGAGCTTGCTCCGCCAAAACAGAATCCAAGGGCAACCGTAGAGCTTGCGCCGCTGGAGCAGGGATGGAGCCTGGTGGTGCCGAGGAGCCGGCATGGGGGCCTGCCTCATAAGCCTGCCACCAGAGAGGTTGGGAAGCACAAGAGACACGAGGGGCTGGAAGTACAGATATTGAGGAAGGTAAACTAGAAGAAATGGGATGAACGGGACTAGGTGAAGAAGTACGCAGTGAACGAGGTGCCGAAAAAGGTGGGGAGTGAAGTGGCTTGGGTATAGGTCCGGAATGACGTGACTTGGAAAAGGCTGAATTATGGGAGGAACCAGAACCTCTACTTAGGCGTTCACGTTGGCCACCCCGCGGGAGTCCCGTGTAAATGGCCAACTGGGCGCCCAAGCAGGGGTCTGATGGAAAGGGATCTGGAGTGGACACTAAGGCATCATTATCAGAAAAACGTGATAAAAACTGACAAGGGCTTGAATAATGACTGGGTAAGGGACCGGGAAAACCAAAATCAGTGTCAAAATTAGAATCGGATACAAAGGGATCATCATCAGAAAAACGTGAGACCTAGGGATGCTCCGATAAATCAGGCACCGATAATGATCGGCCGATTTTCGTGAAAAATTACGTGATCGGTATATTCAACCAAAGCCTTTTATTGCCGATCAAAAAATCCGATCACCCGCAGCTCATGCATCGCAGCCGAAAGCCATGAGAGACCAGCCTGCGTGCAGTGTTGGGACCTTCCCTCCCCTCGGGGACGGAGGTACGATGCCCAGCTCTTTCAGTAAGCACATAAAAAGAAACAAGGTGATTATTTTATTTATTTTTACTTGGCTTTTTCTTCACCTGTTGCCTTTATACATAATGTTCCTGTGTTTCTGACTTGATAAGCAAAGAACTCACTGTCAGTAGACACATTGAAATTGCTAAAAATAAGACATATGATACTTTTAAATTAGTGACCAGACCGTGTACTGTGAACTTTCCAGCAGTACAGTGAGGCTTATTGCAGTGTTGCACTCTAAAAACAGTTGGGTTAAAAATAATACAATTTGGGGTTTAAAATGGACCAATCCACTCCTTGAGTCAAATTGACCCAACTTTCTAGGTTGTTTTTGCAGAAAACAACCCAAAATGGGTAATTTTGTATGAAACAACCCCAAAAATTGGCTTGTTTTGTACAAAGCAACGCAAGAAGGTGGGTCAAATTGACCCAATTAGTGGATCGGTCAATTTTTGACCGAAAATTATTTGTAACCCAATTGCTTTTAGTGTGTGTGAGCTTTCGCACAATACAGTATTGCAATAAATAACATACTGTGACGTCAATACCGTGATAAAACCAAACCATGAGCTATTGATCTTGTGACAGCAGGTTTGTCTGATGAAAATGTAATTTTGGCCCGTGACAGGATTGAGGAAAAGGTTCTGTTTTACACAAAGTGAGCAATACGGTGTGTGTGTGGAGGGGCCGTTTGAACGTGGGAATGGAACGGATTACATTCGACAATCAAGGTACCAAGTGTATGTGTATACTGGGGCTCTTTGCCTTTGAGTGGTTGGCTAACCCTGTTGTAGGGGGTCACATGAACATATAGGATTTTTGCATACACAAACAGGGGATGGGATGAATTGACTTTTTAGGCTGGTTCAACAGTGGGTGCTAAACATTTTAGTTAAAAGCTCAAATTCAGTTGAGTGACAGGGTCACTCAAATAGGGATTGTTAGATTATGACTCTTAATAATTATATAGGCGACTTGAGATAGGCCGTTGTGTCGCCCTTTCCTCCTGGCTCGTCAGCTTTTTATCAATGACACCCTTGGAACACATATCAGTTGATTTCAGTTAAGGCTCTAGAGCAGGAGTCTTCAATCCTATACCTTGAGAGCTGGTGTCCTGCCTGTTTTCCATCTCTCCCTGCTACAGATATTCAACAAAGGTCTGGAGAAGCTGGATAACGATCCTGATCATTTGAATCAGGTGTGTGTTGGAGCAGGGACAGATGGAAAACAGGTAGCACACTGGCCCTCAAGGAACAGGATTGAAGACTCCTGCTCTAGAGTCACACAGTCACATGGGCTAGGCAGAGCCGCCCTCATGTGGGTAGGCGGCCAAGACAGTATTAGAGTAAACCATTTTGGACAGATTAGACCTCGCAGAAAAGGCTCCACGGCCGTGTCTTGATCTTTCTGGCATCCATTAAATAGTTCAACTGAGAATACACAGTCTTCTGGTAGTTACTATTAACATAGTGAGCATTAAAGATAAAAGAACAAGGAGACGGTTGCCTCAGAACTTTTCATCCTGTTAGGTTTAGCATGTGGCTCCAAAACATTTATTTGTCGGTCTTAGCCTGTTACCATATGCCATTTTCATAGATCTAGGTCAAGCATGTCCAAAGTGTGGCCCATGTTCAAATTTCTACCGGCCTGCAACCTCTGGCATAAAATTAATCATGAGTGGCCCGTCAATAGTGTTGACCACAGTACAAAATACACGTTTAAAATAAAAAAAGTTTTTTTTTAATTTGACCACCAGATGGCAGCAGACGTGGTTGCCTTCTCGGGTACTTTAAGAAATAGTCTCTGAGCGAGCTCTGCCTCTCCTAACACCCCACCTCAAAGTCATGTTCGGTGTCAGAGTGAACACCTTGCTGCATGACATTTTGTGTGGACCTTTTCCAGTGCATTTCTAAAATAGAGACTGTAGTGAAGAAAAAGAAAGTTGACAGAGAGGGCCGTCGCTTCCAAAACAAGTGGAAATTGTCATTTTTTTCACTGAAATTCAAAACAACTGTGTCTGTCTAGTTCGCTAAGAGACTGTGGGCCCCCATACATTTTCCCCTCACTAAATCTGTCCCTCTTTGCAAAACGCTTGGACATCCTAGAATATAAATATTTTGACAGGCCAGGGGTCCATTTCACAAAGCAGGTTTAGTGAAAACTCAGAGTCTGCTAACCCTGAAAACTCTTGAGTTTTCCATTTCAGAAAGGGGGGTAATTCAAACAAGAGGGATAACTCCAGCCAGTTTCTGAGAGACGTAACTTAAGCTCGCTGTCAGTTAACACATTAACAGACTCTATGAACCTGACCTAGCCGGGAGCAGGTTTATCTCAATGAACCTCGAGTTTCTTTATGTCTCCACCCTCTTTCAGAGCCCCTCATGCTACAACATTGATTACGGGTTTAGGAGAAGACTACACCTAATGGAGACAAAAGCAAGTTAAAGTTATGACTTAGGTGCTTCTGGATATTAGTACATTCAGTTTATACATTATTATACATTACATTACATTATTTGGATTATTTGCCTCAGGTTAGGAACAAAAGTTAAAAAGAAGGAATTGGTCAACTCAGTCGGCACGGTGATCAACTGGTTAGCACGTCCGCCTCACAGTTCAGAAGTCGTGGGTTCGATCCCGGCTCCGGCCTCCCTGGGTGGAGTTTGCATGTTCTCCCTGTGCCTGCGTGGGTTTTCTCCGGGTACTCCGGTTTCCTCCCACATCCCGAAAACATGCATGGTAAGTTGATTGGACACTCTAAATTGCCCCTAGATGTGATTGTGAGTGTGGATGTTTGTTTGTCTCTGTGTGCCCTGCGATTGGCTGGCAACCAATTCAGGGTGTCCCCCGCCTACTGCCCGAAGACTGCTAGCATAGGCTCCAGCACGCTCACGACCCTTGTGAGGATAAGCGGTATAGATAATGGATGGATGGATGCATTGGAAAACTCTTGAGACAAAGCCAGTGTAGCACAATACTCTATCAAGTCATGCTAGAAATGTAGCAGCACGTGGATAAGAACGGCTTGTTTAAGTGCATATTCTTAAAGTGCACATCTCAAGATAAACATTCTTAAAGTGCACATCTCGTAAACACTAACGTTAGTGAGGGTCGTGCCTTTGATAGAAACTCGCTGAGAGTGAGGGAAAAGGGGGAGTGAAGCGAGGCTACATTCAAAACTAGCAGTTTGAAAATGGAAAACTCCCCTTCTAAATGAAAAGTTCAAAAGACAGAGAGAAAAAAAATGCTTTACAACCAGTTTTAATGGTAACTGTGGTTGCAACATGTAGAGTCATGATGTAAATGTTAATTGTTAATGAGCAGTATGACACAAATGTCTACACAAACAAAGATCAATTTAATGTTGGTATAGATCCAGACAGAGGCTTTTAGTAAATGTTATCATAAAGCAATTTGACAATACATTAATTACTAAACTATGCATATACATCAGATATTCACTATTTTCATTGCAAACGATTCCTTTCCTTTTTTGCCCCTGAAAAGATCATAGAGTGTATTGTAGCTAAAGTTATTGATATGCTGTACCATACACATTAGTAACAAATGTGCATAAAATACTGTGTCATTGTAATTCTGTAGTTTGAAGGATTAAAAGAAAGATGTGTCAGAGGAGAAGGCCCCAACAAGTCTGAATTCGTCTCTCGTCAATACACAGAAAAGCCGTTGAGGAAGAGCCTTGGAATACGGTGCCGGTCGAGGGATGCATGTACGCAGCAAAATCTCCCGGCCTGCTGGCGAAGGGAAGTCATGAGTACTGCTGTCTCCTTCGGTTAGCTTCTTTTCTTCTTTCTTTCTCTGTCCGGTTTCTTTCTCCAGGGTGGCAGTCTATGGGCAGGCATAATTTGACACGAATAAGGCATTTGAAGATTAAGTGCATTTTATCACCCACATTTCCTCATTCAACTTCTCCGAGTAAATAACTACAAATCCAAATCAAAATATAGACTTACTTTCCAATGTTATTTCTGTAAAACAGTAGATAAAACAAGAAAATTCCCACAATGAGACAAATGAATGGGACAGCTGACTCTTGCAAGTCTGAAAGCTGCATTTGCAATGGCTTTGTGGCGAGGCAGCCTTACCCTGTAGAGCTATTCCAACTTTTGTTTTCAATGAAAAGAAAAGTATTTAAATTGAAGAATCACAAACGAGTAGAGATGGTGTTTAGCACGTGCGCCTCCGAGTTCAGAGGTCATGGGTGTTAGAATGATTGTACAAAAGTTATCCCATATTTACTCTTATGGTGTTGCAAAGCATTTATTCAACAATATAAACTTGTTTGTGTCATGTAAGGTGAAGTTGTCTGTGAAGAAAGCAGAGCATGCCTCATGCAGTATGCAGCTACAGATAAGGAATTGAACCCTTATCTCAAGAGAGTGGCTGGAACAAACTGCAGTTGTCTGCTTGACCACTTTGTGTTTGTTATTGTCAGCACACACATTCCTATCTGCGATTTACTTTCTTGCAGTGGTCTGTTTGAGCACTTTGTGTTTATATCATTGTCAGTGCAAGCATTCCTGTTGTTATTGTCAGCACAAGCATTCCTATCTGCGATTTACTTTCTTGCAGTGGTCTGTTTGAGCACTTTGTGTTTATATCATTGTCAGTGCAAGCATTCCTGTCTGTGATTTATTTTTCCCCAAACCCTTATAGCAACTATCTGTGTGACCAGGAACCACCCTTTCGTAAATACAATACAGTGTGTTTAGAGTGGTAGAAGGTTTGTAACTAAGGACATCTCTGTCCGTTCTCCTCGCAAGTGAAAAAGAGCTAACCTCTTGTGTGATGTTTTATTCAATATTCAAGGTTGACTAAACCTGACAGTGGGTTCGAATCCGGCTCCTGCCTTACTGCGTGCAGTTTGCATGTTCTCCCCGGACTGTAACGGTTTTCTCCAGGTACTCCGGTTTACTCCTACATTCCAAGTACATGGTATGGCATGGTAGGTTGATTGAAGACTAAATTTCCCCAGGTGTGAATGGTTGCTTGTTTATTTGTGCCCTGTGGTTAGCTGGCGACCAATTCAGGGTGTACGCTGCCTGTCACTCGGGATAGGCTCCAGCATACCTGCGACCCTAGTGTGAATAAGAGGTTCAGAACACAAATGAATGCATGAATGAGTACAGTTTAAAAAAAAAGGCTTTTATTTAGAAAATGTGAAAGTTTTTTAGAATTGGAATGAGGCATGTACTGTATATATCTATCTGTAAAACATGGGCATCATTAAGATGCCTTTTTCAGCGGGGTGAGCTTTAGTGCTGACATTTTTACATCGACCCATTAAATAAATGCCAATGTAAAAACCAAATCAAGTGTACCTCCAAGGGTGGGAAAGGAAAACTGGTGAAGGTCAGTGTTGTTTTTGGCAGGCATTTTAGATTTAGTCTTAGTCTTGGTCTTTTGGACGAAAATGCATATTAGTTTTCGTCACATTAGTCATTCCTATTAGTGATTAGAGAGTCCAGTTTTAGTCGACGAAAACTCCAAAAGGTTTTAGTCTAGTTTTAGTCGACGAAAACTCCAAAAGGTTTTAGTCTAGTTTTAGTCAACGGAAACTCCCCCAAAAAGTTTTAATCTAGTTTTCGTAAATGTAGTTGACGGAAATTCAAAAAGGTTTGAGTTCGTTTTAGTTAAAAATTGGCATACAATATTTCGTACATACATTCCGTACATAAAGTCAAACATTTTTTAACTGATTCGTCAAAAAATGTAAGTACTTTGGCGGCTAACCGCATTGCTAAGGCTAAAAAGTCATTCAATATTGGTGAAATAAAAAAACCTGTGGATTCGCGTTTATTATTGTACAACACACACACACACACACACACACACGCACACACACACGCACACTAAGGCGGACCAACCGGTCCGTGGTAGAAAAATGGTTGGGGACCACTGCCTTGATCTACTTTTAATATTTGACTTTACACACAACAAGCGAATGAACGCGGGTCAGTGTGCGTGAGCCGAGACGAATGACTGCAGACCTGTTCGTGTTTTGGTGTGCTGGTCTGTGCGCCCTTGCATGCGCCCCCTGCGTGCTGTCCTGGTGTGTGTGCCCAAAAGAGGATAAGTTGCACCAATATTGCATTTTTTTGAAAGACAGGTTATGTGTACAATAGGAAGGGATGTCATGAATTTTGAATGTCTGACAAACCACACGCTAACAATTTCGTCCTGTCTTGTCTCGTCACTGAAAATTCATGTACGTCACGTCATGTTTTCGTCATCAAAGAGCCACGTTTAGCTCGTCATCGTCTCATTATCGTCATGAAAAAAGGGGCGTTAACAAAATATTTTCATCATCGTCATCGTTGACGAAAACAACACTGGTTAAGGTTAAACATTAACAAACAACTTGATTAATGTGGTTATATTGAGGAGCGTAAAACAACTTTGGTTAGGCTATGTTCGCGTTTGTGTGTAAGAGAAAAAATGCTGAAGTCATGGCACATTCTGTCTAAGTCCCTTTTATTTGTGAAGCAATTAATGAAGGGTCTTTTTCCTTCTGCTTACTTGTTCACACATCCGGTTGAGTGTTTTGGTACAATATCAATAAAAATGCCAACGTGTTTTCTAGAAATGGTGTTTTTTGTTTTTACAAAACAATGAAATATGACTGAAGTAATGATGCTTTGTGGATGATGATATATATCAGGGCTGCCACTTATGATTATTTTGCTAGTCTACTAATCACCACTAGTAGCGATTAATCAACAAATGGGATCACCTGTAAATCTCAACATATCGCACCAGCAAGCAGCTGCTCTTATACAGTATCGCCCTCAGTAGTTTACAGCTTTAATTCTTTAAGGTATGTACAAACTAAGGATAAAGACTATTAAGGTGATAGTACCACAATGTCCAGCTCCTTCATTGGGATCCTGACGCGTTCCCAATCAGCTGGGAAACATCTCTCCAGCGTTTCCCGGGTCATCCTAGGGGTTTGTTGCCAGTGGGACATTCCAGGAACACCTCACCAGGAAGGCATCCAGGTGGCATCCTGACAAGCTGCCCGAGCCACCCCATCTAGCTCTACTCAATGTGGAGGAGCAGCGGGTCAATTCTGAGTCCCTCCCCAATGACTGAGCTTCTCAACTTATCTCTATGACAAAACCGGACACCCTGCACAGGAATGTCATTTCGGCCGCTTGAATCTGGGATCTTGGCCATTCTGTCACGACCCACAGCTCATGACCATAGGGGTAGGAACGCAGATTGACCGGTAAATTGAATGCTTCGCCTTCCGGCTCAGCACCCTCTTCACCACGACGGACCGATACAGAGTCTGCATCACTGGAGACACTGTACCGATACGCCTGTCAATCTCCCGCTCCATCTTCCCCTCACTTGTGAACAAGACGCCAAGATACTTAAACTCCTCCACTTGGGGCAGGATCTCATCCCCAACCTGAAGAGGGCACTCCACCATTTTCCGACTGAGGACCATGGTCTCAGATTTGGAGGTGCTGATTTTCATCCCAGCTGATTCACTGATTCAATGCCTCGGCTGCGCCTAGAAATTCTGTCCATTAAAGTTATGAACAGAAACGGTAACAAAGGCCACCATTGGCGGAGTCCTACACACACTGGAAACAAATCCGAATTACTGCCGGCAATGTGGACCCAACTGTGACACCGGTCATCCAGGGATCGAACTGCCCATACTAGGGAGTCTGTTAGCATCCTCCCGGAGCACCCTCCACAAGATCCCCCACGGTACATGGTCGAACGCCTTATCTAAGTCCACAGAGTACATGTAGACTGGTTGAGGGACCTCCCATGCACTCTCAACCCTTCCGAGGGTGTAGATTGTAGAGCTGGTCCACGGTGCACGAAAACCCCACTGCTCCTCCTGAATGTGCGATACAACTTCCTGATGGACCCTCCTCTCCCGCACCCCTGAATAGACTTTTCCAGGGAGGCTGATGAGTGTGATTCATTTGTAATTGGAACACACCCTCTTTCCCCCTTCTTAAAAAGGGGACCACCACACCGGTCTGCCAATACGGAGGCACTGTCAGAGATGGTTGGAGAGGCGTGTCAACCAGGACAGCCCTACAACATCCAGAGCCTTTAGGAATTCTGGGCAGATCTCATAAACCCCTAGGGCCTTGCCACCAAGGAGCTTTTTAACCACCTCGGTGACCTCAACCGAAGGTAGGAAAGCCCGCCTCAGAGACCCCAGACTCTGCTCCTTCATGGGAAGGCACTTGAGGAGGTCTTCAAATTATTCTCTCCACGGAGTCACAACTTCCCGTTTTGAGGTCAGCAGCACCATCCACACTCTATACAGCATTGTCAGTGCACTGTTTCCCCTTCCTGAGACACTAGATGGTGGACCAGAATTTCTTTGAAGCTGCCTGGACGTTATTCTCCATGGGTTCACGCCCGGGTTTTTGCCTCAGTGATCACCGGATGCATTCTACTTGGCCAGCCAATACCCATCCCCAGCCATAGGCCGATAAGGCCCAATAGGACTCCTTCTTCAGCTTGACGGCATCCTTCACCGCTGGTGTCCACCAACAGGTTTGAGGGTTGACCACCTTA
Organism: Filicampus tigris; assembly: GCF_054856515.1. Taxonomy (NCBI): domain Eukaryota; kingdom Metazoa; phylum Chordata; class Actinopteri; order Syngnathiformes; family Syngnathidae; genus Filicampus; species Filicampus tigris. The sequence goes on from NC_141230.1 coordinate 276,849, forward strand.
CGGCAACACCTCCGGTCGGTCAACTCAACAATGGAGGCATGGAACATTGTCCACTTGTACTATGAAGTCAGTTTGAAGTCAGCCACCTCCCCCGGGACGTTGGCAAATTTCTGCCAGAGGTGGGAGTTGAAACTCTTTCTGACTGGATTCTGCCAGACAACAACAAACCCAACAAACATCCACAATATGTTTTGGGTCTGCCAGGTCAGACCGGCATCTTCCCCACCATCGGAGCCAACACACACACACAGACTGTGATCAGTTCACAATCTCACCCCACGCCCGTTCACCTGAGGGTCCAAAACAAGCAGCCGGAAGTCCTTTGAAACAACCATGCCCCTAGGTCTCAGTGTCATTGCCCACGTGAACACTGAAGTCACCCATCAAAACGATGAAGTCCCCAGAACGAGCACTCTCCAGCACTCCTTCCAAGGACTCCAAAAAGGATGAGAACACTGAACAGCTTGTAACGAAAAGGGATGCCAGATCCGGTGAGCACAGAGCTTGACCCCCAATCCTCCACAGCCAGCCGTTGTACCTTTGGGCTCAGCCCGGCCACAAGAGCTTGCCTTCAAGCTCCACATCCAGACCTGGCTCCAGTGGAAGGCCCTGGTAAACGGCGTCCAGGCAAGGGAAAATTGTATCCATTATTTTTCTAAGCCACTCATGGTATGGTCCCACACCTAGACCCGTTTGCCATGGGTGACCCTACCACGGGCATAAAGCCCCAGACAACTCAGCTCTTAGGATCAGTGCGACACAAACCCCTCCAATACAAAAAGGTGACGGCTCATGGAAGGGGTAGTGAAATCAGCAGGCTGGGCACTTGACCCCTTTTGGCCGGTCCATCCTCTGTCCGCGACCTGGGTACCCTTCCGGGGTCGTCTCTCCATCCGTATTCAGAAAATTCTCATCTGCTTTACTGCTTTATTTAACAGCGATGATTGTTTCGCTTTTAGCTGTTGTGAAATGCGCTATATAAATAAAATTGTATTGTATTGTATTGTATGTCATTGCAGAGGACGTGAAAGAGGTAAGTCTCTGAAAGGACGGGTGGAGACACCCGGTCCAGGGAGCACTTCCATTGGTCAGCCCTTTGGGTTGCTGAGTGACTCGCAGTTTACTCCCGCAGTCTGTGTGTGGAGGAACAAATCGCGCAGGAGCATTTTAGCACAAATTCGGCCACTTGATTGCGATGTTGAAACCTTTTTTTCTTTTGCCAGTCATCGTGTCCTACCAAGCAAAGCCCCTCCCCTCTCCGATGTGCGCGAATGAAGCGGCTGCGGCATTTAGATTTCAAATTTCCCGCAGTCAGACGCTAGTGCTCCTTCTTCTCCTTTTTCTTCTTCTCATTCTTCTTCTCAGTCTTCTTTTTCTTCTCCACTCTGTGCAGACTGAACGTGTGCAGTGCACAACATTCCCACCAAGGCGTTACCAATGCAAGTAAGTACACGCAGTTGGGTAACTAGTGGCGCGTTTGAGGCGTCATGAGTCAATTTTTGTCATTTGCCTATTTCACCGAACAGGTTGAGATGAACTTTTGGCCGCCTCGAGACCACGTCACATGCATGATGGACTAAAATCCACCCCCGCCCTTGCTTAGTCCGTCCTTTTTTTTAAACGTGTCGTCCCCTGTCCTACGTCCCAAAAATGGGCGTCCGTCCGGGACGGACCGTTCCACCCCCGGGATGGAATGCCCAGCACTGGAAATTAGACTAAAGTTAGGGAAAATGCACTATTCGAAACAAAAATAAAAAAAACACTTGTATTGATTTTTAATTTAGCTTCTTTAACCTTTATCAAAACGTTTTGTTTTGCTTCACTAATATGCATAATTTAAAAGTTGATCAACAAAATCAGAAAAAAATCACATACATTTTTTTGAACGATAATGTAGTACAATGTAAGGAACTGGGCTATGTGTTTCATTGTTACGTGTTGCCGTTAAGGGCTTGTGGCAAATATGTCATGTTCTGCTACTTTGAGTATTCCTATTCCCAAGTTCATAAATGCAACACACTGTTCTTGGTTAAGAATGTGGGAATGGAGAGAGACCGTGAGGGAGCGTGTATGCTGCTACTGCTCCAGATAACACCACGCTGTCTGCCATCTGCCCTGAACAGTGTAAACCAGGCTTCATCCGTGAAGAGAACACCTCTCCAACGTGCCAGATGCCATCGAATATGAGCAATTGCCCACTCAAGTCGGTTATGACGATGAACTGAATCAGATCGAGACCCCATGAGGACGACGAGCATGCAGATGAGCTTCCCAGAGACAGTTTCTGACAGTTTGGGCAGAAATTCTTTGGTTATGCAAACTGATTGTTTCAGCAGCTGTTTGAGTGGCTGTCTGAGAAGATCTTGGAGGTAAACATGCTGGATGCGGAGGTCCTGGGATGGTGTGGTTACACGTGTTCTGCGGTTGTGAGGCTGGTTGGATGTACTGCCAAATTTTCTGAAACGCCTTTGGAGACTGCTTGTGGTAGAGAAATGAACATTCAAGACACAAACAATAGCTTTGGTTCACATTCCTGCTGTCGCATGCCAATCGCACGCTCCCTCAAATCTTGTGACATCTGTGGCATTGTGCTGTGAGACAAAACTGCACCATTCAGAGTGACCTTTTATTGTGGGCAGTCTAAGGCACATTTGTGCACTAATCATGGTGTCTAATCAGGATTTTGATATGGCACACCTGTGAGGTGGGATTATCTCAGCAAAGGAAAAGTGTTCACGCAGATTTAGACTGGTATCTGAAAAATATTTGAGAGAAATGGTTGATATTGTTTTGTATGTGCAAAAAGTTTTAGACCTTTGAATTTATCTCCAAAAATGGGAACAAAAACAAATATGTTGGGTTTATATTTTTTTACTATCTATCAGCCTATTTTACCACAAGTGACACGGATCCTCTTTGCCGGGATGTTTTTATTCTGACTCACTGGGCGTCAGCTGAGCAATTTATCCTCATACTCATTTATATTTTGAAGCAGCCGTAATGCCTTCTCTACTCTATTTTTTTTTAATAGATCTTGGTGACCAGCAGGGCTTCTCAATACAGCCTCTTGTTGCTATGGAAACCCGGTGGCGCCGTCCCAGCGTGATGTGTCATAAGTAGAGCCGTCAAATTGACTGACATGTCGGAGTTAAAGAAGTAATGGCTCGTAACTATTTTCATATTGTTTAATACCGTATAATTGCACCATGGGAATTAAATATATATGGAATTAGGAAATGTCAAGAGGCCAGGAGCATCTTATATCTATATATGAAGAGTAATAACACATCAAAGTTTGAAAACAGTCAAAATGACTGCTCTTGTAGTCCTACTGTTAAAGGAAAGGACTTAATTTGTGACCATTGTAAGTTTTGAATCAGATCGAAAGGCCATGACATGTGGGGTCGCTCAAGGGTCAGTCCTTGGACTCCTTCTGTTCAGTCTGTATATCGTCACTGTCCTGTTAAAAACATGTCCAATTTTGGAACATTTTTTAATTGTCACGTTAATGCGATGTCTGTAACGTGGAAACACCATTCACGTAAAAATAACAAAATTAAAATGGAGATAAGTGTTTTTCACATGACAGAGACGATAGTATGTTACTTTGGGTCAAATGCTTCAGAACACCAATGTTGGCTATTGCAGTTATGCATATGACACACAGCTATATCCAGAGGTGGGCATTTTTCTCTGCTTTAGTCCGTCTATGAGTTCCCATGTATATTTCAGACCTGCCTGGTCAGTTTGAGTGAGCCAAATCTAGAAAGGACTTTACTTGTACCACGTCACACACAGGTGTCCGACTCCTGACATGCGGCTAAACCACTGAATAATAAAAAATAAAACAGTGTTGTACACCTTTCGGTCCCACAGATGCAATGACGTGCCCCATTTTGTTTTTATTTCACCGATCACCACGCTGTCTGTGTGTGTCTGTTGTTTTTATTTGACATTTTTCTTCATTTGGCGGCATGTCTGCTTGGCGGCACCTGTGTGTGAGGCTCATATTTTTATTAAGGTCCTCTAGGCAATTTTATATCATATTTCTTTTTTATATTTTAGAAACTTTTATTTCTTTACTTTTAAATGTTTTTAAAGTTTTCTGTCTTTGTGTTCAAATGTTGTCAACGTACATTCTAGAAATTTTTGTAAGAAAACTTTTGTTTGCTCTGCTTTACTTTTGAATGTTGTTAACTGTTGTGTTTGTAAATGCTTGTAGGTGTTGTGTCTTTTCTTGTGTGAAGTACATTGAGTTGCCTTGCGTATGAAATGTGCAATATAAATACACTGTAAAACTGCCTTGCCTATAAAATCTGGAGAAAATGACAGGAGGCAGCAGCACACATGTCCTCCATGGACACACCACTCAGAGTGACCAAGGGGCAACACTCCTGGTAGTATGACAACGCACCCCTGAGGTAGGGGTCGGCCTAACACCTGAAAAAAATTCCCCCTGCACTAACACTTCTCTCCTTCGCTTCACTCATTCATTTAGAATGTAACGAAATGTCCTTTTTGAGTTGATCACTTCCATCATTTTGGCAGATTGCTTATTGTTTCCTTAGTGCAAATATCCCCCATAATGTCGCTGTTTGAAGGCAAACCTGCATCGTCCTCACAAGCAATCTTAACAGTGCTAGCGTCACCTGTTGTTCCTTTAGCACATTTATTCATCATGCTTACTTTGTGTGTCGTTCTCAGCAGTTGTGACTCTGTTTAGTTTTTCTAGGTTGGCCTCAACTCCACCAAGCCTCTTCGGGTGGTCGAGAGGATAAATCCAACACTTTTTTTCATAATTTGGCTGGTCCTGCGACTAAGGTGTATACTCAGGTGCAACTTGTATATTAACCCATTAAGGACGGGAGTGCATCACCGCGTTTCTAACACTAGAGCCAGGAGCGCTGTTGCGTCTTTCTACCTCTAAAGCTGGGAGAGCGGATACGTCTATCTTTTTTTAGTACAATTTTCCGTCTCTTAGCCAATTTAATGCATCAGAATATACACGTGACGGTGTCGCGAGACCATGGAGGATGTCGCAGAATCTTTTCGAGCCGTAGGCTAATGGCGGACGCTGTCGTTCGCCGGGAGCTCTGAAATAAGTAACAGCAGTGATGTAGACAACGCGCTTGTGGACTTTGAACCAGTAGAACCAATCGAACGTGATACATAGTTCCGATATGTTTGTAGACAATGACGATATTGACGTCTTTGGAACAGAATAGAGGATGGTAATTACCAATCGATTTTTTAAAATTAAAATAGTGCTTCTCTTGCACTGACACATTATTTTTACATCTTCGATTGAAACAGTAAATAATAAATTTGGCTTGTGCGAAAGCCACGTGTCTAAACTCTCTAATTCTTTTGGAATTATGTTTGTCTGCTACAGGGGCTGAGAAATTAATTATTTTGTAAGTGTTGAATTTCTGGGAAAACTTCAGGGTTTCAAGGGTAATTCCAAAGGCGACATTAGGTTTTGGGGATTTGTTGATCCATAGGCCTTAATGGGTTAATAGAGCACCAAAAATCCCCATTCCCTAATTGTGTTGGCTTTCTTTTGGCGGTTGGCAAATTATTTTATTATTATTTTTAGAACGGCAGTGGTGTCCGACCGTTCAACCATCCATCCATGCCTGCCTCCACTCAGTCTCTCCTGCTGCAGCCTCCACCTACTCCTCCTGCTGGGCGTGTCACCCCCTCCCCCCTTTTCTCCACAGTCTCCAGCTCCCAGCTACACCAGATAGCCACCACTCCCTCCTGCCCAGCCTTGGCCTTCACAACATCTCAGGTGAGGAACCAGCTGAAGAAGATGAAGGCGAGGAAGGCAGCGGGTCCAGATGGCATCAGCCCCCAGCTCCTCAAATCCTGCGCGGACCAGCTGTGTGGAATTGTCCAGCACATGTTCAACCTGAGCCTGAAGCTTGGCAGGGTCCCCCAGCTATGGAAAACATCCTGCCTGGTCCTGGTGCCAAAGACCCCCCACCCGAAGGAGCTCAACAGCTTCAGACCAGTGGCGCTGACGTCTCACCTGATGAAGACCCTGGAGGGACTGGTCCTTGTCCACCTGAGCCCCCTGGTGAGCTCCTCAATGGACCCACTCCAGTTTGCATATCAGCCTGGCATCAGTGTGGATGGTGCCATCATCTACCTCCTCCACACTTCACCCTCCCACCTGGAGAAGGCGGGTAGCACTGTGAGGATCATGTTCTTTGATTTCTCCAGTGCTTTCAACACCATCCAGCCCACCCTACTGGGAGACAAGCTGGAGCGGGCGGGGGTGGCCCACCACCTCACCACATGGATCCAGGACTACCTCACAAACTGGCCACAGTATGTGAGGACACAGGACTGTGTGTCTGACGTGCTCCTCTGTAGCACGGGGGCCCCACAGGGAACTGTTGTGGCTCCCTTCCTGTTCACCCTCTACACCTCGGACTTCAACTACAACACCCCTACCTGTTACCTGCAGAAGTTCCCTGACGACTCTGCGATTGTCGGCCTCATCACAGACGGAGATGATCGGGAGTACAAAGAACTTACTCAGGGTTTTGTGGACTGGTGCCAGCAGAACCGCCTCCTGATCAATGCGGGGAAATCCAAAGAAATGGTGGTGGATTTCGGTAGGTGCCATCACTCTTCACCTGCACCAGTGAATATCCGGGGAACAGATGTTGAGAGAGTCTCAACTTACAAGTACCTGGGTATTCATCTGAACAATAAACTGGACTGGTGCGACAACACAGACGCCCTCTATAGGAAGAGTCAGAGCAGACTCTTCCTACTCAGGAGACTGAGGTCTTTTGGGGTTCAGGGGACACTCCTCAGGAACTTTTATGACTCGGTGGTTGCATCGGTCATCTTCCAGGGAGTGCTCACCTGGGCAGGCGGCGTCTCGGCCCGGGACAAGAAGCGGCTGGACAAACTGGTCAGGAGTGCCGGCTCTGTCCTGGGCTGCTTCCTGGACTCTGTGGACTCGGTGGGGGACAGGAGGATGTTGGCCAAGCTGTCATCAATGCTGGACAACCCGGACCACCCCCTCCAGGGCACCCTAACAGCACTCCACAGCTCCTTCAATGACAGACTGTTACACCCTCGCTGTGCAAAGGAGAGATTCCGCCGTTCCTTCTTGCCTGTTGCTGTCAGACTCTATAACAAGAACATTGTGTAGTCTCTACAAACTGGCGGACATTAGTGCAATTGTGCAGACCTGCACCTAAGCTCATATCGTGCAATACCCAATATTCCCCACTACTGTAATACCGTGCAATACTCAACATTCCCCACTACTGTTAGTCTAGTTTTATTTTTATCCAATGCTGTCCCTTACATTTCACTACAGCACTGCAGCACTGTCACTTACTTAGAGTATTTTTTCCTCTGTACTATGTACAGGCCGAAATGAGTGTTCCTCATACTTTTTATGTAGATGTAGGTTGGTGTGTATATACATGTGTATATACACATGTTACTGCATATATTTACATAGGTTTGATCCTAAATGTTTGCCGTCAATGTTATACATTAATGGCCACATTATGCCGCCGTCCCTGTGTGACCTATATCTTTGCTGCTGTAACAATGAAAATTTCCCCACTGTGGGATCAATAAAGGCATTCTTATCTTAACTTATTTCATGTGCTGAACCACTCGGGTGCATCGCTCAGGTCATTTGTAGGCCCATTGCGATAAAACACTGCATTAAGTTATCTCTGGTTGTAATCAGCAAGCCTTCCAGCTTGCGTCAAGTATATATGGCTAAAGATTTAATATTCACTTTCTCAACAACTGACTTGATTGTGAGAAATTCGTTCTAGGGATGCTCCGATCGGGCACCGATCATGATCGGCCGATTTTCGTGAAAAATTATGTGATCGGAATATTTGATCAAAGCCTTTTATTGACAATCAAAAAATCTGATCACCCGCAGCTAATGCTTCGCAGCCTACTGTGCTGCGCCCCTTCCCTCCCCCTCTGCACGCTGCGGAGGCGCGGCACTAACAAACAGAGGCTAACATGTCTGCATTGTGGAGTTTGCGTATTGTAATATATGCCATGAAAAGGTACCTCGCGGGGGCAGCATGGCCAAAGGTTTTAGCACAACCAACTCAATCCGACATTTGAAGAACAAGCAAGTGGAAGACTATGGTGAGTTTACAAGGCTAACTGCATTGAATAAAGTCAAGGCGGACACAGCAGCAACAATGAAACGGCAGCTAATGCAGCCCATGCTGACCAACTCAAACCCATATCACTACAATAGGCAAAAGGCAACGCAAATAACCAGGAAAATAATGACATTTATTGGACTTGATGACCAACCATTCTCGGTGGGGGAAGACACCGGATTCCGCCGTCTGCTCGCCCACTTCGAGTCTTGCTACGTGCTACCGGGACGCAAATACTTCACAGATGTAGCTCTGCCTGAGCTCCAAAAGAGTGTATTGTCGCATCGAAAGTTTCCTAAAACAAGGCCTATTATCCTGTTTTAGTTTTACAATTGTTAAATGAAGCTCGGATGTCAGTCCTGTGTCGATGTTGAGTCTAACAAGGGAATTTTTCGCTTGCATACTGCTTTTAATGACAATGTTCGACACGAGGCAGATTCCAAAGGACAAAATACACGTGGTATTGAGAGATAATGCACGGAACATAGTGAAAGCTATGACCGATAATAAATGGGTGATCGGGTTTGGAGTGTATGGCACGCACCCTGCAGCTTGTTATGTATGATGTGGTACTGTCACAGCGCAGTACAAGTGGCATTATTGCCACAGGGAGACGCATTGTAGGTCACTTTTGGGCAACAGACCCACTATATCATTTTATAATTCACGAAAAGATTAACAGTGACTTTTTCTTGTTGGCAAATGCACAAGATAGTTTGTCTATGCACACGACAATAAACCAAGTTCCTGAGTCATTTCAATTTAGGAACTCAGTGAATAGTTTATTCGAGTGAAGCCTGCATGCGACTTTTTCTACTTTGATTATATTCTGAACCATGCAATGTTTAGGTGGCATGTTATTTATTTGACTTTTTGCATAATTAAGTGTGTTGAGACTGCTGATTATTTTGATCTGTTAAAAACTGTGTTACTACAACTGGTAAATTTCAGTTTTTCAGTTATGTTGTGCCAACAACGGTTTTGTATTTTTTCATGCTTTTGAAAATATAGATATGCTTTTTTAATGTCAAAAACAGCTCAATACAATTTTTTTTTAACACCGGTATTTAAAAAAAATAAAAAAATGAAAATAAAAAAGGACATGGAGCTCACCAACTCTGTCTGAAAGGCTAAATGCGCCTGGCGCCTGTCTACCGACGTGAGAAACGCCTTTAAGTGTCATGCTTCCAACGTGCTATCTGATTGAATTTCACGTAATGCTGGAATGATTTTTGATCGATGATAATTATTTGAATTATTACTATTTTCATTAAATCTCTTAAATATGATCTATCTGATTACGACTCAAAATCAGGATGCGGTTGCACAGCCGAATTGAAGTCAAACGTTTTCCTTTGTTCTTTTGCAAACAATACGTTTTCCCATGCTGACTGCCAGAGCTTTATGCTCCAGTCTTACAAATCATAGACACAGCTAGCATATGAAATTGTGATGGAGGGTTCTGGAGCCTCAATGAGGAGTTCAGATCCCTGTTTTGCAAGTTTATCCGACCCCTCATTTCCTTGGACTGCCTGATGTCCGGATATCCATGCAATGAGAAGGTCGTTTACGCTTATGCAGATCAGGAAGGTTTTCAATGCAACGCAAAACAGTGTCCGTTCCATTGCCTTAACAGCAGCCTGATTATTGGAAAGGACAAGTATTATTTGTTGCTGGACCCCCTCCTCCAACAGAATCTCTGTCGCCATTGATATGGCAAAGACTTCGGCCTGGCAGATGGTATACTCAGTTGGCCCAAACAAAGGGATTTCTGAACGGGAAACCGAGCATTGTTCGGGTATTCAATATGGATACCTGCTCCGACTCTCCCGTTCAATTTTGAACAATCGGTGTAACACCGCAGAACATTTTCTCCAAAGTTGCATTCATATTTGATTGCACCTTGTTTGTCTTGTATTTGACAGTAGTTGACGAAAGTATTTTTCAAATGTTTTTTTTTTTTTTTTCCTCGCCTAAGGTCACCTGGCATACTCAACAATGACAAATCCCGCCTGTCACTATAGCACACATCCACATGACTTTTGTTTTTTCCAGAGGTTCCCACGGTTTTGGACGTCCAGAGTCCCACCTGATCAATTTGGTAGGAACCACGAACAGCCTCCGGCCTTACAAACTCTTCTATTGTCATGATATTCAGCAACAACTCCATTGCACCTGTGGCCGTGCTTGGAGAAGCCGAAGAAATCATTAAGCATGGTAGTCGCTGCAACTTTTGGAGTTTTCTCCGCAGGTACAGTTTTTCCATCGCGCCAATCCAGGATACACATGCATACGTCAGGATAGGATGCACCATGGCCATGTATATCCATTTCATCATGAATGGTTTTATTTCCCACGTTTTTCCAACAATTTGTCTTCATTGCATTAGTTAGTTAGTTAGTTAGTTAGTTAGTTAGTTAGTTAGGCAAATGCTTTTGGTGTATTACCGCTAGTGCAAAATTGGTGGTCATGGAAAAAAAATATTTCCCAACCGCCAAAGGAAAGTAGTAGATAAAATGGAAGAAGAAGAAGAGGTAGTGGTGGTAGTAGTAGTATTACTGGTAGTAGTGGTGGTGGTGGTGGTAGTACTAGTATTAGTAGTAGTAGTCATGAATTACCGCTGTAAACCACCGTCTTGAAAGGAAAGCATGCTAAAGAAGGTGGCAGTAATGCATTTTTTGACTAGTGTGACTTATCCTGCGAGCAACTTACAGTCTGAAAAATACTGTATGCATTCCTCATCCATCCCAAACACGCCTTCTCTCATTCACGTTATGTTTCTTACTTTTTCTCTTTCACTCTCACTTTTGTCTTGCTCACACACACAGAGGCAAGCGCAAACACAAACACGTGGACACGCACGCGGTACACACGTGCACACCTACACACGCACGCGCACACACACACACACACACACACACCCTCCCACACACACATGTACACGCACGTAAATGACAATGTGGAGATGCTTACCTCTTGCACATTCATAAACAGCCTGTGGATGATGCCACCAACCTTTCCCTGACCAGCTCCACTCACCACAACTTCTGGCTCCTCTAGCAGAGAGTTAAGAAAACTGAAAATAAAAAGAAAAGTTAAGTGGTCGACTGTTTAAGTGATCAACCTTAAATGCTGACGGATTCAACAAAGGCCCCAATTGCTTTCCAAATACCCAGAGCTCATTATGGGCCAAGTTATGGTTGCCCTCAGGAGGCTGGCTATAACACTGAAACTACATGAATGTATAATTGAGAGTTTTGTTTGAGTTAAGTACGCTAAAATTTAAGGTTCAGTATGTCCCATGGTAAGAAGGTCAGAGTGCGTTTCATATTTGGCACAGAAAGTGAAAAGAAAAAAATCAATGCTTATCTTTTGTATAAATGGAAATAGATTTGGACGTTTAACCTCTACTACAGCAATGATTCATTCTCACATCATTGTATTTTTTAGACTTCAACAAAATATCTGAAGCAACATTTTACAAGAGTTACAACTTGTTCTCAAAGAAGGCGCTGAATGACTAAATTCACAACAGGTTTTGGTCCTAGGCCCAACCAAGACATTCCCTGATTTAATTAGAATTGGTAAATAAACAATCCACATTATAATTCTGTTTACATTTTGACATAATGAGACTAAGATGACAAAAAATAAAAAAATACCAAAATTACCTCACTAATGCAGACTAAGAACAGGATTTTTTTTCAAGTTAAGTGGCCATTGAGAGCAGTGATTCTTAACCATGGGCACATGTCATGGGCCGCAAAATAATTTAATTTTAACTGTGGGCTGCAAGGGTGGCGGAGCAGCTTATGTCATCAAATCAGCCCCGGTTGTACGTTTCACCTAAATCTATGCAAATTGATATACGTAACAGTTCAAGGCCTACAAAAAAGTCTCTTGGAGCCATAGGCTAACCAAACAGGAAGTAGGCCATTTTGAATGAACTTTATAGTATGAATTTGCTTTGATTACAATAGCTGCTTGACCAACATGATCATTTTTTCTAAAAATTTACTCACATTTCACAATAGTCAAAGCCTGAAGACATTTACAAACTTATTTTTCATCATAGTGGTAGCGCCACCTACTGGCTAAATGAAGCAAATGTTTTATTCTTTGATGTTTTTTTTTTTTGCACCCTTGTCCCAGAAGATTCATCTGATTGACTTCAAACTTCAGATATCACACTTTTTTCACGTTAAATCACATTTTCATCACTTTTTGTCAACCTCATCCCATTTTTACTGAGTCAAGATTTAGTCGAATATAAGTCGGCATTTTAGTTTTTATTTTAGTCCAAGAAAACTATTTTATTCGTCTAGTTTTAGTCAACAAAAACTGTCAACATTTATAATTTTAGTCAGGACTTTTTCTTTTTAACCAAACAAAATCTGAGTATCTGTAAAAACTAAATTTAACAATCCATTTCAAACTCATACTAAAAACGTAAAGTATTGCCGTATTTTCTGGACTATACGTCGCTGCGGAGTACAAGTCGCACCAGCCATAAAATGCATAACAAAGGAAAAAAAAACATATATAAGTCGCCCCCCCTCCACCCCCCTCGCAATCCAAGTTGTCTCTGTCGCGTAACACAAATAAATGTGTCCATATAAATCAAATTAATAAAATTGTGTGCTTAGTACACATCATTTCCACCGAGCTACGATGGTAACACTTAGCTAACATCCACACATGCAGCATTACAGGAAAATTACGGTAAGATAACTTTAAACTCACCAAAACGGTCGTAGATTGATTAAATAAGTCTTTTATTTATTGCTGACAATGTAGAATGTTTCCAAGTCTCCAAAAGGATTTTTGTATTCGGTCGTAATTATCTTTGTTCTCTCCTCCGCTCTCCGCTCCGTGCGTGCGTGCGTGCGTGCGTGCGTGCGTGTGTGTGTGTGTGTGGCTGGCTGATGATGCAAGACCATGCACGGCCAGGCACGCCACCTTTTAAAGGAACGGTACAATATTTTGTATAGATGGATAAATAGACAGTCAAATTGTCTTTTTATCATACTATTTTAATTACTTAACACAATATTAGATTTTAACCGTTTCAATTATTCATGCATTTTAATATATTTTAGGATTTATCTTTATGTTTCTTTATGTGGGTTGAAATAACATGTGAAATGATATACAAGTACACAAAAGTCGCTCCAGAGTATAAGTCGCACACCCGGCCAAACTATGAAAAAAAACGTGACTTAGATTCCGGAAAATACGTTACATTTAATTAGAGATAGACCAGCTTAGACTAGCTTTTGTCAGGTCTGATACCGATAACGATTATTAGTTGTCAAGGAGGCCGATAACCAGTACTTGGAGCCGATATAAATTTTTCTGTAGAAAGGAAAATATTGGCATACATTTAAAAAAAAAAAAATAACTTTGTTGAAACGTCTTTAAGCAAAATGTTAATTGAACAATTTTTCAGGTTTGCATATTGTTGATTTTTTAAACAATTATTAAGATAATTTTTTGACAATATGCATCTCTGTTGGCGGCACGGTGGTCGACTGGTTAGCACGTCCGCCTCACAGTTCAGAGGTCGTGGGTTCGATCCCGGCTCCGGCCTCCCTGTGTGGAGTTTGCATGTTCTCCCCGTGCCTGCGTGGGTTTCCTCCGGGTACTCCGGTTTCCTCCCACATTCCAAAAACATGCATGGTAAGTTGATTGGACTCTCTAAATTGCCCCTAGGTGTGGTTGTGAGTGCGGATGTTTGTCTCTGTGTGCCCTGCGATTGGCTGGCAACCAATTCAGGGTGTCCCCCGCCTACTGCCCAAAGATAGCTGGGATAGGCTCCAGCACGCCCGCGACCCTTGTGAGGATAAGCGGTATGGATAATGAATGAATGAATGAATGAATGAATGAATACATCTCTGTTATAAAATTCTAAAAAGGTTCAGGGAGTGTCCAAGGTTGTCATCATGTCTTAAAAAGTTACATGAAAACTTTAAATAGCTCTATGTAGTTTTCTACAGTAAGTTAAGTTCTCCAAAATTTCAAAATGACAGAAATGTAAAAATTTCACATATCTTTGTTTTGACTTCAATACAGTTTTAAATTGATTTATTATTGACGATCAGATTTTGAAAAAAGGCTGATGTTGATATTCGTCAAAAAGCTAAATATCGGTGCCAATAATCAGAATTTGCTGCAAACGGGTTGGGAATAATAAACCGATAGAATGGGATATTCGTTCGTAAAGGAGAGAGATACAGTTCACATTTTCTTTTGAAAGACCCAATAAAAGTACACCAGCATCAAGGAGTTGTGTTGAACTTCAAGTTGAACTTCATTGTAGTCTTATTTAAAAGAGTCAGGTTGAGTAAGCATGCAATATCTCTATAACTTACTGTCTTAGATTCTCTCTTTGCTCTTCATTCTCAGCCTCAGCAATACCAAACTTTGTCTTGAGAGACCTAAACTGGGCGATGACCATCTCCATGGCGACCAAAAAGTCAATGCAAACCTATAGGAAGGAAAATGTCACATATGGATGTTTTAAGGTTAGAGGAGTACAAAATTCAAACCAATAATATTTTAACGAACAGCACAAACATCTGGTGCTGACACTCTAGAATTTTTAACGGAAACACACCATTTGATATATAACACAATGAACACACAGTCAATAGGTCTTATTTACCCTTTGTGTTTTATGTTTACTGCCGCTCCTGTGCTTTGCTTGTATTTTATAGATTGCTTGTTTCAGTTGATCTCAGTTCATTCCAATCAGCATCAGGTAATGAAGTCCTTCCATTCCCTTCACCCTGTCTCATGATTTGTTTTCATCCATCAATCAATCAATGCAGTAAGAGTCGAAACTTCCAATGAGTTATATAAACCGTTGACTGGTTATACTGTATATGGGTGGTTCTCTGAAAGTATAGTCTAGCCGGTTGTTCAGAAGCTGGCCCATTTTGAATTCCTAACAAATTTCAGTATTTTCTTCCCTTTACAATCAATCACCCAATTTCACTGCTTATAATATTGCAAACATACTGCAGAGATTAAATAACTTCATGGAGATTTGTGCTGTCCCTTGCGTGGGAACGTACAATGGTACAATGGCTTGCAAATGCATTCGGCCGCCTTGAACTTTTTGCCACATTTCAGGCCTCAAAGATATAAAATTATCTCTATCTATATCTATCTATCTATCTATCTATATAGATATAGATGGATATATATATATATATATATATATATATATATATATATATATATATATATATATATATCCATCTATCTATCTATCTTAATCGTAATCACATTTTTTCATAGTTATCACATAGTTAATCGCATATTTTAGCTATTCCCTATTTTAGTAAATCTCTTAATTTTTCTGTCCGAATTTCTTGAATTTTAATACCCTTAACATGAATAAGAGGACTGATTTTCATATGCAAACACTTTATTAAAGGGAAGTCAGCCCAAACATATTTTTTTCAACAATATGTTTTATGCAGGCCCACTAGTTGAAACAAGGCATTCTGATAATTATTGTGTTTGTGGAATTAGAGTTAATCCACCTGTTTTTAGCCATCACTGGGGGGCCATTTTGTCACGTCTGTCGACTGAAAATAACATTACAGTTTCTCAGGTAACAACCAATCACAGCTCACCTGTTTTCTTAGACTGAGCCGTGATTGGTCGTTATTTGAGCCCTCAGGGCATCTGTGATGTCATTTTCAGTTGACAGAAGTGATAAAATGGCCGACCCGTGAGATGGTTAGATTTAGCTGCTTGACTCATATTCCACAAACACAATATTAATCAGAATGCCTTTTTTCAACTAGCGGGTCTGCATAGAACATATTCTTGAAAACAAATGTTTGGGTTGACCTCCCTCTTCAATTGAAAAAAACAAGCATTGAATTCAATCTCACAAACAGCCTCTCAGCCCTTTCAAACACACACACACGCCTACATGCGCACACACACACACATGCACGCACACACACACGCGTCCGCCGATGCACACACACGCACAGCCCCACCCACCCCCACAGACGCAGACACACACACACACACACACCCACCCACACACACACACACACACACACACACACCCACCCAAGAAGAACAACTTTTAAGCGTTACATTACCAATGCGTGCGTTGCGACTCACTGCGGGGCAGGGGGACTCAGTCGAGCAATTGATCCTCATCGTCAATATTTTGAAGCAGAAGTAACACCTCCTCAACTCTAAAGCTTTTTTTTTTTAATATACATGTACTCTAAAGCTTTTTTAAAAATATACATGTATAGATCATGTTGACCAGCAGCCTTTATCAATGCAGCCGCGGGTTGCGATGGAAACATTAATCACGCGATCCAAAAAAATTGCCGGCGTCAAAAGGGGGTTGGATTAACGCCAAGAATAACGCGCTAAATTGACAGCCCTAATATATACATATTGACACAATCGTGAAGTGGAACGAAATTCAATGACATTTTAAACTTTTTTAAAGAAAAAACTGAAAAGTGGGGCGTTCAAAATCATTCAGCCCCCAGAGTTAAGACTTTGTAGAACCACATTTTGCTGCGATTACAGCTGCAAGACTTTTGGTGTCCATCTCTATCAGTTTTGCACATCTAAAGACGGAAATGTTTGCCATTTTTCCTTGCAAAACACCTCAAGCTCAGGAAAATTAAATAGAACAGACATTTTTAGCTGTTTTCACAGATTCTCAATTGGATTCAGGTCTGGAGTTTGTACTTGACCATTCTAACACATTTAACTGTGAACCATTCCATTGCAGTTTTTATTTTTTGTTTGGGACGATTGTCTTGTTGGAAGGTGAACCTTTGTCACAAGTCTCAGGTCTTCTTAGGACTCCAACAGCTTTTCTTCAAAATGGCCCTTTATTTGGCTCCATCCATCCGGTTTGAGCCAAAGGCCAAACGATTGTTTACTCAATCAAGCTTGGTTGAGAAAAACAATCTTCAAACCTTCCCAATTTCCTCATATTAAAGTCATTCAACTCACATTCAGCTTTTCAACACCCCCAAAATTCCCACTTCCCACACATTCAACTCATTGAATGTGGGACACTCTGAATTTTCATTATCATTTGTACCTAATGAAGTGGCCATGTTGTTCAAAAGTATTGGGACACCCCGATTTTTCATACCCAGGTGTCCCTATTGAAGCGGCCATGTTGTTCAAAAGTATTGGGACACCCCGATTATTCATCCCCAGGTGTCCCTAATAAAGCGGCCATGTTGTTCAAAAGTATTGGGACACCCAGAATTTTCATCCCCAGGTGTCCCTAAAAAGCGGCCACGTTCAAAAGTATTGGACACTCAGAATTTTCATCCCCAGGTGTCCCTAATGAAGCGGCCATGTTGTTCAAAAGTATTGGGACACATAATTTTCATCTCCATGTGTCCCTAATGAAGCGATCACACCAGACATAATAGCTCTCCTGAAGGAGGAGAAGAGGGCTTTTGCGTCAGGCAACAAAGAGGAGCGGAAGACTGTGCAGCGCCAGCTGAGGAGGAGGATCAGAGAGGGGAAAAGGTCCTACAGGAAGAGAATGGAGGAACAGCTGCTGCAGAATAATGCCAGGGGAGTCTGGAGGGGCCTGAAGACCATCTCAGGCCACGGACAACCCAAGACCCGGACTGGGGGGGACCTGCAGTGGGCAAATGAGCTGAACCTCTTTTCAATAGGTTCGATCAGATGCCTGCCCCCACTCAGTCTCTCCTGCTGCAGCCTCCACTTACCCCTCCTGTTGGGTGTGTCACCCCCTCCCCCCTTTTCTCCACAGTCTCCAGCTCCCAGCTACACCAGACAGCCACCACTCCCTCCTGCCCAGCCTTGGTCTTCACAACATCTCAGGTGAAGAACCAGCTGAAGAAGATGAAGGTGAGGAAGGCAGCGGGTCCAGTTGGCATCAACCCCCAGCTCCTCAAATCCTGTGCAGACCAGCTGTGTGGAATTGTCCAGCACATGTTCAACCTGAGCCTGAAGCTGGGCAGAGTCCCCCAGCTATGGAAAACATCCTACCTGGTCCTGGTGCCAAAGACCCCCCACCCCGTGGAGCTCAACAGCTTCAGACCAGTGGCGCTGACGTCTCACCTGATGAAGACCCTGGAGGGACTGGTCCTTGTCCACCTGCGCCCCCTGGTGAGCTCCTCAATGGACCCACTCCAGTTCGCATACCAGCCTGGCATCAGTGTGGATGATGCCATCATCTACCTCCTCCACACTTCACTCTCCCACCTGGAGAAGGCGGGGAGCACTGTGAGAATCATGTTCTTTCTCCAGTGCTTTCAACACCATCCAGCCCACCCATTTTGGGAGACAAGCTGGAGCGGGCGGGGTTGGCCCACCACCTTACCACAAGGATCCAGGACTACATCACAAACCGGCCACAGTATGTGAGGACACAGGACTGTGTGTCTGACGTGCTCCTCTGCAGCACGGGGGCGCCGCAGGGAACGGTCTTGGCTAACTTCCTGTTCACCCTCTACACGTAGGACTTCAACTACAACACCCCTACCTTTCACCTGCAGAAGTTCTCTGACGACTCTGCGATTATCGGCCTCATCACAGGCGGAGATGATCGGGAGTATAGAGAACTTACTCAGGGTTTTGTGGACTGGTGCCAGCAGAACCGCCTCCTGATCAATGCGGGGAAATCCAAAGAAATGGTGGTGGATTTCGGTAGGTGCCATCACTCTTCACCTGCACCAGTGAATATCCGGGGAGCAGATGTTGAGAGAGTCTCAACTTACAAGTACCTGGGTGTTCATCTGAACAATAAACTGGAGTGGAGCGTCAACGCAGACGCCCTCTAGAGTCAGAGCAGACTCTTCCTACTCAGGAGACTGAGGTCTTTTGGGGTTCAGGGGACACTCCTCAGGAACTTTTATGGTTGCATCGGTCATTTTCCAGGGAGTGGTCACCTGGGCAGGCGGCGTCTCGGCCCAGGACAAGAAACGGCTGGACAAACTGGTCAGGAGGGCAATGGACACCCAAACTGCAGTATTCTTGCTGCTGCTGGTGGCTATTTTTTGCGCGATCGTGTCCGGCGACTTGGCTCGGAGCCGTGCCTCCATTGTTTACAGCCGGAATCAGCTGTCCTGGGCTGCTCCCTGGACTCGGTGGGGGACAGGAGGATGTTGGCCAAGCTGTCATCAATGCTGGACAACACGGACCACCCCCTCCAGGGCACCCTAACAGCACTCCACAGCTCCTTCAGTGATAGACTGTTACACCCTCGCTGTGCAAAGGAGAGATTCCGCCGCTCTTTCTTGCCTGCTGCTGTCAGACTCTTTAACGCGAACATTGTGTAGTCTCTACAAACTGGAGGACATTAATGCAATTGTGCAGACCTGCACCTGAGCTTATACCGTGCAATACCCAACATTCCTCACTACTGTAATACTGTGCAATACTCAACATTCCCCACTACTGTTGGTCTAGTTTTATTTTTATCCAATGCTGTTCCTTACATTTCACTACAGCACTGCAGCACTGTCATTTACTTAAGAGTATTTTTCCTCTG
This sequence comes from Filicampus tigris, assembly GCF_054856515.1. Classification (NCBI taxonomy): domain Eukaryota; kingdom Metazoa; phylum Chordata; class Actinopteri; order Syngnathiformes; family Syngnathidae; genus Filicampus; species Filicampus tigris. The sequence goes on from NC_141230.1 coordinate 296,553, forward strand.
TACTATGTACAGGCTAAAATGAGTGTTCCTCATACTTTTTATGTAGATGTGTGTTGGTGTGTATATACATGTGTATATACACATGTTACTGCGTATATAGGTTTGATCCTGAATGTTTGCCGTTAATGTTATACATTAATGGCTACATTATGCTGCCGTCTCTGTGTGATCTATATCTTTGCTGCTGTAACAATGAAAATGTCCCCACTGTGGGATCAATAAAGGCCTTCTTATCTTATCTTATCTTGTGTACCTCTTCAGGCGAGTAGCCAAGGCTGAGTCTTTGCTTGGCAGTCTTGAGTGCCTCATCCGTGGACATCTTACTCTATTTCTTAGGCAGTTCTTCCTTAAAGGTAAAGTCAACCCAAAAAATGTCAACCCCCCAAAAAATATTTAGAATAATATGTTCTATGAATGTCAACCCCCCAAAAAATATTTAGAATAATATGTTCTATGCGCCTTCACTAGTCTAAACATTCTGATTAATATTTTGTTTGTGGAATATGAGTTAAGCAGCAAATTCCCAGCAAAATCCCCCCGTTTTTACATCTCAGAGGGCGGCCATTTTGTCACTTTCTGTCAACTGAAAATAACATCACAGTTGCTCAGGGCTCAGGTAACGACCGTTCACGGCTTACCTGTTTTCTGAAGCTGAGCCATGCCATGACTGATCACTAGCAGAGCTCTGAGCAACAGTGATGTCATTCTCAGTCTGCAAAAGTGAAAAAATGGCCACCTCCTGAGACTAAAAACAGGAGGATTTTGCTGCTTTACTCATACTCCACACACACAATATGAATCAGAATGTATTGTTTCAACTAGTGGGGTTGCATAGAACTTATTATTGTAAAGACAATTTTTGGGTTGACTTCTACTTTAAGCTTCACAACTTTGTTTTGCTCTGTTAGGAGCAAACTTTTTCCTCTAGCCTTCTCTTCCATGGAGGCGGCCCATGCTGCTTCTGGCTGTTTGTCTCATATCCAAGGGTCTCTGGGATAACTGATACTGCTGATTAGTTTTAGTGATGTTCTCGGTAGGGATACTTATCAGTGCTGTGTTGATATTATTCAGCATTGATACATACAGTGAGTGAGTGAGTGAGTGAGTGAGTGAGCGGGTGGGTTTGGTGAGTGAGTGAGCGGGTGGGTGGGTGGGTGGTTTGGTTGAGTGAGTGAGTGCGTGGGAGGGTGGGTTTGGGTGAGTGAGTGAGTGAGTGAGTGAGTGAGTGAGTGAGTAGGTGTTGGTTTGGATGGGTTGATGGATGGATAAGATAGATAGATTGATTGATTGAATGTGCCTTACCAAAACTAATTACTTTTCCAGATTAATTGTTCTAAATAAAAAAAATCCTAAATATTTATTTGATACAGTGGGAATGCTAACACAACAGCTACTGACCTCCAATAGCTCCTCCCATTTAGCCCATGACTTCATGCAATTCTTTACGCAGAAGATTGAGTGCCTTCAGGACAAGATTAAGGACACCGCTCTAAAGCCCTGTTGAATCCTGCGAATACTGATGCTAGCAGGGGTATTATGGCTGATAACTGTCTGACAACCCTATCTCTTTTTAAAATAGTATCTCTTGAAACCTAACAAAATTAGTTGGTGTGGCAAAACAGACAACTTGTGTGCTCGACCCGCTTCCTGGTAAACTCATCAAAGAATTGCTTACAACCATAGGACCCTCCGTCTTAAACATCATTAACTTATCACTCACCTCGGGCACCGTACCAGCATCTTTTAAGACCGCTGTTATTCGACCTATGTTTAAGCGGCCAAACCTTGATCCGGAGAACCGCAGTAATTATAGGCCGGTTTCACATCTCCCGTTTATTGCGAAAATTCTCCAAAAATTTGTCGCGCAACAGCTTAGTGACTATATGGAGGCTAATAATTGATTTGAAATTCTTCAGTCTGGATTTAAAGCCCATCACTCTACTGAGATGGCTCTTGCTAAAGTGACTAATGAGCTCCTCCTACCTATGGACTCATACACCTCATCAATACTACTCTTACTTGACCTTCGTGCTGCTTTTGACACCGTTGATCATAACATACTATTAGAACGCCTTGAAGGATGTGTTAGTATCTCAGGCTCAGCACTTTCTTGGTTTAATTCTTACCTCTCAGAAAGGACGCACCGTGTAATTCATGGCAATGCGACTTCTGAGTTTTGTAAAGTTGCATGAGGAGTCCCGCAGGAATCTGTACTAGGACCCCTATTGTTTAGCGTCTACATGCTTCCGCTTGGTGATATTATACGTAAATATAACATTAGTTTCCATTGTTATGCTGACGATACCCAATTACATATGCCGCTCGAGATAACAAACCCTTATAATTGCTGTAATTTAGAGGCGTGCCTTGCAGAGATTAAACAATGGATGTCTCTCAATTTTTTGCTTTTTAACTCCGATAAAACCGATATGTTGATTATTGGCCCTGCTCGTCATCTGCACCTATTTAAGAACACCACTCTGAGTCTCGATAAATGTATTAATACCCAAAGTGATTCAACAAAAAATCTTGGCGTTATATTTGACCCAACTCTGTCTTTTCAAATGCACCTTAAGAATATTACCAGAACCACATTTTTCCACCTCTGTAATATTGCTAAAATTCGTCCAATTCTGTCGAATAGTGTTGCAGAAATTTTAATCCACGCGTTTGTTACGTCTCGCCTCGGAGCGTTTTGCTCTATGGTCTTCCCATGTCTAGTATTGAAACTCTGCAGTTAGTCCAAAATGCCGCAGCAAGACTCTTGACAAGGACAAGAAAGTTAGATAATATTGCTCCGATATTAGCCAATTTGCATTGGCACCCAGTCCACTTGAGATGCGATTTCAAGGTTTTGCTACTTACTTACAAAATACTTCACGGCTTAGCGCCTTCCTAGCTTGTCGACTTAGTAATACCATATGTTCCGATCCGAAACCGTCGGTCACAAAATACCGGCCTTTTAGTGATACCGAGAGTATACCTGTTTTTGACGCACATGGACAGTAGTTTTAATCCGAGTCATCCATGAATTTACGTTTATCAACACCCAAAACAGTTTTTCTATGACTGCACCTGACATAAAACAGCACAGCACAAGCGCTACCTCACGTCTCTCTCCATTCCTAGTCTCTCACGAACACGCAGAGTGTTACATTTATAAACTCGGACATAGCCACACTCAAATCAACCAAAATTACATATTTGTCACTAGCTCTCCAAAGCAACACATAATACAATGCATAACCTAGTTCGTTACAATATACTGTACCATATTGTAATGTAATAATGTAATGCTAAAAAAAATCCATTCCTCCATTTTTTTTTCTTTTCATTTCAGGTGGATACCACATATTGATTATGTAGGTCAATTTACTATTTTTAAATTATGCATTCTTCTGAAGGAAAACAAAACGTTTTCGATAAAGGTTAGATTAAAAAAATAAATAAATTAACCAAAACAAGTGTTATTTTTAGTATTCTTTAGAATAGTGCATTTTCCTTCTATTTGAGTAAAATACTCATCTGATTTTACTACCTTCAAAATAAAAAAACCTTGGTGCCCAAGAAGAGTGTACCAGTCGATCCAGGATTTCACAAAGTTGCGATCGCAACTATTAACGCAAAATCAAGATAATCCCGCAAAATCACACTTTCCCGCAACAACAAAGTTTTAAAAATGAACATTTCACGTCACTTTGCGGGTGATTTTGTATAAAATGGGCGGGCGCCATACTGGAAATAGCAGCGGTAGCTGAAGTCACGAAGAAGAAAATCCCTTCATCACATCCTGTTTCAGACGATAGCGCCCATTGACGACAGAGAGACGTGGAGCAGAGAAATGTGAAGCATTTACCAACTAAAAACACGGCATAGGAACATGCAAACCAATATCCGGACCTCCTGCACGAAAGCAGGGTTAAAGTATTTTGTATTTTGTTCTAAATGCAGTATAATAATAGATTATAAAAGAAAGTCATCCATCAACAAGCAGTTCACAACTGTATCGTTCCAATTACACGTGAAAAGTTTTGAAAGAAACATCACGCACTAGTTTCAACAAATCCTCACAGAGGCGATGGAAGCGAGGTCTGTTGGGGGCACAAACTGAATTAAAGGGAAGGTGGGGATGGCCATGTTTTCACTAACAAGTTTATTTTATATATTTTTTGATCAGGGAAATGAAAAGAGTTGCCATTTTCTATTTTATCCATTCATTTTGGAGAAATTAGGAAACAAGTAACTCCATGAATAACGCCCCTTGTTAATCAGGACAATGGCCGCGCCCCCTACCGTTCTATTCCTGTTCGGCCGGAGTTACGCGAGGAACCGATTCCAAACCCTCCATTGGAAATCAATGTATTTTTATTGCTTATAACATCCAAAAATGGCGATCAATTGGCACCCAAATTTATGTGGACATCCCTACTAATGCCCACTTTAACATATCAAAAGGATTAACTTCTCCGTGTCTGATTTACAAGAATGAGGAAATGTGGAAGTCAGCAAATCTAATGAGATTAGGCTAGGACGAGCGCACACTGCACACACCCAAAAAAAACCAAAAAAAAACAAAACAAAAAAAAAACACTGCTTCTTTCTTTAAAAAGAAAAAAAAACTGCTTCTTTGCTGATCATGGTTAGAACGGGCGAGGCATTAAACACCAGTCAGGATATTTACAGAGACTGAAGTGGGAATGAGTAGGCGTGCATATTTAATTTGGATGCGGAATGTCCCCAGTTTTTTGATTTACAACGCGCCGTCCAATTTGGAAGGTAACAGCCGAAATGGCACGTTCCAATGCGGTCACACTCGGCTGTGTAGTCAGCCTCGCTGGAACTTTTTGTTCGCTGTTCGATGAGGGCTTTTGTCACTCCCACACCGCTTCACTCAGGTAGAAGGTGGTGGCTACAAGCAAGCAAGCAAGCAGGGACACCGCACGCGACTGCTTGGGAGGCGACATGAAGACACAGGCTCATCTTCACCTCCACACGCTGTGAGCGGAGAGTAAGGAGCTAATGTTGTTGTGCTAGCGCCTTTTGTTTTAACGGTCTGAAGCACTTTTTTACACGCAAACCTATTATATAAGTGCCAATGTTAAGCTCATCCCAGTGTCACTTTAAGGTGAGAAACAGTTTCATAAAATGTGTATGTGAATGAAGTGTGTTAAGACTAGATTTGGGCAATATGCTGGCGGAACTCAATCATTAAACCTGTCTTCATCAGTATGTGCACAATCATTAACTGAGGAACCATTACTAACTCCCTTGTGTACAAAATGTTACTTGTGTACAAAATCATACTGTCTTATAATCACACTAAAAATGATTGTAAATGTACTATTACTTGTTTCCACATGCTCCTAACAACATTCACAAATTGTTGTGAAAATTTGATATAGTGCCCACCTGTAGTTATTCCACAGTACAGGCTGATGATGTGATATTACATTTTATCAAGGCACGCAGTTGGGGAAAAAAACTAAGAGTGCCAAAGGTTTTCGCTTTCTTGTCAGATCTGTGAAGCTATCACCAAACCACTCTCTGTTTGTGACCACCCAGCTATGAGAAGATCCCCGGGAGAGAACGTCATCAATGGAGGACCCAATCTGGGTTATCATCAGTTTAAAAAAAAAAGAAAATAGCTGCAATCTACCAGAAAGAAGAAGCACCGAGGAGCCACATTGAGAAAAAAGACTGTTGCTATCATATTTAATTAAACTCCAGATGCTGAGAGAGCTAAATATCCCTAATCAATAAAGAATAAACACATTTGTAAATATCTATTGCTTTTTCAAGCATCTTTTGTTCAAATCCACTGACAATTTGTAGAAAATGTTTGCTTAATAGTAAACAAATGAGGTTTTGAGCAAAAAAAAAAAGCAACTTTTAGGAAAATTGCCCGCGAAATCAGGCATTTTAGACTGCAACAATCACAAATAATGCCCGCGAAATCCTGGAGGGACTGTTTAAAAATCAAAATTCTGCAGAACGATTTAAGCTATTGCACGTTACTGACCTCAAAATTATTGTAGTCGGGATTGAATTGTTGCAGAAGTTTGCTCGCTTGAACTGTAGCATCCAGGATGTTTTTTTTGACAGCTGGTATGTTTTCCAACGCCTCTGTAAAATAAATAATAATAAAAAACAAAAAAATAAATATTGTGAGAGGCAAAAATCACAAACAGGTATCAAAATACAATATAAACAATGTATGGCAACAAGAGCAAAACAAAAAATAAAAATAGAACTGAATGGAAATCATCATATCACTCTGTATTGGATAAAAAATCCTTTACTCACTCTGTACTGGGCTAAAAACTAAGAAAAAAAATTGGAGAATTGGTTGGAGAATCATTGGTTCACCAAGGCAATTTTGTACAGCGCCTTGAACAGGAATTGAGTATCATATATTAATATGATATCAATATTTCCGTTCATCACACTGAGGGGCGATTCAAACAGATATGTAAATGTTTTGGCACCCCTTGTGGGTTGGGATAAACATGCTATAAAATGCCTTGGAGGACTAGTAATGAATTCTGAAGACATTTTAACCATTTGGAGTATCGGCATAGTTTTGGTCTCTTTTTGAAGATAACACTTTTCATTTTTCTCCTCAACTGAATTATGGAAGTTTGAACACATAGAGAGGCTGACCCACGGCCTTCTTTTATCTATTTTATTTTATGTTGAATTTTTCTCCTCAACTGTCAGAATCTTTTTAAGTGCTACTGTCACTGAATTATGGAAGTTTGGATGCTAAAAGAAGGCCGTGGGTCGGCCTTCTTTAATGTATTTTATGTATTCAAACTTCCACAATTCAGCGCCAGTAGCACTTAAAAAGATTCTGATAGTTGAGGAGAAAAATTCAAAGTGTTATCTTCAAAAAGAGACCAAAACTATGCCGATACTCCAAATGGTTCAAGTACAGCATCAAATTTACTTTGGTGCACCTTTCATTCAGGTAAAACTGCCAGGTGGAATTGCAAAGGGTTAAAATAATTTAAATTAATTGCAGATTCGGTGATGTTCATTGAGTTATAGCCAATTTGTTGTAGACCCCACCCCTCATAGACACTTAAGTTGATGGCGGGCACTTTTTTCAACAGATCGTTTCTCTAATACTAGGATTAACTTGAATTGTCAGGCCTGCAGCCGCTGCATCTTGAGCCCCGCCCTGTCTGTGTGTGTGTGTGTGTGGGTGTGCGTGCGCGTTAACAGGTATGCTGATGGGCAGTAGCTGCACCTAATCAGCTGCTGTCCTCTTAAGGTGACCGTGAACTCCCCAGCACCGCCAGAACGTCTGCGTTTGTCATCAAGTCAGTTTTGTCTAGCCAGTTATAGTAAGTCTTTTAGTAGTTTTTAGGAAGCTCATAGTAAACCTTGCCTTTCCTCACCAGCTCCAGCCACTGCCTTCCCATGCTTGTCACCTGTCTGCTCCTCAAACTAGACTCAGTCTTGCCTCTTCCCTCCTGCCTCTGATCAAGACCCATTCTGTCCAGCCAGCAACTCTCCTGCATTCTATAATAAAGAACTTGTCATCATACATCATCATTTCCTCCCTGTACTTGGGTCCTCCTCACAACCTGCAACCCTAACAGCATGTTCTGGCCCGCTAACAGCACGTTCTGGCCATCATGGACCCAGCAGATGCGGATTCCGTTCACCAGGCTGGACCTGCATATCCAACCTATGCTTCTATTGTGGAGAGAATGGTCACTACGTTGCCACTTGTCCCAGAAAAAGACCTGGCTCACCAGTAGGAGAAGACGTATTTTTGAGTGAGTCAGACATCTGGTTCCTCTGTTCGTTTTGAACTCCCTGCTACTTTGAATTGGAAATAGATGTCCTTGCCTGTTTTTGCCCTCATTGTTTCTGGTGCAGATGAGAACTTGATTGATCATAGCTTGGTGGAGCAAATGGGGATTACCTTGGAGCCATTATCTACTCCCATTAAGGCCAGGGCCCTTAACCGACAGATTCTCCTCAGCATCACCCAGAAGACAGTGCCAATTTCTCTCCTCCTCTCTGGCAATCATCGTGAGATAACCTACTTTTATGTTTTTGACCAATTACAAGTTCCTTTGGTACTTGGCGTGCCTTGGTTGAAGAACCATAATCCCCAACTTTTGCCACCAAAACTGTTTGAAGTCTGCTGTCGCGTCCGTGAGTGTCGCCAGTTTACCTGACCAACCAGATTTGTCCCTCATTTCAGCAATTTATCATGACCTTGCTCCTGTGTTCAGCAAACACCATGCCAAGTCCTTGCCCGCACACAGGCCATACGATTGTGCCATTGAGCTCAGACCAGGTGCAGCCCTCCCAAGTGGTCGACTGTACAAAATTTCACAGCGGGAACGGAAGGTCATGGAGGAGTATATCTCCGAATCCTTGGCCGCTGGCATCATCCGACCATTGTCGTCACCTGTGGGAGCTGTTTTTTTCTTTGTAGACAAGAAGGACAAGACCCTCATACCATGTGTTGATTACAGCAGACTCAACGATATTACCATCAAGTACAGGTACCCTCTGCCTCTTATTGACTCTGCTTTTACCCCCCTCCGTGGAGACACAGTTTTCACAAGATTGGACCTACGCCAGGCCTACCATCAGGTCCGCATTAGGGAGGGGGGTGAATGGAAAACTGCCTTCAACACTCACCGGGGGCACTATGAGTACTTGGTCAGGCCCTTTGGGTTAACTAATGCTCTCGTTGTCTTCCAGGCCCTCGTGAATGACGTTTTACGGGACATGATTAGTGTATTTGTATTTGTGTATCTGGATGACATACAGGTATTCTCTGGCTCCCAGTCAGAACATGAACAACATGTGCGGCAAGTGCTTCAACGACTGCTTGAAAACAAACTGTATGTCAAGGTGGAAAAGTGTGAGTTTCATGTGCCCACAACAAACTTCTTGGGTTACATAATAGCCAAAGGGGAGATTTGAATGGACCCTTCAAAAGTAACTGCAGTCACTGAATGGCCCAAACTATGGGGTCATTATTGTAGCAGAACCATTTAGAATGCGTATTTCAATCTACAAATGTGTAAAAATAATCTGTATTCGTAAACACAGTCACAAATGCGTATTGAGAATCCCCAAATGCGTAACTGAAGTCACAAATGCGTATTGCAAATCCACAAATGCATAACTGAAGTCACAAATGCGTATTGAGAATCTACAAATGCGTAACTGAAGTCACAAATGTATGACAAAAATCTGCAAATGCGTACATTGATTTGTATGCGCAAACACATGGTTGTATGCGTACAGAGATGTGTATGTGGGAGATCTGTAAACATCGGGCCTCTTAATTGGCTGTGTTGGTACATGTGACTTTTGCTACAGTCCTACCGTCCAGGAGTCACAAATGCGTACTGCGAGTTGTGAATACGTAACCTAAGTCACAAATGCGTATTAAGAATCTACAAATGATGAACTGAAGTCACAAATGCGTATTGAGAATCCACGAATGCGTATTGAGAATCTACAAATGCGTAACTCAAGTCACAAATGTGTGACAAAAATCTGCAAATGCGCACGTTGATTTGTATGCGCAAATACATGTTTGTATGCGTACAGAGATGTGTATGTGGGAGATCTGTAAACACTGGGCCTCTTGATTGGCTGTATTCGTACATGTGACTTTTGCTACAGTCCTGCCCTCCTGGGCCAGTCCTATTTAAAAACAAATAAGAACAAATAACAAATAAACAGAAATATTTGCAAAAAAATATTTGCAAAAAAAAGACAAATAAGCGAGCCACTGCGGAGTACATCCGTGCGTCCAGGAGCGAGCAGGAGACGAAGCGTGCACCAGCTCTCTTTTCAGCCTCGCTAGCTGGCCACCACAATCGCCTCGGCGCCGCGTCCACTGCGATGTCAGCGGGCAACGTCTTCTTCCAGCCATGCTCAAACGCACCCGAACTTCCAACGCCGCACCGCAAGTCCGACAATGTTTGGTGATCATACACAAGCGGAGCGTTTGTGAATGAAGCACCAATCAGCCAAAACAGTAAAATGAGCCAAATTGTCAAGAGGGTCTGCGTACACACCGGCCATCTTGATAAAAAAAAAAAAAAATGTACGTAGTATGCACACACTGTTCACCGGTGGCGGAGTTCATGATCATAAAGTGATCCATCTTAAGGATATGGGGGACTTTACACTAGCCAATATGTCAAGTGCTTATTGTATTGCATATGGAGAATCATGGTTTTATGTGAATCAGTATATTAGTGATACATGGATCAGATAGTAATTGTGTTACACATTTTTGGTAATGGCATTACACATTTATGGTATCATACACAATCAGCTAAATATCTTTACACATAAGCAGTCGTATGACAATCAATAGCTAAGACAGAAAACTCTTTGTGTCTTGTGTAGCTCACAGACACAAACACACACATACACACGCACACAAACAGGCATTCATTGTTATGCACACTTTTATATTCACACGCATATACACACAAGCTCGTAGAGTGGAATGTGGCCTCGAGTTATTCCACAGGGCTGAGTCCTTGGGACTCTGGAGCCGCCAATCGGGGGCAGGACTCGAGGCGCCAAGATGACCAGAGACTTGGAGTGATAAAAACCACGGAGGGAGGCAGAAGATTCGAGTCTACCTACATTTTCTTATTATATTTCTCTGTTAGGGCAAAATGATAAATATGTGAGGGTTACATTTTAGATAGCGCTCTTTTCTGTGTGTGCCCGTCCCCGCGAGGTTAAGAAAAATCAACCCAGCTTGACTTTTGCCAGATTCCTGTATTTCAGAGACTGAAAGAAACAGAGGGAAAATACAATCAACTTGTGTGAGTCTTCATTTATATTTGGATGCCTTCTTTAAAGGTAAACCGAACATGCAGTGAGTTGTTTTTGTGAATTGATAATTGGGCTTGCGCCCTGGTGACCCAAACCAACAACTCTAACACATCCTTCTAGCACCATTCTACTTGCTGAGGGAGTTTGCTGCGATTCTGCTAGTTGCTGTTTACATCCAACTCAACAACTGCAACACTGACAGGAACTCAGCACTCAATGAACATAGCCTTACCCCTCCCCCACATCAGAATCTCTGATCACATCACTGCTATGCCAATGCCAGCATACAGACAAGAGTGTAAAAGTTGCCAAACCAGTTTTGAAGCAGGTAAAGGCCTATAGAGAAAAAAACGACGTTGGCCAACAGTGACAGAAGCCATCGTGGCGTCCGGCCGGCTGTTGGCAAGTCACGCTTGACAAATACAACGCAACGACAGACAGCGGTGCTGACCATTAAAGTGCCTTCTGCGCATGCATACGATGTAATACCCTTCCATACCATCAGCAGCGGTAGTAACTATTTCTCATTGTTAGAAAAATCCAACCGGAAAGCTGTTGGCCAGGGGCGGATTATAAAAACGTAAACAATGCATTCAGCTATATTCTTCGCTAACGATGAACTCCCACGCGAAGTAAACCATCACGTTCTTGACACGGCATTGTGAAATACTTTGTCAACCCTCACTCTTGTACTTGTAAGAAGATTAAGGCAGCGAAGGCGTGCTCACTGTTTATCCGCATTTGTCACTTCCCGTTGGTGCTCCGAGCGCTACTCTTGAAGACTGTTTTGATACTACAGACTGGGAAATTTTCAAACAGACAGCAATGATAACCACAATAATAATAATAATAATAATAATAATAATAATAATAATAACACCCTAAGACAGTGATTTGCCTCCCAAAACAAATGTACAAGTGTTTCACCTGTGAAAGCAGATACTCAAGACCTTCCATGAATGTTCGATGCATCATGCCTGGTCTGGAAAAAGCCCACGCAGGCACGGGGAGAACATGCAAACCCCACACAGGGAGGCCGGGGCCGGGATCAAACCCACGACCTCTGAACTGTGAGGTGGACGTGCTAACCAGTCGACCAACGTGCCGGCCTAACATATATATATATATATATATATATATATATATATATATATATATATGTATATATATATATATATATATATATATATATATATATGTATATATATATATATATATATATATATATATATATATGTATATGTATATATATATATATATATATATATATATATATCTATATATGTATATATATATGTATATATATGTATATATATATATATATGTATATATATATATACTTTTATATATGTATATATATATGTATGTATATATATATATATATATATGTATATATATATATATATACTTTTATATATGTATATATATATCCATCCATCCATTATCTGTACCGCTTCTCCTCACAAGGGTCGCGGGGCGTGCTGGAGCCTATCCCAGCTGTCTTTGGGCAGTAGGCGGGGGACACCCTGAACTGGTTGCCAGCCAATCGCAGGGCACACAGAGACAAACATCCGCACTCACAATGACACCTAGGGGCAATTTATAGTATCCAATCAACTTACCATGCATGTTTTTGGAATGTGGGAGGAAACCGGAGTGCCCGGAGAAAACCCACGCAGGCACGGGGAGAACATGCAAACTCCACACAGGGAGGCCGGAGCCGGGATCGAACCCACGACCTCTGAACTGTGAGGCGGACGTGCTAACCAGTCGCCCACCGTGCCGCCTGTATGTATATATATATATATATATATATATATATATATATATATATATATATATATATATATACACGCCTAGAAATTCTGTCCATAAAAGTTATGAACAGAATCTGTGACGAAGGGCAGGCTTGGCAGAGTCCAAACCTCACTGGAAACGAATCCGACTTACTGCCGGCAATGCGGACCAAACTCTGACATCGGTGGTACACCCCTTATCAGGGGGCTCGGTACCCCGTACTCCCGAAGCACCCCCCACAGAACTCCCTGAGGGACACGGTCGAACGCCTCCTCCAAGTCCACAAAACACATGTAGACTGGTTGGGCGAACTCCCATGGACCCTCGGGTGTACAGCTGGTCCACTGTTACACGGCTGGGACGAAAACCACATTGCTCCTCCTGAATCCGAGATTCGACCTTCCGACAGACCCTCCTCTCCAGCACTCCTGAATAGACCTACCGGGGAGGCTGAGGAGTGTGATCCCTCTGTAATTGGAGCACACCCTCCGGTCCCCCTTCTTAAAAAGGGGGACCACCACCCCGGTCTGCCAATCCAGAGGCACTGTCCACGCGATGTAGAGACGTGTCAACCATGACAGCCCCTCAACATCCAGAGATTTTATGAACTCCGGGCGGATCTCATCCACCCCCGGGGCTTTGCCACCGAGGAGCTTTTTGACTACCTCGGTTACTTCAACCCAAGAGATAGGAGAGCCCACCTCAGAGTGTCCAGGCTCTGCTTCCTCAGTGGAAGGCGTGTCGGTGGAATTGAGGAGGTCTTCGAAGTACTTTCCCCACCGACCCACAACGTCCCGAATTGAGGTCAGCAGCACCCCATCTCCACTATAAACAGTGTTAATGGTGCACTGCTTCCCTCTCCTGAGATGCCAGATGGTGGACCAGAGTTTCCTCGAAGCCGTCCGGAAGTCATTTTCCATGGCCTCCCCGAACTGGAGGCACGAAACATGGTCCACTCGGACTCGATGTCCCCCGCCTCTCCCGAGATGTGGGAAAGTTTTCCCGGAGGTGGGAGTTGAAACTCCTTCTGACAGGGGATTCTGCCAGACGTTCCCAGCAAACCCTCACAATACGTTTGGGTCTGCCAGGTCGGACCGGCATCTTCCCCCACCATCGGAGCCAACTCACCACCAGATAGTGATCAGTTGACAGCTCCGCCCCTCTCTTCACTCAAGTGTCCAAAACATGCGGCCGCAAATCCGATGATACAACTACGAAGTCGATCATCGAACTGCGGCCTAGGGCAACCTGGTGCCAAGTGCACATATGGACACCCTTATGTTTGAACATGGTGTTCGTTATGGACAATCCGTGATGAGCACAGAAGTCCAGTAACCAAACACCGCTCGGGTTCAGATCGGGGGGGCGTTCCTCCCAATCACACCTCTCCAGGTCTCACTGTCATTGCCCACGTGAGCATTGAAGTCCCCCAGCAGAATGATGTAGTCCCCAGGTGGAGCGTCCTCCAGCACACCCTCCAAGGACTACAAAAAGGGTGGGTACTCTAAACTGCTGTTTGGTGCATAAGCACAAACAACAGTCAGGACCAGTACCCCCACCTTCAGGCGGAGGGAGGCTACACTCTCATCCACCGGGGTAAACCCCAATGTACAGGCGCCAAGCCGGTGGGCAATAAGTATGCCCACGCCTGCTCGGCGCCTCTCACCCTGGGCAACTCTAGAGTGGAAGAGTGTCCAACCCCTCTCGAGAGGACTGGTACCACAGCCCAAGCTGTGTGTGGAGGTGAGCCCGACTATATCTAGTCGGAACCTCTCAGCCTCACACACCAGCTCGGGCTCCTTCCATGCCAGAGAGGTGACATTCCATGTCCCAACAGCTAGTTTTTGTTGCCGGGGATCGGACGGCCAAGGTCCCTGTCTTCTGCCGCCGCCCAGCTCACACGGCACCTTTGGCCCCTCCCACCAGTGGTGAGCCCATGGGAAGGGGGACCCACGTGCCCTTTTCGGGCTGAGCCCTCATTTTTAACGCATCGTCTTTACTATTATATGGTGGCGCACCCCCTGAAATTCATAACCCTTTTTCTTTAATTGCCGATGCCTTATCCCTAGCCGCCGAGGCCGGCATTCCCCTTTTTACCTGTCTCCTTCCCTTCCTTTTCACCTTTTTAACCAGATATTATTCCTTATAAAAAATTTTTTGAATTTTCTTCGCTTAGACTTTTTGATTATTCTTTATAAAATAATTTTTAATTTTTCTCAGTTTAGACTTTTTGATTATTCTTTGAAAAAATGATTTTTTAAAGCTTTTTGATCTTTTCTTTGAAAAGGATTTTTGATTTCCCCCTCCCTGCTTGGACTTTTAAATAATCCCTTGAAAGAGAAAGTCCGATAAGACTACCCTACAACCTTAACCTACTGGAGAGACACAGAAAAGCGAAAGACTGCAACCTTACCAGCTAAGGTGAGAGATTTAAGTGACACTATAATCCAGAGAGTGGCGATTAGTGTGCAGAGAGTTCCATTGCCCCCATGAGAAGGGAACATCCCTTAGGAGTGAAGATTAGCAGTAGAGGACAGGTGAAACGCTCGAAGCTGATGGTCCTGTACAAAAAGAGAAGCAACGCACGAAAGGCGGAGCTGAATAACTAGGGGCTGTAGTACGCCCCTACCGAGAGCGCAACGGGAGGCTTCGGAAGTAGGCAGCTCCACTCCTTCAACTAATAGATAGCAAAGCGGGCTATAGAATACGCTGGTATAGAACATTACTGTAAAGATGAGTGTGACAACGGGAGGATTAGACACACCTCTGGGTCCTTCTGGAGAACGAGCGGCGGCGGCGATGCCTACCCCTCAACCTCAGAGACAACATGAATTGCCGATGAGAATTGTAATGTATGGCGGGGGCCTAAATAAGAGGCAGCCCCATAGAAGAAGAAAACGAGAGTCATGGAACCCATCTATCCAGCCAGATGAGCTCCAGGCAAAAGTAAGGAGGGCCATTGAGAGAAATGGTCAATTTAATGTAGAAAGGCCAGAAGAAAAATAAATAATGACAGTAATAATGGATCACCCTGAACTACAGTATAACCGTAGCCCAGTGGCTTCACTGGTGGATGGTTGTGTCAGGAACCCATTATGTGGTTGAGATTGTTAGCACAAATTATAAATGGGATCCAGTGAAAATGTTGGCTTCCATAACACAAATAAAATACGAAGTGGTTGGTGGCAGCAATACAACGGCAGCGTCGAGGTATCAGGAACATCAAGAATTGTGTGACCAAATAAGGGTCATAGCTGGAAGAAATAGACCGCAGAGACCTACAGTACCAACTGAGGATGAAGAGGAAGATGAGCTTCCTGATATGGAACTAACATTGGAAAGTCCAGAAATGCTCTTTCAAATGAGACTAGGTCAGGAAGAGCAAATGGGACAAGAACATTTACAGCAAATGTGTCCTCTTATTTGGACAGAACCACTGCCACCCTTACCGACAGAAACAACAAAGAGGTGTAACGTCGGGAATGGGATAGTAATGTGCCACTATGTAGGAAACCCTTGGGAGATAACTGGGGATGCCCTAATAGTGCTTACAGATGAAAAACTAAAACCCCACAACAAGAAGTTTCGCGCAAGC
Organism: Filicampus tigris; assembly: GCF_054856515.1. NCBI lineage: Eukaryota > Metazoa > Chordata > Actinopteri > Syngnathiformes > Syngnathidae > Filicampus > Filicampus tigris. Next base: position 312,784 of record NC_141230.1, read on the forward strand.
TTGAGACTCACAGCGGGGAATGATTACATGGCCGAAGTACAGGATGATTTGCAATCTAGGGACTTAGGTTCAGAAGAAGAAACTTGAGTCGTGACAACTAGTGGCGGAAGCTTGACCTATTATATGATAATACATATCCCTGTGCCTGAATGGACAGAGGAAGCAGACCAGACCCAATATTTGGGAAAAATGACAAAGTTGTTAGAAACCGGCATAGATACAACTATGGAAAAAGTAGCATTGACGATTGTAGTAGATGTAAATGGGATAAGATCTGGGAAAATATGACGGAAAGTGGCTGAGTCAGTAGTTGTAGAAGCTTTTAGGTTGCGAATCTCAACTACAGTAACCTCAATAACAAGAGCTGAATTTGTGGTAGTAATATCAAAAGAACAGAGAGGAGAAAGAATCAACAGAGCAATGGAGGGTCTGTTGACTCAGATGCTACAGATATCCCAGACCCAGCTACAGATCCGACAACAACCTAAAGCTAAGTCAAGAAAAGCACCTCAACCAGCTTCCCCAACCGAGCCCTACCCTGTGCCGTCACTCAGAAGAAGAACAAGTGAGGCAGGGCAAAGTCCAGTTACACACTGTAAAAGAACTGCTGGCGTTGGACATAATCCGAGAAGAACCAAATGCCATAAGGAATAGCCCAATTCAAGCTGTCAAAAAGCCTGAAGCAGTTGGAGGAGGTTGGAGGCCAGTTATAAACTTATAAGCTTTCAACCGCCGGACGGTGGCTAATCGAGCGAGCCTCATCAACCCCCAAGCGTCCTTAAAAACGTAAGAGTGAAGAGATACAAGTCATGCATTGACCTAGCCAACGGATTTTTCTCATTAAGGATCGCCAAAACATCACAGGGAAAGACGGCATTCACATATAAAAGAAAAGGATACGTTAGGCAGAGGTTGCCTCAAGGATACAAAAACTCCCCAAACGTATTCCAATCAGCGGTTTTGCAAATTTTGGAAGGATTGCCAGTCACAGTCTTCATTGACGATGTGTTCATAGCAAATGACACAGAAGAAGAACACTTGGATACTTTACAAGCAGTAATAGAGCGAGTCTCCGCAGCAGGACTGAAACTGAATCTTAAAAAATGCCAACTTGCTAGGTTCCAGGTGGACTACTTGGGTTTCCAAGTGTCAGAGGACTTGGGACTATCAGAAGGATAACGGCAGAAAATCGAACATATTTTACCCCCGACTTCCGAGAATTACCTGCAGAGAATTCTCGGGCTATGTTCAAGATCATGTTCCCCACTACCAGAAATATGCAAGACCCCTTTATGCCCGTCTATGCAAAAATCCAGATGATAAAAAATGCAGGAAATGGATCTGGTCAGCAAAAGACCAAGAGAATTTGGAAGGACTAAAAAGTGCAGTAGAAAATGCTGTAAGACTCGAACCAAGATGTCTAGACACAAGACTAGTTGCTGAAATAGACTGCGAAGAAGACAATGCTATGGTGAGCGTGAGTAATGAGGGAGCTGGCCTGGTGACCTTATGGACTTATACCCTGAGCAGTGTGGAGAAAAAGTTTCCCCAAGAAGAAGGGGAACTAGCCGTCCTCGCAAGATATTGGGGAACGCTTGAATACCTAGCCCAGGGACAAGGGATCAAAGTCATCACCCAGAGCCAAGTCCATCGCTATCTACGTAAGATCACCCTCGAAAGCAATAAAGCAACTAATGTGAGATGGGGAAGGTGGGAAGATATCCTACTTGACCCTGACTTGGAAATAGGACCAGCAAAACCCTCTTCTTGCCTTCTTGCCTGCTGCTGTCAGACTCTTTAACAAGAACATTGTGTAGTCTCTACAAACTGGCGGTCATTAGTGCAATTGTGCAGTCCTGCACCTGAGCTCGTATCGTGCAATACCCAATATTCCCCACTACTGTAATACCGTGCAATACTCAACATTCCCCACTACTGTTAGTCTAGTTTTATTTTTATCCAATGCTGTTCCTTACATTTCACTACAGCACTGCAGCACTGTCACTTAGAGTATTTTTTCCTCTGTACTATGTACAGGCCGAAATGAGTGTTCCTCATATTTTTTTTGTAGATGTAGGTTGGTGTGTATACACATGTGTATATACACATGTTACTGCGTATATCTACATAGGTTTGATTCTAAATGTTTGCTGTCAATGTTATACATTAATGGCCACATTATGCCGCCGCCCCTGTGTGACCTATATCTTTGCTACTGTAACAATGAAAATTTCCCCACTGTGGGATCAATAAAGGCATTCTTATTCTTATTCTTATTCTTATTCCAAGAAACAAGCAACACCAGAATAAAAAACAGAAAAACCCTAAGAATGGGTACTCTACACTGATGGATCAAAGAAGGTTGAAGACCTATCTGCCCACTGGGGCTTTATCCTTAAACAGAATGGAAAAGAAAAATGTCGGCGCAAAGGTAAAACTCCTGGCAGTGCCCTAGCCGGAGAAGCTACAGCAGTGTTGGAGGGACTGTTGGAAGTTATAAGACTGCATGTGGGACGTGTAAGTATTATAACAGACAGTCATTATTGTGCACAAGCCCTGAAAGAAGATTTAGCCATTTGTGACAAAATGGCTATGAGGGAGCAAAAGGAAAACCAGTAGCTCACAGTGAACTGTGGAGGAAGATAGCAGAGTTGAGGCACAATATACACATTGATGTTGTCCACCAGAAAGCCCACACCAAGGAGGGGGCACACTGGAAAGGTAATGAGGAAGTTGATAAATACTTCCAACAAAGTAGAAGAATAGTTGTAGGATCAGACGCTTGGGACAATACCCCCGGAGGAAGAAAAGTGGTCCCAGACGAGCTTGTGAGTTAAGTAACCACGGCCGTACATGAAGCCCTAGGCCACGAAGGTGCCTTACCCACAAAGAAGGCGTTGGGAAGACTGGAACTTTGGATCCCAGAAAAGAAAATCCATGCTGTTTTACGGGATTGCGAGCAATATAACAGATACAACGCAGGAGGCCGAGGACAACGAGCGGACGGATTAACCATCAAAAGCACTGTACCATGGGGGTCAGTTTGCATGGACGTAGCAAGCCCCATGGGAGTGAATGGCGCAAAAGGTGAGAAATACCTTATTGTGCTTGTCGATTCAATGTCAGGACATTTTGGGCTGAAAGCAGTAAGAAAGGCTAATGTCAATAGTGTGATTAAAAAACTAGAAGAGGGCTGCATGTGGCTCGTAATACCTAAAGAATTAAGGACAGACAATGGAACTCGTTTCAAAAACGCGGCAGTGGACAGGTGGTGTCAGAAGTGGGGAATAACGAGAGTTTATTCACCGCCCTATTGAACCAATGCCCCTTTGTCTCCTCTGAGATAGGCAGAGCACAAGAGAAAACCAGCCCGCAGAAGGAAAAGTGAGACATGGAGTGTGGATTAAGTCTCATGACGGCAATCAAGCTGCTAAAGCCAAATACGAATATTTTGACATTTTTGAAGAAATCCTAGACAGAAATACAGTGAGACTAAGACATATGGGACTCAAAGGGGTAGAGCAGTTGAAACCGATACCAGTCGATTCAGCTCAAGCCAAGGAGTAAAACTGAATTAGAAATTAAAGGATGGATGAGAACGACGAAGCCGTCCCACCTTTTATCAAGATGGCCATGGTAAAAGTAGTGATTTTCAATCGAAGGACTTCGAGTGGAATAATGGCCGGAAGAGCACTTAAACTTTTGGAGAATGCTAGAAGAGGATTCCTTTCCATAAGTTTGGAAGGTTTTTGTTGGAACCATGCCGATGTAGCCTGCGTCGTCTGCGGAAAGGATGAGACAGTCGCCACCGGAGTCGCTGTTCCAAAGGTGTTAGGCCCAGCCAAGGTACTGGATGCATTTATATGCGGTGACTGCCGAATGAAATATTTGCCCAGATTAAGCATTTTTGCCCAAAGAGACCTAGACCCGTAGAAGAACAAGGGACAGGAAGACTGTAGCTGCTTGTGGGATGGAGAAAGGCTATTATATTGTGGAAGTTGCTGGGGAAGACTCAAGTGGTTTGGCGGTAAGAACAGGAGAAGCCAAGTATGGCAAGGATGGCAAGTAACAAAAGCAGCCACTCCGATAAACCTGCTGAAACCCATCTTATCCTACTCTTTTGGGATGGACTACAATGATGATGAGATGGGGCTCCAGAAACTGCTGAACAACAACTGGCCAGCCTAGAGGGAGAACTCCTATCCTGACCGCTTAATCAAAGACTCCTTATCAGTAGCAACCATGTTATCCTCAAAACAACGAGTGTTAGGAAGGGACCCAATCATGGAACATGGTTACTATTCCCCTTTCTTTGAACCAGGACCAGGAAAACCCTGGGCACATGTAATAAGCTACATATTGTCACGGGAAGACGTCCCAGTGTTGCCTCTAGCCGAGGCTCCCAAAGAGCGCGAGTTGGAGGAAGATAACGTTTATAGTTATCAAACAGCCCTAGATATGATGACCAAAGAAATGAAGTACTTAGCTAAAGTGGCTATAATAAGTGTACGCCCTACAAGTAACTCAAGAAATGCGGGAGCAAACAACAGATTTTGGATCAAGCTCCAAATTATGATGGCTATAGTGCCCTATGAGGGTCTATAAGAATAAGAATAAGAATAAGAATGCCTTTATTGATCCCACAGTGGGGAAATTTTCATTGTTACAGTAGCAAAGATATAGGTCACACAGGGGCGGCGGCATAATGTGGCCATTAATGTATAACATTGACGGCAAACATTTAGAATCAAACCTATGTAGATATACGCAGTAACATGTGTATACACATGTGTATACACACCAACCTACATCTACATAAAAAATATGAGGAACACTCATTTCGGCCTGTACATAGTACAGAGGAAAAAATACTCTAAGTGACAGTGCTGCAGTGCTGTAGTGAAATGTAAGGAACAGCATTGGATAAAAATAAAACTAGACTAACAGTAGTGGGGAATGTTGAGTATTGCACGGTATTACAGTATATACACGGTATACTCTCTAGGAGTAAAAATGATAATATGCCCTGAAAATGAAGTCAAAGCCTGTTTTCAAGACCCTATACAGGATAACAGGAGGCTTCTCACACTGGCTAGTGTGGCTGCAATGGAAGTACGTAATATAGAGAGTGAAAGCTCTACCCCCACGAGGGAGGAAAGAGCGAGACCCTCAAATGACCCCGGCCTGGGGCAGAGGGAAGATGAAGCATAATTCAGACGGCCCTAGAATAATACAGTTGGAGATAAGTAGCAGTGACGAGGACAGCGATCAAGACACAACTCTCCCGCCTTTGGAATAGACCAGCTGATCCGCAACCTTCTACATCCTCAAAGCAACAATAGATTAGAAGACAAAAATGAACAATTTACTTAGAAGTCGTTTGAGTAGAGTTGAAATGGCAGTAGCCCAATTGACTGATGCAGTAAGGAGAATAATAAACGCTGCTACACATTTGGAGCACAAACATCGAGCAGTAGCAAATATGGTGAATGGCCATGAGGGATTGAGACTAATGAACAAAAATAATTACAGAAGATATTACAACGGAAGTCCTCCAATTGGGAGAAAATGTGTGGGGTTTGGACCAACAGTGCAGCAGATTGATGAACCGAGAACAAAAAGAAACCCCCTCTCAAGAAAAAGTCAAATTAGAGACAAGTTTTGAAGAAAAGTAAAAGGTCCGGCCCACGACAATGGGGCGGAGCAATGTGATACTATAACTACGTTAATCTGAATGCTTGATGTACAGTTGTGACCAGAAACAGATGGTGTAAAGATGATGGCAAAGAGGAAAGTGGAACATGGAATCTACGATGTCCCGACCCGTATATATAAAAGACTGGAATTGGATGAAGCGGATGAGCGAGGCGGCCCTTCGACGTTGAAGGCTCACGTCTATACTACACCGCAACCAATCGCACCACCTATGCTCCAACCTCAGGAGGTAGGCCCACAAATTCGTTTGTACAGTAATGTGGTGCAGTATAGAAATTTGCCGGAACCTCGGTATGAAGAACCTGATATAGAAACGCCTGCACAAGAAATTCATGAGCAACCTGAAAATGATGATGGATATACACCAGTCTTTCCATATGTAGAGATCCCTTACACGAACGTAGGACGGGATCGCCCGAAGCGTAATTGGTACAAATGGATGACAGCGGCAACTTTCGTGCTTGACGATATCCTGATGATTGCCGTGTTAGGACTGATATGCCATGGAGACCTTACTAAAAGACTTGGTAGTGACCCTATGGAATTGAAGAAAGTCCAGCATGGCAATACTAAAATATTTAACCAAGCATGTTGGGTGGTTGACACCTATATAACAGCTGAAGAATGGAACTGGACAAAAATTGATGAAGACGAGAGAACTTGTTCTACAACCAACAGTGCATGGATTGAAAGCGAAAAATGGTGCAAAAAAGTGTCGCACAATGTAAACCTAGATTACATAAAGAACAAATTGGAAGCATTGAGAACGAACTACACAGAAGGCGGATTAAAACTGTTAAGAGACTATACCACGTATCCATCGAAAACCAAACAAAGATGCACCACGCACGTGGCCCAACCTGTATTTTCGGTACCAATGAACAATACTGTTTTGTACAAATATATTGTTTTCTACAAGCAGAAACCAAAATTGTCATGAAAAATTGTCTGAAGATCGGCAACAGGAAACCCATGTGGTACGCTAATTCCAGCTGTAGACCCTTGCCGGACAATAGTGGCGGATATTGGGTGGAAAAGCACCGTGATGACATCAAGATTTTGTCTCCATGGCAGCGCTTTTGAATCACACTTGTGTGGAAATACGTCCTGGCTGAGAACCATGTTGGAGCTGTTTTACCTTCAATTGCACAGAGGCAATACTGACAATGAAAAGTTATCGGTCAACCTCATTCCCAGCTGATTTGACAACTTCACCCCCCTCTAAAGCCATTGAAGTAAAGTCTAAAGCCAGTAAAGAATGAGAGTTCCATACAAGAGATGAAACCCGCACATGGTGGGGGTTCAACAAAGAAGAAATGAAATAATTTATAATACCTTGTTTGAATATGACTAAAAGTTACTTTTAAAAACCAATACTTGGCTACCATATACTCTAAGGAACAAGACACTTGGCCGTCAGGACCTCCTTATATTTATGCAAATCCTAGACCGTGGTCCATGATTTGTAAAAATACGAATTTGTGTACGATTCGACTCGCTGTGGCGGTGTACCTAGTTGGAAAATGTATTGTTTAACTAAGTACCCCGATAAAGACTATGCCAATATTGAAGGGGCTGTATGGAATAAGAATGAGAATGGTAAATGGATACGAACCTCTCCCCCCGATAGAATAGATTGTATAAAATGGGATAGGGATTACGGGATGAAGACAACCCCAATAGACAGCCACTACATTCCACATTGACTTGACCCAATTAGTACAAATAATCGAGGGGCATGCGCTTAGGAAGAGCCTACGTGAAGGCCATGAAATTAGGTTTTGATTGGATTGGTACAAACAGAATCTATAATAACGGAACTTGCTACTCCCCTTATGAACATTGGATGACATGTGGCCATGGAATTAACCTTCATGAATGTGTGTGGTATGAAAAGATTGGAAAAGTGATTGTCGCGAAAACGGCTGTTTCCGCTGTGGCAGAAGTAGTAGCTGAAGGACTTGCTGATATTAGATCCTGGCTGCTCGACTTGTCAAGGAGGCAGGAGTATGGCTGCTCCTAGGATTTGGACTCATAATCGCTGCAATGATTGCTTTTGTTGCAATCAAGAGAGGTGTGCATAGACAACCAATACCCTGGAGATACAAAATGATGATCTCACCCCCGAAAGCAGCAGGTGCCAGAAAGCAGTCCAAGAAAAGGGCGATGGAGGAGGAGGTGCCATTCCAGGAGGAGGAGCCGGGGGGTGGGGCGGAGCCAGAGCGCCTATAAGATGCAGTGCCCTGACAGCAGATGCCCCAGACGGACTCCGGCTCTCACACTTGTTACGGCCCTGGCCGTTTTGCCAAGGAGTGTGTGGGTGCATGTATTGTCAGTGTGGTTGGAGTGTGTGGTCGTTGCCTGGATGTGTGTGGGAGTGAGTACTCTTGCATTATCAGGATCTGTGAAGAGTACCAGGATTCGCTGACGTGGCAACAGGAGAGATCGGAGCGGATTGGCCACATCCTAACGGCGGCGGGTTTAAAAGGCTCCGCGGATTGACAGAGGAGCAGCGTTGAATCTGACAGCAGCATCCCGTTGCTCTCGGCCTTCAAAACTCTGGTGCAAACTTCGTGAACTCTGTTTCGTTGTACTATTAGAGTGTAGATAGCTATTGGTTTTGTATTAGTGAGTTTCAGGTATATCCTTAGTTTGCGAGTCAGCTTGTGCGACCTTTTATTTTTTACCCATTTTGTGGCTATTTTTGTGATTGCAATCCTTTTTGCCTCTGGCCCCTTTTTGTTGTAATAAACCTTGTATATTGACGCAGCACTTTTTGTTCCGTGTATGAGCTTTGGAGACTGAGAGCAATCACCTTCAGTTACGATACGCATCCAACCCTAGATGGGTGCGTCACATAATTTGGGGGCTCATCCGGGATCTTTGTGTTTTTTTCTCTTGTTGGTAAGTACCGTGAGTACTAGCATTTCTTTATTCGTTCCCTCAGTGCTTTGGTTGGTGATTTTGGTCATGTTCGATTTGGACGAATTTGCACTATACCCCTCGCTTGAGAAGTTAGATCGGTGTACTAAAGCTGATCTACTGTTGATAGCCAATTTCTTCGATATCTCTGTGCCTTGAATGCCCGGAAGGCAGAGATTAAACAATGTGTGGCTCGGAGGTTGGAGGTGGAGAGGAATATGGTCCCCAAGCCGGCCAACGCTCGTCAGGGTATGCGGTTTGGCGTGGACGTGGAGGCTGCCACGTCAGCACCAGTCCTCACCGGCGAGGTGGTAGTGGGAGCGGAAGCTGTCACCGCCACCGAGCCGAGAGCGGAGTCACAGACTGGCACAAAGGTCGAGGAGTTCAGGCTCACTCTGAGGCTACGGGAAGTGGAGCTCCAAACCAAGGATCGTGAGGTAGAGCTGATGCACCTTCGAGTCCGAGCTCTAGAGCTGGAAAAAGCTCCACGAGTATTCATTGACTTAAGCCCGAATCCTCCCAGGTCATTATCAGACCAGTTTGATGTCAGCCGACACGTCGCATTGGTGCCCACATTCAGGGAATCTGAGGTGGATTCCTATTTTAGCGCTTTTGAGCGCATCGCAGCAACCCTCCGGTGGCCCAGGGAAGTGTGGAGTCTGTTGCTGCAATGCAAATTGATAGGGAACGCGCAGGAGGTGTGCGCAAGTTTGTCCATCGAGCAAAGTATGGATTAAGATGTTGTGAAAGCTACCGTGTTAAGGGCTTATGAGTTCATTCAGGGAATCTGAGGTGGATTCCTATTTTAGCGCTTTTGAGCGCATCGCAGCAACCCTCCGGTGGCCCAGGGAAGTGTGGAGTCTGTTGCTGCAATGCAAATTGATAGGGAACGCGCAGGAGGTGTGCGCAAGTTTGTCCATCGAGCAAAGTATGGATTAAGATGTTGTGAAAGCTACCGTGTTAAGGGCTTATGAGTTCATTCAGGGAATCTGAGGTGGATTCCTATTTTAGCGCTTTTGAGCGCATCGCAGCAACCCTCCGGTGGCCCAGGGAAGTGTGGAGTCTGTTGCTGCAATGCAAATTGATAGGGAACGCGCAGGAGGTGTGCGCAAGTTTGTCCATCGAGCAAAGTATGGATTAAGATGTTGTGAAAGCTACCGTGTTAAGGGCTTATGAGTTAATGCCTGAGGCATACCGCCAAAAATGTCGTTCTCTTCACAAATCTACCAACCAAACATGTGGAGTTTGCGCATGAAAAGTCGTTGCTTTTTGACAAATGGTGTGCAGCAAGTAAAGTTAAGGATTTTGCTCAGCTTTGAGAATTATTCCTGTTGGAAGAATTCAAAACGTGTCTTCCTGACAAGATTGTCGTTTATCTAAATGAACAAAATGTTAATTCCGTGTCGAGAGCCGCCGTGTTTGCTGACGAATTTGTGTTGACATTTATTTACACCACTCAACCTCTACTAAATGAATGGCTAAGACCTTAATGATAAAAGGTCTTGTTTCCATCCGATGAAATTAATTAAATAGTTTACCCTGGCTAGAAATAAAACAAATTCGTACGGTTTTAACAAAGACTGTTAAACTTCCTAGGTCAATAACAAATGCAAATTATTCAAAATGAGAAAGAAGATGTCGTAAATGTATAGTAGTTATTTTAATGACACTTATTTCAATTACTCGCTAAGATTAATTAAATAACTGAAAATAGGATTGGCTGTACAAATCTAAAGGCAGTTAGTAACCTAGGCGAATTCCTCTCGACACCAGCTAGGGAACTCTTCCATCCCCTTAAGTGTAACTGCTTGAACGGCATAGCTGGTCAGGATTTTCCCGGTAATCCTGCGGGTAAGCGGAATCTGACAACATATGCATACATACATACATACATACATATATATATATATATATATATATATATATATATATATATATATATATATATATATATATACGTATATATATATACGTATATATATATATATATATATGTGCGTGGGTGTGCATGTGTATGTGTGTGTATATATATATACGTATATATATATATATATATATATATATATATATATATATATATATATATACACACATACACATGCACACCCACGCACACCCAAACACACTTTGTTTGCACACTTGAAATATTTATGTCATTGTTCTGAGGCCGTTTTGTGTTTTTGCTTTTGGCATGAATAAAAATACTGTCTACATACCTGTCAACCTCAGCCAATTGCTCCCCTTATTAATGATTGCAATTCCCCTTATTAAGCGATAATAAAGCTTACAAACACAACGCGACACCTATTTACACACAGCAAGACAGACTATGTAGAATAAGAACAAATATCATTCGTATAAGCAAGATTTTTTAATTTACCAAATACCGTTGTCGTCTGCTACCAGTGACCGAGACGATCCAGATTAGACCCGAAATGGGCAAGACGAGATCGGTCTAACAAAAACAACAAGTTTAATTTTGTATTTTTTTTCCCGTACAAAAATTGTTATACGGCGTACACAATTTGAAATGATCAAAAACGTACAAAATATGGGGAAAACGTACAAGTTGACAGGTATGTGTCTACTAGAGGAAGAATGTTAATAAATTTAATTAAAAAAATTTAATATTCATCTCATGAAGATTTGTTGTTGTAATAAAAATATATATTACATATGAACAGTATGTATATCCGTCTTGTCTTACATCTTTCCATTCCAACAACAGTTTCCAGAAAATATAGCATATTTTGGAGATTTTTTTCCCTGTTCCCCAAGGGCCGGTGTGCTACCTGTTTTCCATCTGTTCCTGCTGCAACACACACCTGATTCAAATGAACAGGGTCGTTACCCAGCTTCTGCAGACCTTTACTGAATATCTGTAGCAGGGAGAGATGGAAAACAGGCACAACATCGGCCCTCGAGGAACAGGATTGAAGACTCCTGGTTTGAGGAGTCGACATTTCAAAGTGATTTGGAAATTGTGGCCGTTGTGTCCTCCGGGCCAAGGAAGAAAAAAAAAAGTATTGAAAGAAATGTTTTTTTGAGTGAGATATATGTGATGAAGATATTTACTAATGTTTACAATGGTCAAATGAAAGGTGGGTGAGCTCAGGATAATTTGCTGAAAGCCCCACCATTGGAGAGCTATTTTGGTCAATATGCAGTCATTCTTTTACATCAGGATTGAATGCATAACTTACAAGAAATCGGCCTCACTGTTCAAAAACTTTTGGAGGGGAGTGTCCCAGTAACAATGTACCTGCAAAAATCTGAACCACTTCTACCCACTGATTGAAGCATGCGTTTGAACTAGATGTACTCACCTTCCTCTTTCAACTTCAAAATTGCAGAATGCATTATGCATGGCAGGAGATGACAACTCAGGTCTGCAGGTTTCTGCACCTCCAAATAATGCAAGACCTGAAAAACCAAGCAAATTGCAAACATGGTTTGCCAAAGAATCATTGTCAGTTTTTCCAACATTTTCTTTTATTTGTGGCAGGTGGCCAAAAATGAATTTTGGCTGGTAGTTGTTCGTCTTTGTGATGTGCCAGGACGAAGCCCAGCCTAAGCCTCCTCGGGGGCATTGGTTTGGCCATCCTTTCAAGTGTGAATTGAAAAGCATGTATCAACAACGAATAGGATAAGAGTAGGAGCAAAATAATATATTGGAACAGTTTTGACAGTTATCAGTTAATCCTTAGGTAAAAAAAACAAACCTCTGCAATCACCAGCAAAAAAATACCACCTGACCACCTTTTTAAAAATATCTATGAATGGCCCTGATCATGTGGACTTAAATTTTGAAAGGCTTTGTAGCGTATTTATTTATGTATTTATCTTTTTAGGAAGCCATGTAAAATTTAACGCTCGAATAAAGAAATACATATTTTTAAGAAAACTGCAGTTGTTACTACTTTAGCACAATGAAAATGTTTGCCTAAGAGGCCTAAACGTAAGACTGTTGTTCACACACATTCTGAACTGGTCTTCCATCTTGTGTAGGTAACATACCTAGGTATGTTGTGCAAACAGAAGCGGATGCAGTCTTGACAGGTGGCTGCCTGTGATACGTGATTTTAGTGGTTGCAAAAAACAACACACTAGCAGGCATCTTAAGTGACCTTGTTAAGGGACCTGAAAGTCACAACTAAAATGAAAGTTCATGGAGAAAACATTGAGAATGAGTCCTTTCACAGAGCAACCAAACAGTGGTGCATGGAGAAATGAGTGACACACTTTTTTAAGTTTTCCGAGATAAAGGCGCGACTCGGACGGTGTTTTGCTTTGACTTGCAGGTGTTAACTTGAGGTAGGAGCAATGTGTGGTGTCAGAGGCAGGCAGATAATGAAAAATTCTTTAAAAAAAAGGCTTCAGGCTGTTTAATGCCACCTCCGGTTGAAGTTCAGTGATAACTGAACTTAAAACAAAATAGGGATGGGCGAGTACCTATACCAAGTTACAGTATTGGGCCCATACTGCCAGTCCTCGAGGGCCGGTATACTGCATGTTTTCTATATCACCTTGCTGCAACCCACCTGATTTAAATGATCAGGATCGTTATCCAGCTTCTGCAGACCTTGCTGATTATATGATCATTTGAATCAGGTGTATTGCAGCAGGGAGAGATGCAAAACAGGCAGGACACCAGCCCTTGAGGACTGGAATTGCCCACCCCTGCTCTAAAAGAACAAACTTCACTGTTTGCATCGATCATTCAGAGTATAAATAATATGATTCATAATAAAAGATAGTTATTCATAAAAAATAACTCCAAAATGCTATATATTAAAAGTGTTGATTTCACCAAATGTATTTATGAAATTTTTAGGACCACTCGTATTTTTACCTGTGTCCAGACTATATGGACACCTTGTAGAACACACAAAATAAATTAAAAAATAAAAAATAAATAAAATGAAAGACAAATATGTAGTGACCAAATAAATAAATCAATATATGTGTTTGTACAAGTTCTTTTCAAGGCAAGTGCAAAGAATTAAATTCAATACAACAGTGCTTCAAGTAACATCTTAAGACACACAAGCTGTGGGTCTCATTCTGAACACTGGCTGACACCTATGTAATGACGTACATGAATGAGACAGCAGAAGAATGCCACAAAGAAGAATGTTGAATTGATACTGTAGCATTGTGTGCTGGCTGCGGCGCTGTAAATAAGATGAATACACAAACAGAGGTGGGCATTTCATCAGTCTGTCACTGACGGACGGCCATTTTGCTGACCATTTGACAAATGATGGGAAACTTTTAAAAAATGGCGTACTAAGCACTGACGGAAGTGGATTTTCCTCCCTCAGAGTAATCGTCAGTAACCAGGTAAAGTACTGACGGACCTATCAATCTGTCATTGACGGATGCCCGTTTCGGACGGCCTGGACGGGTGGGGTGGATGGCCTGATGGACCAACTGACGGACTGACCAACCATTCGGTTCGACTTGAAAAAAACGGTCAACGGTCAACCCTCTCTGTCAAATGAGCCAAAGCCACCCAACAAGACCAACATGCTGTTACCTGCATGGTATCTGATGACACCAGCAAGACCAGCTGGTCAAAATGAATGATAAAACCTTTCAGCCCAATGTGTTTATAGATTGTTTGCATCCGCAAGATTAAAGACAGCATCTACACGAGGCCAAATAAACATGTTTAATGATTAACCGAATTGAAACAAGAAAAAAAAGTAAAATTGACCTTAACTGCAGCTCAAATCATCAAGGATGTGATCATATATTTTTGTTTTACAATTATTGTACATTATGTTCATTGAGGGTTGAAATATTTTCTGACCTTTTCTGCTTCTTTGGTATCATCAAAAAGCCTCCTCTGGCGATGTGCAGGTACAGCCTTGGCATTCTCCCAAGTTTCTACCCATATGTTGCCTGGAATTTTCATCCTTGGACTTAGCTGGCCTTTCAACACTATTTGACCCTTCTCGTTGACAATTTCATCCTCCAAAAAATCCCTGGGGGAGTACCAGCGAACAAAGTCCTCAACAACAGAACCTGGGTTGGCTGCCTATCGTGAAAAATAAAAAGGACATGATTTATTCAATCAGCAGCATAATAGGATACAATATGCAACAACATTATGCAAGACGCATCTGGGAAAAAAAAAAAACCCTTGACGTGTTCCCTCTAAGCTAGACACAATGCAACGTACGCAATTCCACACTTCTCTCAATTTCTTCGCACAACAAATCTACAGTGCTTCCTCAATGTATAGACAGCGTTTCACTTTTTCCACATTTCATGTTACAGCCTCATACAGAGATGGAAAGAGTTTTGGTTGTTTTTTTTTACGTTTGAAAATGTGTTAAATTAAAAAAATAAGACATCACATGTACTTAAGTATTCACTGCTACTACTAATTAATCAATTACTGCCTTAAGTATTTTTAAATATAATGATGTACGCCTGGCACAACTATGTTTGAGCAGTTTTACACAGTCCTCTTTGCAGCACCTCTCAAGTTCCATTAGGTTGGATGGGGAGCGTCGGTGCTCACACAGCTATTTTCAGATCTCTCCAGAGATGTTCGATCTGATTTAAGCCTGAGCTCTGGCTTTGGCCACTCAAAGACATTCTGAGAGTTGTCGTGAAGCAACTCCTTTGTTGTCTTGGCTGTGTGCTTAAGGTTGTTGTCCTGTTTGAAGGTAAACCTTTTGATGTCCTCGGCACTCTGGAGCAGGTTTTCAACCAGGATGTCTTTGTACATTGCTGTGCATCTTTCCCTCAATCCTAACTTGAGTCTCCCTGTTCCTACCACTGAAAAACATCCCCACAGCATGATGCTGCCACCACCATGCTTGAATGTTGGGATGGTATTGGTCAGGTGATGGTGACTTCTTCCAAATGTTTTGTTTTAATTTATTGCTTTCACTGTCTTTGTTGTTGTATTATTGCTATTTTGTTAATGGAAAGTACTTTGTTACAGTGGTCGCTGTTATGTAATATGCTATGTCAATAAAGCTGTACTGTATGACGTATATGTACATGAGATTTTTTACTTATGGCTTTATAAATGTGCAAAAAAAAAAAAAAAAAAAGGAATGTTGCTGGTCCTTCCCTCTGAAATGAACACCCATTGGTTGTTAGGCAAGCAGCCTCTTTGTCCATTTTTAAAACCTGGTTGAAGACATTTCTTTTCTCTGGCTTTTGATCAGACCTGAAATTTTTGTTCTCTTTTCCGGTGTCAATTGTATATAGTGGTTTATGTTAATTTATTGTCTTTAATCATTTGTATTTTATATATTATTTATTTATATCTATATTTATGAATACATGTATCACATCCTTTTTTTAATTTTTTTTTATTAATTGTATTGTTTGTAAAGTGCTTTGTTACAACTCTAGCTGTTATGAAATGCACTAGATAAATAAAATTGTATTGTACTGTATTGTATACATACAGTACATATATTCACATTGTCATTATTATGATTGTCTCGTGTGTATAATTTTGTAGGAAATTTAGGGGTGTAACAGTACGCTAAATCATATTTCGGTTAGTTTTTTTTGGGGAACCTTGGGTTCAGTATATTTTCGGTACAAAAAAAACTTTTTTTTTTTTTTTAATATGTTTATTTTGAAAAGATGACAAGTAAATGGTAATTTTTTTTTTAGAAAAAATAAAAGCAGACCATTCCGCTGATATTCTAAGAAATTACACCAGGATAAAAAACACACTAACAATAAAGTTCTCTTAATTTTGGAAATTATTAAGACACTGAAATCTTTAAACACTCACACAGCAACAGCCTATGACACATCTAAGTATTCAAGTTAAAGGCAAGTTGTCATTACAGTACATGTATACACTTTTTGTGATGCTAAAAACCCCACACAATAACAGTTACATTTATTGCTAACTATATTAAAACGATTTTTTTAATGAAAAAAATACAGTAACTTTAAAAAGTCTTTATGAAATTGTATACACTTTTTAGGCATTGAAATCTTTGAATGCTCAACAGCATATTGTAGTGAATTGGGTTATCTGTGTTGTGGTCGGATTTGTGTGTTGCTGAGTTGTGATGTTTCCGAGTTTCATGAATGCATCGTACGGCAAGGCAGAGAACGAAGAAGAGCGTGAACAGTTATACTTCGATTAATAAAAGCGTGATAATTAAACTACGGCGTGTTGCTGGAAGACGCTACAATATAATAAATCTTGCTATTTAAGTTTGATGTTTTGGTCTAAAAAGACTGCTTGCTTCCTCGTCTAAGAAACATTCACAGTCGGATGATGCCGTGCATGTTAGATATGCTACCTGCAACGTGCAATTAATCGAAATTCTATTACAATTTAGATTATTACACTCCACGATGACAACATTGGCATAATCATAAAAAAACGATTATTAATACTAATTTTGAGTTGTTTTGAGGCATGCGCACACGAGTTACTCCGCCGCGCCGCCCTCTCCGAGCTAGCTAGCTAGCCAGCCAGCCTGCAGCCCGCAAGTCACACTGCACACGCTCCTACTCAACGTTTTAAGAGAGTAACAGACCTAAAATGGCACAAGATCCGCCACAGGAACGACTTGTAAACAAGCAAGGCAAGTCAAAATCGCTCATTTGGTTACATTTTGGGGTTGCCGTGGAAGACGGTGAGCAAAGACGTATAAAATGCCAGTTGTCTCTGCATCCACCGGCAACACAACAAATAAAACAAAACATCATAAATACAAGTCAGCACTAACAAGCCATGACAATTACCTCTATATCATTGTGTGAAGGCGAAGGCCTTCACACATATGTTATTCCTATTCTTTATTATTATTGTGTGAAGGCGAAGGCCTTCACACATATGTTATTCCTACACATATGTTATTCCTACAGTTTATTATTATTATTCCACTCCACTTTATTGGCGCGCATCTCCTTCCACATTTTTCACCCGATTGACTTCATTCAAGTTTAAAAATATTCAGAAAATTCATGCCTTCTACTGTTTTTTTTCCATTCACAAAATTTACCATTTCCCCAATACTACCCATTTATCACCCCCCAAAAAACATTCATTTCCAATGGCACTTTCAACATTTTCCATGTCCACCATTCCAATTTAAAATTCACAAGATTCAACTCATTCAACTCACATTAGTAAAGCTTTTCAACACACCCACAATTCCTACTTCCCAAAAATTCAACTTCTTCACCCTTAAAAAAGCCACACAAAATTCACCATTCATTTCAATTGGAACATTCAACTTTTCACATTTACACCTTCCCAATTTCCACAAATTCAAGTCGTTGAACTAATTTAACTAACATTAAGCTTTTCTACACACCCACAATCCCGACTTCCCACACATTCAACTCATTCACCCTTAAAAAAGCCACAAAAATGCAACTATTCACTATTCATTTCCATTGGAACGTTCAACTTTTCACATTTACACCTTCCCAATTTCCACAAATTCAACTCATTCAACTCACATTCAGCTTTTCAACACCCCCAAAATTCCTACTTCCCACACATTCAACTCATTCACACTTAAAAAGCCACAAAATGTCACCATTTATTTCCAGTGGACCAGTGTTATTGCCCGTTGGTCTCCCCAGGGCAGCGGCCATCTTGGTCAGGGATATTAGCTAGACTGGGGATAAATACCCCGAGGTCTCCCCGGTGCGGAGGCCATCTTGGACAGGGACATTAGCTATACTGGGGATACTCACCTCGAGGTCTCCCCGATGCGGTGGCCATCTTGGACAAGGACATCAACTAGACTGGGGATAATCACCCCGAGGTCTACCCGGTGCGGCGGCCATCTTGGACAGGGACACTAGCTAGACTGGGGATACTCACCCCGAGGTCTCCCCAGTGCGGCCGCCATCTTCGGCAGGGACATTAGCTAGACTGGGGATACTCACCCCGAGGTCTCTCCGGTGCGGCGGCCATCGTGGACAGGGACATTAGCTAGATTTGGGATACTCTCCCCGAGGTCTCCCTGGTGAGGCGGCCATCTTGGACAGGGACATTAGCTAGACTGGGGATACTCACCCCGACGACTCCCCAATTTGGCGGCCATCTTGAGGAGGACCCAAAATCAACAGGAAGTGACCCAAATGCCCCGGAAATGACCCAAATGACCCGGAAATGGACCAGAAGTGACCCAAATGTCCCGGAACTGAACCGGAATTGAATCAAATGACCGGAAATGGACCAGAAGTTACCCAAATGACCCGGAAATGGACCAGAAGTGACCCAAATAATCCGGAAATTGACCGGAAGTGACCCAAATGAGCCGGAAATGGACCAGAAGTGACCCAAATGAGTCGGAAATGGACCGGAAGTGACCCTAATTAGCCGGAAATGAACCAAAAGTGACCCAAATGACCCGGAAATGAACCGGATGTCTTTTCTTCCCTTCTGATTTTTTAGATCCTCTCATTCCAGGCTATTCTCTATATCAATATCATTTCAACGCATTCCACATTTTTTCAGAGGTCATTCAACTTCATTCAGTATCATTCAACTTCATTCCACTTTGTTCAACTTCATTCAGTATCATTCAACTTTATTCAGTATCATTCGACTCTATTCCACTTAATTCAACTTCATTCAACTTTATTCAACTTCATTCCACTTTATTCAACTTCATTCAGAATCATTCAACTTTATTCCACTTTATTAAACTCAATTCAACTTCATTCCAATGCATTCCGCAGTTTCTTTTCAGCTTTCTTCGCCTTCAAACGCAATTTCTCCAGAATTTGCATTCTCTAGTATTACTATGGTATTGCTCCTTTTTTGCCACTCCAAAACTTTGGCGTGTCGCTACTTCCACATACTTCATCTGATTCACCCCATTCAAATTTAAAATTATTCAAAAAAGCCATCAATTTTTTTTATTTATTTTTTTTTTATTAACGGTCCCCCCAAATTCCCTGTTTTTCACCCCCCCAAAAAAACATTAATTTCCAATGGGACATTCAACACTTCCCCATCTGCTGCGATGGTTCGATCCCTGCTCAGTCCACATTTTCATAGAGGTCATTCAACTTCATTCAGCTCATTCAACTCACATTACACATCACACACAATTCTTACTTCCCCAAAATTCAAATTATTCAACCTTAAAAAAACAATTACAAAATTCACCATTCATTCCCAATGGCACATTCAACACGTGACATTTAAACCATTCAGATTTCAAATTCACAACATTCAGCTCATTCGTCGTCATACTCCTCAAAAATTCAAATTATTCAACCTAAAAACACATTAAATTTGCCATTCAGTCGCACTTGCTCATTCAACATTTTAGATTTATAGCCTTCCAGTTAAGTCCCTGATGGTGTAGTGGTCCAAACACCGAGTTGTAAGTGGGCAGCGCTGGTTCGATTAATGCTCATTCCAATATTTTTCGATTCATTCAACTTCATTCCCCTTTATTTTACTTTATTCAGTATCATTCAACTTTATTCAGTATCATTCAACTTTATTCAATTTCATTCAACTTTATTCAACTTCATTCCACTTTATTCAACTTCATTTGGTAACATTCAACTTTTTTCAGTACCATTCAACTTTATTCAACTTCATTCAACTTCATTCCACCAGGGCGCTCCACCTGGGGACTCCATCGTTCTGCTGGGGGACTTCAATGCTCACGTGGGCAATGACAGTGAGACCTGGAGAGGTGCGATTGGGAGGAACGGCCCCCCCGATCTGAACCCGAGCGGTGTTCGGTTACTGGACTTCTGTGCTCATCACGGATAGTCCATAACGAACACCATGTTCAAGCATAAGGGTGTCCATATGTGCACTTGGCACCAGGATACCCTAGGCCGCAGTTCGATGATCGACTTTGTAGTCGTATCATTGGACTTGCGGCCGCATGTTTTGGACACTCGGGTGAAGAGAGGGGCGGAGCTGTCAACTGATCACCATCTGGTGGTGAGTTGGCTCCGATGGTGGGGGAAGATGCCGGTCCGACCTGGCAGACCCAAACGTATTATGAGGGTTTGCTGTGAACGTCTGGCAGAATCCCCTGTCAGAAGGAGTTTCAACTCCCACCTCCGGCAGAACTTTTCCCACGTCCCGGGGGAGGCGGGGGACATCGAGTCCGAGTGGACCATGTTTCGTGCCTCCATTGTTGAGGCGGTCGATCGGAGCTGTGGCCGCAAGGTGGTCGGTGCCTGTCGTGGCAGCAATCCCCGAACCCGCTGGTGGACACCAGCAGTAAGGGATGCTGTCCAGCTGAAGAAGGAGTCCTATCGGGCCTTTTTGGCCTGCGGGACCCCGGAGGCAGCTGACGGGTACCGGCTGGCCAAGCGGAATGCAGCTCTGGCGGTTGCTGAGGCAAAAACCCGGGTGTGGGAGGAGTTCGGAGAGGCCATGGAAAATGACTTCCGGACGGCTTCGAGGAAATTCTTGTCCACCATCCGGCGTCTCAGGAGGGGGAAGCAGTGCACCATTAACACTGTTTATAGTGGAGATGGGGTGCTGCTGACCTCAACTCGGGACGTTGTGGGTCGGTGGGGAGAGTTCTTCGAAGACCTCCTCAATTCCACCGACACGCCTTCTACTGAGGAAGCAGAGCCTGGAGACTCTGAGGTGGGCTCTCCTATCTCTGGGGTTGAAGTAACCGAGGTAGTCAAAAAGCTCCTCGGTGGCAAAGCCCCGGGGGTGGATGAGATCCGCCCGGAGTTCATAAAGGCTCTGGATGTTGAGGGGCTGTCATGGTTGACACGTCTCTTCAACATCGCGTGGACATCGGGGACAGTGCCTCTGGATTGGCAGACCGGGGTGGTGGTCCCCCTTTTTAAGAAGGGGGACCGGAGGGTGTGCTCCAATTACAGAGGGATCACACTCCTCAGCCTCCCCGGCAAGGTCTATTCAGGGGTGCTGGAGAGGAGGGTCCGTCGGAAGGTCGAATCCCGGATTCAGGAGGAGCAATGTGGTTTTCGTCCTGGCCGTGGAACAGTGGACCAGCTCTACACCCTCAGCAGGGTCCTTGAGGGTGCATGGGAGTTTGCCCAACCGGTCTACATGTGTTTTGTGGACTTGGAGAAGGCGTTCGACCGTGTCCCTCGGGGAGTTCTGTGGGGGGTGCTTCGGGAGTACGGGGTACCGAGCCCCCTGATAAGGACTCTCCGGTCCCTGTACCACCGATGCCAGAGTTTGGTCCGAATTGCCGGCAGTAAGTCGGATTCGTTTCCTGTGGGGGTTGGACTCTGCCAAGGCTGCCCTTTGTCACCGATTCTGTTCATAACCTTTATGGACAGAATTTCTAGGCGCAGCCGAGGTGTCGAGGGGGTCCGGTTTGGTGGCCTCAGTATTGCATCTCTGCGTTTTGCAGATGATGTGGTACTGTTGGCTTCTTCAAGCCGCGATCTCCAACTCTCGCTGGAGCGGTTCGCAGCCGAGTGTGAAACGGTCGGAATGAAGATCAGCACCTCCAAATCTGAGACCATGGTCCTCAGTCGGTAAAGGGTAGCGTGCCCTCTCCGGGTCGGGGATGGGATTCTGCCCCAAGTGGAGGAGTTCAAGTATCTTGGGGTCTTGTTCACGAGTGAGGGTAAGATGGAACGGGAGATCGACAGGCGGATCGGTGCAGCGTCTGCTGTGATGCGGACCCTGTATCGGTCTGTCGTGGTGAAGAAGGAGCTTAGCCGAAAGACGAAGCTCTCAATTTACCGAAAGAACAAGATCTCGGATACAAGCGGCCGAAATGGGTTTCCTTCGCAGGGTGTCCGGGCTCTCCCTTAGAGATAGGGTGAGAAGTTCGGCCATCCGGGAGGGACTCAGAGTCGAGCCGCTGCTCCTCCGCGTCAAGAGGAGCCAGTTGAGGTGGCTCGGGCATCTAATCAGGATGCCTCCTGGACGCCTCCCTGGTGAGGTGTTCCGGGCATGTCCCACCGGCAGGAGACCCCGAGGACGACCCAGAACACGCTGGAAAGACTATGTCTCCCGGCTTGCCTGGGAACGCCTTGGGATCCTTCCGGAAGAGCTGGAGGATGTTGCTGGGGAGAGGGAAGTCTGGGCTTCCCTGCTGAAGCTGCTGCCTCCGTGACCCGACTTCGGATAAGCGGGAGATGGATGGATGGATGGATGGATCAACTTCATTCCAATGCATTCCGCAGTTTCTTTTCAGCTTCCTTCGGCTTCACACGCAATTTCTCCAGAAATTGCATGCTCTAGTTATTATTATAATTCCACCTTATTCCTTCCATTTTTCATCCAAATCACTTCATTCGAGTTTCAAAACATTCAGAATATTCATGCTATCTTGGGTAGTATTTTTTCTTGTTTTGAAAATGTTCAAATTTTTCACAATTTCACGTTTTTCACCCAAAAAAAACCTGTTCGTTTCCAATGGCACATTCAACATTTCACATTTATACCATTCCAATTTCAAATTCACAAGATTCAACTCATTCAACTCACATTGATAAAGATTTTCAACACACCCACAATTCCTAGGCTATGACAACAAAAGTGGAAAAAGAAGGACCTCTGAATACTTTCAGGATGCAATATATGCATATACTGTATCCACAAATACAAATAAAACACAAAAATAATCCAATCTGACCTGTAAATAGATTAAACACAATACATAATTTGTTTAATCAAATGATAAAAATAAGTGAGATTGCAACATAATTTATGAATCAAAATTCGCATTTTGCATTTTCATATTCAACTAATATAAAGAAATTGAAGTTTATTTGGCACGTGGTTGATTGAGCAGGAAAGAACTGTGACCAAAAAAAAAAGAAAATGGTGAATGTGCGAAAGGATTTCAGGTTCAAATCTAAGGCGAGCACTGTGACGTGTAATGGACTTTATTTTCCACTGAAGCCACCCAATACATTTATTTTAGCTTGTCTCAGGTTGTACACAGTCTCTTTACAGTGAAGTTAATGTTGCTAAAATACAATACAATTCAATAAAATACTATTTTATTTATATAGCGCATTTCATGTACGAAAGTAACATGACCCCTGCAGAGCTATTTGTCTCTGATAATTATGACTACCTACATATTTGTGGCTCGTTTATTACCATGGTGATGCAAGTGCAGTATACACAAACTCACTAACGTTGATTGTTTTAGACATTAAATTAAAAAAAATCTGATCAAATTCATCAAACAGGTTGAAAACGAGCAAAAATAGTTGGGAAAAATGGTGACGTCTTTAACAACACGCAAACTACAGTCATGGTATTGTCCAGTGTTTTCGCTGTACACTCGCAAATCCTCACATAACTGATTGGGGAAGAGAGTCAGGGGCAAAGTGCACTCTGTTGCAAAACTTTGTGGGCATGTTTGCACTGGTATGTCATTAGCGCAATACCCTTTATAGCATATAAAGAATAAGACGTCAAGACGGACCAAACTGGGGGTGAAAATGAAGTGCAAATGATGGTGCCACCACAGTTTTTTCTTTGTAGATTTGGCCCTTGGTGTCTTGATATCACTGCCTACTTGGTATGTCTAACCTTAAATGACTCCATGTCAGACAGAAGACAAGCACTTTGCATCCGAGCACGGAGTTGGGCACCTTCGGCTGATGTCCCCAGTTTTGCAAGTATTTCTGACTGCTCCTCTAATAAATCCTCAGTCATGGGAGCAGGTTCCTGTTAAAAAACAAAAGCACTTAATGCAATTGTAATCATATTTGAATACACAGAGGTTGACATTCCGTCAGACTGACGGAAACACGTTTTGCTGACATTTTGGGAGCTGGGGGAGGGTTGGAGTTACCCATGGACTTCTGACAGAAATAACTGGTGATTACAATTCGGTTCGTCACGAAAAATAACAGACTGATGAATGATGGACAGGTACCCTCGCTGCTGCCCGATGACGGACCAGCAATATTTGGTAAAATGCCACCTCTGTGCATACATCTACATTTAACAACTCCCGCCATCCTTGATGTACAGATAAATCAAATCTTGAAAAAAAAAAAGCGACAGCAGTGACATAAACACCCTCATCAAGTGGCCACTGTAGAATAATATTAGATGTGAGCAAAAAAATAATAATAATGCTTATTAGCTTAGTAATCCATATTGTTTTGTAAAATATTCATGTAAAATAAAAGCATTCTGCCAAAATAATTATCATGTAACAAGTAAGAGGGGAACAAATTACTTGTGTCACAGGAATGAAGAGAAGCTCTGAAGAGTTCAAAAGGGTCATGTTGTTACAGGGGTGCATCCTGCCCTCTGCTCTAGTTTTACTGCCATCTTTTTCCCTTCTAATAAATGGAGACTCAGTGTCCCCCTGATCACTCAAGCATTCAAAAAACTCTTCTTCACTGTCACTCCAAGATTCCAACAATTTCCCAGGTGACGCAGCAATTATTTGGCTGGATGAAGTCACTGTTGTAAATTCTGACACTTGGCAGATATTCTGGAAGGCAATTTCGCTGCTTCTCTCAGGGGTCTTGCAAATGTGATCTCTCGCTTGCTTCCTCTTGATGCAGCAATTCAGCATCTATGCAAACAGACAAAATAAACTGAAAAAAAGTTGTTTGTTGTGGTGGAGAACTGAAGTGTATCACACAAAGACCTACATCTAGTTAATATTTTTGACTCAAACTAATGGCAGGTTATTAAAGATCATATTTAATAATAATAATGACAATAATAATGCATCCGATTTATATAATGTTTTTCTGGACACTCAAAGACACTTCAAAATAGAGACAGAGGATCAATGCAGAGAATGTGGGAAGCATGGATTCTTAGGACCTCAACATTGAGCAAGAAACAACTAAGGGCTGAGTGTTTAAACACCAGCAAAAGGAAGTTGCTTTCACAGCTGGAGATGGTCGAGGTACAATGTGCTGTGGTACAAAGGTGCTACAAGCCAGGACATAAGGTCATTAGGAGGGTGGTTTCACCGTCACTTCCAAACATTGATAGTGGGTTCCTATTCCCACAAGCAGAACAGCTCAACACAAAAGCCACTGACCTGAGAGAGAAGATCATTAAGTCCTGGGGGAACTCAACTACCTCCTGCTTGCCAGCACTGATAAGGATCTTCACCAAGAACATCACTGAAACCAATGGGCTGGTCCAAGCGGCAGTATCAGTTATCCTAGAGATGCTTGACTATGAGATGAACAACCAGAAGAAGCATGGGCCACCTCCATGGAAGAGATGGCTAGAGACACAAGTAAGGGTGACCCGGAGAGAAGTTAGCCTCCTAACAGACCAAAACAAAGGTGTGAAGCCTAAGAAAACTGCCCAAGAAATACAGCAAGATGTCCACAGATGAGGCACTTGAGACTTCCAAGGAAAGACTCACAACCTTGGCCCTGAAGAGGTACATGAGAGAGGTAGAGGCCGGGAGAATAAACAACAATCTCCAGCAACCCAGCTAAGGTCTACTCTCAGTGTCAAGGTATCAAGACCGAAACAGACATACCTAAGGCTGAGACAGAGCAATACTGGAAGTGTATCTAGGAGAAGGAAGAGTCTCACAATACCAATACACAATGGCTGGCAGATTTACAAACAGAGCACAGCAACATCCCAGAACAAGAAACAGTCACCATCAGTGGCAGATATCCAAGCAAGGGTGTCGAAGATGAAGAGCTGGACACCACCAGGGCCCGACATGAGACATGACTACTGGCTAAAGATGCTAACAGCTCTTCATGAACGCATGGCGGCACAAATGAACCGTTTGCTAAAATCAGGGACCCACCCAAAATAGCTAACCAAACATTGGACAGTCATGAAGGACCCCCAGAAGGGAGAAACTCCATCTAACTACCAACCTATAACCTACCTCAGCACCCCGTGAAAGCTCCTATCAGGCATAATAGCAGCCAAAATAAGTTGGCATATGGATCAGTAAATGAGCAGAGCACAGAAAGTCATTTGTAATAACACCAAGGGTCCCAAGCACCAACTACTGGTTGATAGGGCAATCGCCCAAGACCGTAAAACCCGAAGCACCTGTGAACTGCCCGAATTGACTACATCAAAGCCTGCGACTCAATGCCACATACATGGATACTGGGATGATTGGAACTGGACATCAACAGGATTATAAGAACCTTCATCAGGAACTCAATGAGGCTGTGGACTACAACTCTGGAGGTCAACTCAAAGCGGATTGCACAGGTGAATATCGAATGTGGCATATTCCAAGCAGATGCTCTGTCCCCGCTCCTGTTCTGCAAAGGCCTGAACTCACTCAATCAGATCATATCCAAGATTGGTTTCGGATATTGGTTCAAAAGTGGAACAACTGTCAGCCACCTCCTCTACATAGATGACATCGAGCTGTATGCTAAGAATGAGCGTGACATCGACTCCCTCATTTAGCTCATAAGGATATATATATACAACAATGACAATGGAATGTCAATCTGACTTCGTAAGTCTGGGCGAATGATATCTAGGTGAGGGAAGATAATCACAACTGAAGGGGTTGAATGATCTGAAGGCAGCATAGCAGATGTACAGGACAGCTACAAATACATTGGAATTCCACAGGCAAATAGCAATCATGAGGAGGCAGCTCGGAGAGCCGCCACGACCAAATACCTAAGGGAGGATGAGGCAGATAATGAATAGCTGAATAGCAAAAATAAGATCCAGGCCAATAAAACCTATGCATTGCCAATAATCAGATACACTGCTGGCATACTTCCCCGGCCACTGGAAGAGATGCAAGCCACGGACATCAAGACGAGAAAGTTCGTTCCAATGCACAGAGGGTTCCACCCTAAGTCTAGCATCCCGAGGCTGTACACAAAGCGGAAAGACGGGTCCGTGGATTAGTGAGCGTGCAGGGCACTATCTAGGAGGAAACAACAGGTCTCCAAGAATACATCAAGATGATGGCCCCCAGGGACAACCTGCTTAGCGAATGCCTCGGGCAACAGAAGCCCAGTAAGGAGAAGACTGTCATGGAAAGACAAGCCCCTGCATGACATGTACCACCGTCAAATTGAAGTGGCTGACATGGAGTAAACGTGAAATAAATATGCCCCTTGCGGACCATGTCTCCATGTCTTGGATGCAAGATTCCACAAGCAGACTGTCACACAAGGTCTGTTCCAGTCTAACTTCAAAGCAAGGCAAAAGTAGCCCAGTATGGAGAAGGAGCCAGATGGACTGTTATGGAAAGACAAGCCCCTGTATGGCATGAACCACCGTCAAATTGAAGTGGCTGACATCGAGAAAACATATCAGTAGCTGGAAAAGGGTGGATTGAAAGACAGCACAGAGGCGCTAATCATGGCAACAAAAGAACAGGCTTAGGGCAAGATCAATAGCGGCCAGGGTCTACCACATCGTACAGGATCCCAGGTGTAGGATGTGCAAGAAGCACCAGAGATGGTGCAGCATATCACAGCAGGGTGTAAAATGCTGTCTGTCTGGTATACATGAAGCAGCACAACCAGGTAGCAGGAATAGTGTACTGGAACATCTGTACCAAATATGAATTAGAGTTCCCAGAGTCTAGATGGCAGACACCTCCAAAATTGGTTCAGACAACCAGGCCAAGATCCTGTGGGACTCCCAGATCCAGACAGACAAACTGGCAAAAGTTAACCAGCCTGACAGCGGTGGTGGGTAAACATCGAAAGACAGCAGTCGTGATAGATGTAGCAATCCTGGAAAAAGGAACACAAGAAGCTGGAGAAATACCAAGGGCTGAAGGAAAAACTAGAGAGACTGTGGAGGGTAAAGGTAACAGTCGTGCCACTAGTGATCGTGGCACTGGGGGCAGTTACACCCAAGCTGCATAGATGGCTGCAACAGATACCAGGAACAACATCTTACATCTCCATGCAGAAGAGTGCAATCCAGGGAACAGCGAAGTTCCTGTGCAGAACCCTCAAGTTTTCAGGCCTCTGGTAGAGGATTTTAGCTTGAAAGAGATACCGCCTAGGTGGGCGAGACGTTTTATTTATTTATTTATATTTATTTATTTATTTATTTATACGGCATTTGCGCTTGAAAGAGATACCGTCCAGGTTGGCGAGAGGTTTTATTTATTTATTTATGCGGTTGAATGGTGCACTAAATCCACGGTTTTGTTCATAACTTTGTTTTGTGGTCAAAGTTTTCGGTTCGTTATACTTTTGTTCGGTAAAACGTCAAAGAATGAAATGATTTTCTGTTGTTATTGTATTATTTTGGGCTGGGACGATACAGTTTTGACCCGATCCGATACGGATCCAGATAGTCGGGTTGTGAACTGATATGTATTGCGAAACCTAAATAAAATAAAAATATATATTAAAAACAACTGAAGCATGTGTTTCAAGTTTTAACTTAAGTGCCATTTGACATTTCAAGTGTCACAATTAAAAAGTGCATAAACTGCTCCAGCAACTGTTCCTAAAATTTAAATAAAACTCCCATCACAAAGCTCAATTTTAAGGACCTCAAATGTTTCAAAAGTACATTATAAAACGTAACATAAGTATTCGGCCCTCCCTGAGCAGACCGAGTACACTGTGGCAGATAGCGAACAGTCCCTCAAAAAGAGTCCAATGTTGCTGGTTTCATGCTGTTTATTACACTCCAATTGAAGTTAACTAAGACTAAACAAACAAAACACAGAATTACACAGTGCACATTCGAACATAAATGACAGTACTTCGTTTTATTTCCCGAACGCAGTTAGCTCATGGCTAATGCACAATGAAATCGCCATTAACGCTCTAATGAAAATTAGCGCGTTAATCGCAGCACTTGAATCCCTCAAACAACGGGCACAAACGTTGCAAAGGCAAACAGAGAAGCATCCAACAATACTCACAGGCAAATGCTCTTCCTATGCTGCCAAAAACCAAGTTGTAACTATGAAACTCGATCGTGATTTTCTTCTACTTCTCAATGAAACAACACGTATCTTCTTCAAACTCCCCAATGTAACAACACGTATCTCAATAAGAGGACCCACACTGCCCCCAAGTGGCCAAGTCGTGCACAGCTTGAATAGCGCTTCCATTAAATGCACACACACAAAAAGGACAATCAAAATTCACTCAAGCCCCGGTTCGATTTCGATTTGCAGTTCACAATTTTCGATTCAATTAGATTTTTCTTTTTTAATCGAATATCATTCAAAATTCACTTTCTCCAATCCCACCTCGACTTCTTCCTTGGGACAGTGAGTAATGAGCATGGAGAAAGGTTCCACCAATATATTACTGAAACTTATATATTACTGTCATTCCGGTTGGAGCGTCCCGAGCGGTGGAAAAACAATCCAAAGAATAGCCGCACCGGACTATAAGCCGCATGGCTCAAGATCTAGGAAAAAAATTGTGGCTTATATTCCGGAAAATACAGTAACTAAATGACAGTATTCCAAGTATTACTGTGAGTATTTCGTGTTTACCTTCGTCAGTTGCGCCACAGCAGAATCCATTGCTCCGGTGTCCAAGAATGACCCATGGGGTCTAGATGGTTGTACAATTTGCTCACTCTACGGTCATTTCCACTACAGCTCTTGTGATCTGTGATCTTTTTATAAGTCTTGTTTTTACCTTGCATATTCCATGGACTTGTTTTGCCGTGCGAACAGTTTAAACTCTCTGTGGTCGGCAGTAATACGCTGGTACATACCGGTTGCTCCTTGTCGCTGATTCAAAGTTGGGATGGATGTATTTGTCTCCCGAAAATGCTCAGAAGAGCCTGAACAGATTCATCCGTCTAGATATTAATTCGCTTTTCCTTATTTTTTTAAATATTTGACGAGAGAGCATAGCAACTGCACACGAGTTAGCAGTTACCGGTAGCTAATGGCTAATGGCATTGTGAACAACGCACCCCCAAGTTTGACCAACCAATCAGCATTCGTCAGCGCAGCTCAGCCCCGGCAAGAGTTCCTGGTGGGCCAATTTTGGCCCAACGGCCCTGGGTCAGAAAGGGGAGCCGGGAGAGCTGGGCGGCGGTTTTAGGCAGGAACCTTGGCGATCCGATCACTGGCAACAGAAATTCTTGGGACATGGAGTGTCGCCTCTCTGGCAGGGAAGGAGCCCGAGCTGGTGTGAGAGGCTGAGAAGTTGCGAATAGATATAGTCGGGCTCACCTCCACACACATCTTGGCCTCTGTTACCAGTCCTCTCGATAGGGGTTGGACACTCTTCCACTCTGGAGTTGACCAAGGTGAGAGGTGCCGCGCAGGTGTGAGCATGCTTATTGCACCTTGGCGTGGCGCCTGTACATTTGAGTTTACCCTAGGAGACGAGAGGGGAGCCTCCCAACGAAGCGGACAAGAGCATGAATGCATGCACGAACCCCGGTGGCTTCTGGTTTTAGTTTTCGAGTCTCAGCCTGAAGAGGCAATGTGGGTCAATTGACTGGGAGTTTGGTGCGATGTGAGCAGGGTGGTGGACGAAAGGAGGGACCTTGGAGTTCTGATCACTGGTAACAGAAGCTGGCTCTAGGGATGTGGAATGTCACCTCTCTGGCAGGGAAGCAGCCTAGGCTAGTGTACTAAATTGAAAGGTTCCTGTTATAGTCTGTCTTGGCTCAAAACGGTTCATAAACCAGTCTTCATGAGAGGGCTTGGACTCTTTTACTCTGGAGTGGTGAGAGTTTAGGGGGTCCTGCCTGATGGAGTTAAGACTTTAGCTGAGGGAATATCATGGGCATTGCATTTGGGTTTTTTAATAAGCCAAAACACAAGTTGGCTCTTTTTACAGGCATGGTAGCTTTTATTTTTCAAAATTGCAACCTAATGGTGCATTATAGTGATACTCACGGCTAGCATATTCAAGATAACATATTCAAGATAGCAACTCAGCTAAATTCATTGTAATGTTGAAAAATGTCATCCCCAAAGGACGTAACATTACTTTGCAGCCATCATAGCTTTTAGGTTTCAAAGTCACAACCTCATGCTGTAGTGTGGCATTATAGTGATACTCACGGTTAACATATTCAACATTGCAACTCAGGGCTAAATTGATTGTAATGTTGAAAAATGTCAGCACCAGAGGACGTATCATTTCTTTCAAGAAAAATATAAGCAAATTATATATAATGCTCTTTCCTAACATATAAGGTGAACTTGTCTGAACAAGAGTTCGGAGTTCCCTTATAAAATATATTATAATGAAGAGATAGAAGTACCTGCAACTTCTGATGTAGAAGACAACAACGGAGATCGGGTGGTTCTTGCAATCTATAGATATTGAAGTTGCAAAACAAAAGACAAAATTGTTGAGGCAACTGGGTGCCAGCGAATATAAACAAATACAAACACACATATATACTGTATATATGAGTTAGTGTTCATCCAATTTCAAACGTTTTTTACATTAATAAACAAAGAATTAAAAACTAAAGTGTTCAGAAGTGGTTTTGTAAATGAATAATCGTCAACCCCAAAATTGCTGGATTAGTCAAAAAATTAATTGTTAGACTAATCGTCTAATTAAAAAAATAGTCGATAGATTCATCGGGAGATTAATAGGGAGTATATATACTTACACACACACACACCCACCCACACACCCACACCCCCCCCCCCACGCACACACCCACACCCCCCCCCCCCCCCCCACACACACACATGTATACAGTATTTTCCGGACTATAAACCGCTCCTTTATATAAGCCGCACCTATCTTTGTTGAAAAATCTGATATCTACTGCATTTACAGAACAATCTTCAACTGTAAATGGATGGGTTTACAGTTTTGGATTTGATGGATTTACACCTGTGTTACACCATTGCATTCCCCCATCTGCGGTCCCTTCTCAAGGTTTCTCATTTTTCCCCAGATGGTTTTTTTTTAGTTTTTCCTAACAGGGAACTTCAGTCACTATTTACCAGCCAAGAGGGAACCTCTGTGATTCCATAGAGTAGAAGTACCTTTCTTCTGTAATTTGCATTAAAAAAAAAACATAAAGCAAATATGACCATTAATTATCTAAGGAAAGTACAGTGTTACCTCTACTTACGAAATTAATTGGTTCTGGAAGAAATTTCTTAAGTAGAAAATGTTGTAAGTAGAGACGCATTTCCCATGTAAATGCTCTAATACCTTCCAAGCCCCCCAATATTCAGACATAAACGTTTTATAAAGCATAAAAATGCATTAAAACATGTAACAAATACATGTTACAATTAGATTATTGCATAAAAAATGAGTTGTGCATAATGTAAAAAACAAAGATGAGAGTAAAGAATAAAAATGATGGTTGTTTACCTTTTTAATTGCTGTCCTCATCGCTTTTTGCCCTCTTTAGTTCATGTTCTCTCTCAGAAGTGGTTTTTGCCTGGTGTTTTGTAAAGAACTGATTTAATAACGTGGTGACTGTCGATACATTGCAGTCATATTCTTTGGCGGGATCAACCAAACGCATCCCTTTTTCATAGTTCTCTATTATTTCTTGCTTTGTTTGTATGGACAAAAAAATGATTTTGTCCTTTTTTTCTTTTCCTCGTTTATAATTCACATAAATTTATCGGAACACCTCATGGCCCGAGGAGCGAATGACGAGGATAGACATATCTATCACGTATATATCTATCATCTATCTACCTGTCTAACTACACACATAGACACATACGTAGAGGTCCCTCTTAGCCAATGGGATGCCAGGAAGATGCTAGGTAATAGCCAAAGGCAGAGCAGCTATTTGAGTATGTTGCGTTCAGGAAACTCTGGAGCTGCGAGTAGCAGCCCATACTTTTACCTTTCGTATCCTGAAATTTATTTTGTAACAAGAGGCAATATTTTCCTGTTGTGGCGTTTCGTAACTTGAACATTTCGTATGAAGAGATGTTCGTAAGTTGAGGTACCACTGTAGTATAAACTGAGCATTTCGATTTTTATTTTTCCTATCTTTGATTTTGGAGTGTGAATGTCACTCTGTGCTGTCTAACAGGGAACTCCAGTCACTTTTTACGAACCAAAAGGGAACCTCTGTGACTGCATACAGTAGAAGTTAGGTGTGAAAGATTTTAGGAAAAAAATGTAATGTGATTGCGATTTTCTTCAAATGAAGCTTCAATGCATTAACATGCATTTTTACAAATATGATAGAAAATGACATCATACCGTCAAATACATTAAAACTATTACTTTAATAATGCAAGTACACTAAAGGGGTTTCAAAAGGGTTCAACTAAGGCAAGACCTACTGTACTACTTAGCATCATGTATACATATGCAATTATGTGTCATAGTATATAAATATAGTAAATACTAGGGATATACGCGACTAGTCGTTTAACCGTTTAACCGTCTACGATTTATCAAAAGTGTAGTATTTTACTAATCGGTTAAACGCTGCATTAAGAATCACGCATCTTGTTCCTCACGCCTCTGCCTCTGTAAACAAGCTGAGCACCAAGAGAGAGAATTGCTCCCTTCCCCCCCGCCCACACAGTATGGGGTGGGGACACTAAGTTTGGGGAAGAAAAGTAAATTCTGTTGAAGCTACCACGAAAAACAACAGTTTGGCAGTATTTTGATGCAGCAGATGACAACAAGGTCGTCTGTAGGCTTTGTAAGCATAAACTCGCTTACAACCGATCTCTTGGTGCAATGAGAAACCACATCCAAAGTAAATCTCAATGTGAACCTGCAGGTCGATGGCGGCGGGGCCGGCAGACGAGCATGAGAGGGTTTGTTCCAGCCAGGCACTGCGACGCTCACCGCACAGCAAAGATTACCCAACTAATTTGTAAAATGACGCAATATGCTTCCGCTTTCTTTTGTTGAGGGCAAACGGTTAGAAAAAAATAATGCTGTATATCGAGCCTGAGTAGGCTACGTGGTGCCAAGTTGCAAAACAATAACGCCCCAACTCGAGAGTAGCCATTAGGCTTGTCACGATACTAGAACTTCAACTTCGATACCGATACCCAGTTCAGTATCGATACTTGACACCATTTCGATACCATACGGAACAAATTAAAGCACAGGCTTTTTTTTTTTTTACTGTAAAACGTTTTTATCGGCAAAAACTTAAATTACCATTAATACAATAGTTTTTTAAGAGGTAGTGCAAAAAAACTGTACAACTTCAGTATTTAACTTCGACAACCCTCTGTACAGTCAATGCCTGGAACCAATGACATATTTGAAGTTGTCTGAGCCTGGGGTAGTGCAAAACAAAGGAAGAAGTAGTGCAAAGAACAAAACACACAAAAAAAAAACAATTATTAATCTGTAAATTGTCTGAACTAGTGGAAAGAAATAATCGTACTGTGCACACTCAATGGCACAATTTCCAAGTTGTTTGAGGTAGTGAAAAAGAATAACACTCACCACTTACAGTAACATAAATTGACAACACAATCTGTAAGTTGTCTGAGTATCAAGACCCACATGTTTATCTATTAAGGCAAACCAACAAGTCACAGATAATAATAATAGTAATAATAAAAAATTAAATAAAATTAAAATACTTTCAGTTATTGGCTATCCAGAACAGTAGCAGGTAGGGTTGGGCATTGTTTGAATTTGGACGATTCCAGTTCTGATGTTTTGATTCGATTATGGTTCCTAACGATTCACAATTCCGATTCTTAACAAAAAACAAAAAAAAAAAATAGAAGGATTTATTTTTGCACAAATTACATGAACTTCTCTGTCTTCAATTTTATGAACTTTACCATAGATTACTCAAAGGGCTGTTTTTAACCAGTATTTATTTTAATAATTTTTTTTTTGCTGTATTATCTAGTATTATTTTTCACAAGAGCTTTATTTTTGAGAAGTTCAAGACAATACAATAATGCAGCTGTTACTGAAAACATGCTACTGAACACTTGGCTAACCTTGTCTTGCTTTAGAAAGAAAATATATATGACAAACACAATGCTGCATTTTATGGGCAAGCAAGGAAGTCTATCTAATCCAAGCAGTCTATGTAAACATATGATGCATATGTATGTACAGTGTTTCTGTATATGCTGCAGCTGCGTATGCTATAAACTAAATATTAGCTGGATATGTGCATTTGAGTTTTTAACTTGTTGGTTCAATGTTCCCATTAACGTACTGAGCCAATTCTGACTTTGGGTCATGAGCCGCAACGCGTCATTCTATGGCTCGGCGTCGGCCGAATGAGCCAGCCGGGCCGCCCTGGGCCGAGCAGGATCGGCGACCCCGCGATGGGCGACTGCTGCAACCTCGGCGGCTGCTGGGAAGATCCGTGGGAAGGGCACGCTCAGAGAAGCCGACGCCGCGGCCTGCGCTTGCCAGTCGGTACGAAGTGAGCGGAGGGGCTGACCGAAAGTACCACGGGAGCTCGAGTGGGGGCAAGCTTCCGTGCTATTGCGACACTGCTTCGGCTGCAGGAGCCCGGGGCGCCCCCTTTTTTTTTTTAATCGGTTGTACTTCGTTTGTAGCTCATGCGCGCGGCTAACTAGGGAGTCGACGAGCAGTCTGCACTCGGCAGAGCAGGGAGGGAGGGGCGCACGGGGCAGGCTTCGGCAGTGTGTGCGGGAGCAGCAGACCATTAGGAGCAGATGTTGGCAAAGTGTGTTGGTATCGAAGTCGGTGGTTTGGTATCAGTAATATCGATACCACAGCAAGCTAGTATTGTATCCGTTCAAAATGTTTAGTATCGAGTAAGTACCGAAGTATCGATATTTTTGACAAGCCTAGTAGCCATAAACCAAATGAAAGAGTAGATACTATGAGCGTTTGAGCGGGTCAGCTATGTGGCCAATGCCTTAACTACAGACGGATGGACGTCCAGACCCACCGAATCTTACATGACTATAACGTGTATAACGTATGTGGACGAAGGACATCTCCGCAGCTGTGTTCTTCAGACATGTGCCTTGGAGGAAAGACACACAGCTGAAAACTTGGCAGCTCTCCTGCGGAGTGTGATAGGTACGTGGACACTAGAATATAAAGGCGTCGCCTGTGTGCATGATAATGCACCTAACATATGGCGAATGAGACCCTGCTGGACTGGGAGTCGGTACCATTACTCATTACATTATTCATAATAAATGCCATGCATTGCATTGGCAAATGTATCAGAAATGTATTTCTCTTTCAATTGTTCACTTTTATTCAGTCAGTTGTTGTTAGATCAATAGAATTTAAATTAACAAACTGTCCTGAATGTTTGGGCTGAAATAGCCCCTACTGTAAATACACGAAACATTTGCATTTTAAACTTTGAATTCAATGTATTAAATTTCAAGTTTTCTTGCTTATAGACTAGTTAAAATTAGTCGGGCAAATTAGTCGAAATTCCCATCCCTAGTAAATGCACAAATATTGTTGGACCATTCTTTAAAATTTATTTTGTCCTAATGTACATGTTCTTTCTACATAAATGTCAAAAATGTATCTAAATATTTTTCCCATATTTTTGCTAGACACTTAACTGCTTCAAATAGAGACTGAGGGCTTAGAAATATTGCCTGAAATTCATATCATGGTGTTGATTGAATATTTTGGTCCTAACAGTAATGGCAAGTGTAAAGTGTAAACGTGTAAAAATCATAATGGGAATATTTCTGGGTTATTTAAATTTGAAAAGGTGAATATTTCCTGTTAAAAAGGGCCAGAAAGTATATTCATTCTTCTCTCAACGTCTTTTCATTCAAAATGGGCACTTTCATGTGAAAATGCTGCTCTATTTAACAAATAAAAGTCCCTTTGCAAAGCTAAATTAAATAAAAAAATAATTTTGAGACCTATAGTGTGGATCTCAAAACTCAGTACTCTGTGGTACAAAATAGTACAAATATTTATAATTTTGACATCGATCGCTTTGTCATGGCTGACTACGTCACCCGTTAGCGTCTTCCGGTATTCGAGTGTGTGCTAAATTGCTACTGTAGCCGTCGTCTAATTTTATGTCTAGATATTTTCTGTTCATAGCTGCTGGCACTACGGACGAAACGTGGTTCTAGCCACACTTCTGTGAAAAGTCTACACCTAAGCACTTATTTTTGGGTCTTTCCTGACTCTGCATTTAGCATGCTCAGCAACTCCTCGTTCGCCTCCTTGGTGAAAGCACAAATTTTTAGTAAGGTAGTTTATTTGTCACTACGGAGGAAAGGATCAGCATCACGCAGCTCCTTGCTGCTGCTGCACACTGACTTACACAAGATATAAATAAAGGCAGCGCTGCTGCGGAGCAAACAAGGTAGCTTAGCGGCTAGCAATGCCAAGCAGCAGCAAAAGACATGACTTTCGGGAGTATGAGTGATAGCGGGAGCATGACGTGGACGCAATGCTTTTTTTTTTCTTTTTACGCCAGTGCCACTTCGGCGCTGAGTAGTGTGACCGGTCCATCGTAGCATGCCGCTGATTGATGAGCATGGGGGATAACAGCCCTTTGGAAAAAACGAAGGTTAGACGATGTTGAAATTGCGTTGTCTGTGATCGTGATTTATGTTATTCTACACCAGGGGTACCCATTACGTCAATCGACCGGTCGATCGCGAAGGCATCGTGGGTAGATCGCCAGCCTATCATTCGTCCTCACTACTGTATTTGTACGTTCACACCAACTGCGTTGGGAGCGGGTGGGCGCGGTTGCATGCAGGGCGGCGCGAATGATGCGTTTGGAGTGGTGGGACGCGGAGCGAAGCACCGAAAATCCGCCCATTCGGCGCGTAAAACAAGTACACCTTTTTGCCTTTCGCCTCGCGGCAGCCAATCAGCATCGAGTATACTACGTCACACACAGTCACACAGCGTCATGTTCACTCGTTTTTTGTTGTTTTTTTTACAGTTCTTTAACTTTACCTAGACAGCAAAATTGTTAGCATTAGCATAGTGTGCAATAAAGTTTTATACGCGCCAAATGGAGCGAATGGGCAGATTGTTGTTACATTTCATTTCACATTTACACCATTCCAATTGCAAATTCACCACATTCAAACTCATTCACATTTCAACACATTCAACTCATTCACCATTAAAAAAAACACACACACACAAAGTCCACTATTCAGCATTCATTTCGATCGGCACATTCAACTTTTCACATTTATACCATTCCAACTGCAAATTCACCACATTCAACTCATTCAGCTTTTATCATATTCAAATCATTCACCCTTAAAAAACCCACACACATTCCACTATTCACCTTTCATTTCCATTGGCAAATTAAACTTTTCATATTTAAACCACTCCAATTGCAAATTCACCACATTCAACTCATTCAACTCACATTCAGCTCACATCCCCAAAATTCCTACTTCCCACACATTAAACTCATTAAATAAGCCACTAAATTTCACCATTCATTTCCAGTGCCCCAGTGTTATTGCCCCTTGGTCTCCCCAGTGCAACCGCCATCTTGGAGAGGGACATAAGCTTCAGCTAACATTCTGGGCCCTTGGCATCCCCTGGTGTGGCAGCCATATTGTTCAGTATTGGGATACCCAGAATGCTCATCCCCAGGTGTCCCTAATGAAGCGGCCATGTTGTTCAAAAGTATTGGGGCACCCTGATTTTTCATCCCCAGGTGTCCCTAATGAAGTGGCCATATTATTCAAAAGTATTGAGACACCCCGAATTTTCATCCCCAGGTGTCCCTAATGATGCGGCCATAGTGGCCAAAATATTAGGTACAACCTGGATGCTTCCCTCCGTCCTTCCTTGATGCCTTGTGACCTCCCTTCCTTGCTTCCTCGTGTTCTTTTTCTCCTTTCTTAACCTCCTCCCTTGCTTCCAAGATTTCTTTCTTACTACTTTGTTTCCTTTCTTGCTGTTTTCCTTGCTATCTTCCTTTGATGTTTGCCTTCTTTTTTTTCCTGACTTCCTTCTTTTATTGTTTCCTTACTTCCTCTTTTCTTGCGTCCCTTCTGATTTTTTTTCATGTCCTCATTCCAGGCCTTTGTATATCATTCGAGGTCATTCAACTTCATTCAACTTAATTCCACTTCATTCCACTTTATTCAACTTCATTCCAAAGCATTCTGCAGTTTATTTTAAGCTTCCTTCGCCTTCACACGCAATTTCTACGGCAGTTGCATTATCTAGTTAAATATTTAATACCAGTATTTGCTACTATACACACATATATATAGATATTTACATCGATATATATATTTACATATATGTTACATATTTAAACACATATATATATATGCATAAATATATGTTTACATACACAAATATATATATGTTTATATATACGTATACGTATATACATATACGTATACGTATATATATATATATATATATATATATATAAATACATATATATATATACACACACACATAATGTATATATACATGTACACATATAAACAGGTACATATAGTGCCGATTTCTACTATATAGATTTGATACACTGAATTGTATTATTACACTTGGGGTTTGTATAAAAATAAAATCGGATGATTAGCAGGGGGTGTAGAATATGCTTGTCCAAAATGTTATGTCAGCAGCTCAGTCAATTGACTAATAATGACCCAGTGTGTTATACACACCCACAGATTTGGTAATTGTTTTCCCAGCGGTATCGCAACTCGAGGACAAACTCCTGCCAGAGGTAGGCCACAGCCCGCAGCCCACCATGGTAGAAGTTGACTAGACACATGCACAGTGCCAGCCGATGGGTCAGACTTTCAACTGGTGCCGACTTCAACTGAATAAAAAGGTCCTGACACAGGGGAAGAAAAATTATAAAAATATTAATATTACTTTGTATTTACATTCATACTCCAAAAATGTACACATTTATTTGTATCCTTCTCTCCACTCATCTTTGACTTCACTGAGTTTTTAAGTGGTTTCTAGCATTTAAATGGTAAAAAAGGTTCTGATGAATACATTCATAAATATCACTATTTACTGTTATATTGGAATAATGAATAATTGTGACCAATATTTATTTACTTACGTCAGTATTTTGATCCTTTGGGGGGTTTCCATAGCTATTTGGTTGTGCAGTTTGATTTTCTGTCTTATCCACAGCAGCATCTGGAAAAAGATACTGGCCAAAGGGGGAGGGGTTGGGGTGGAGAGAACCATACAATTAATAAAGATTCTGTATACAGTGCAATATACAGCGAATGATCAACCTTTGATTATTCTTTTAGGCTTTAGCATCGAATTTAAGAAATAATGTAAATGCAATTAGTTCAAGAAAATGACCTTTAGCCAATAACAGTTTTAGAAAGAATGATCAATTGCAGAGTTTAACAAAATTCCAGGAAAAAAAATGTCATAAAGACTTGCTTGAAGAGAATACCTGAAATAACATCAAGCAAGAATGATTATCTGCACGTGTGTTTTGCTTTTATGTGATAGTCTGTTCCCTGTAATAAGCAGCATTTGAAAACAATGTGGTCCTAAGAGAAAAAGAACATCATATTTAGAGATGGGAATAAAAAAATGGTTCTTGTTGAGAACCGGTGCCCAGACTTTCAATCGATTGGCACCGTTTGGCATTTTTTTAAAAGATTCTCTTATCAATTCTAGTTACGACAAATGATGTCACCACGCATGTTGTGTAGTGACGTTGTTTACTAATGTGGCTAGCAAGAAACATGTCGCCTAATGCTTGAAAGTTTGTTTGCATTTACAAGAAAGGATAACAACAGGGAAACTTGCAATAGTTACAAATTATACTATTAATTCGTCAAAGGGAGGAAACATTACCAATATGCAAAAGCATTTGCACACACAACATGTGATCATAATTAGATGACATGATGATCATAGATGTCGCGTTTTTGACCCGCTCCGGAGTGTTCAACCCGGCAGTAGTGACAACCTAACCACATCCTCTCTTGTCAATACTCCCGGTAACTATGTTAGTGTGGAAGTGTTGACTTCTCGGTGCGCCGCCGCTCACATCGCCCACTTCTACCCATCGCCGACACTCAGAGGTCTTGTCTTCCCTTACTGAATAGTGATGCTGGAATCATAGTTACAAAATAATACATTGAGTTTTAGAACAATACTCACCTATGACCACATTTATAATTTCATACGGGTGAAATAGCAAAAGCCTGCAGCAAAAAGGTAGCGACCATTACGGACCGCGTCGGGTACATTCAAATAATGAATTTGATCACAATTATTGTCTTTGTTCTCATTCATGTCCTCCACTAATGTCCTCTTCGTTTAAAAAAAAAAAAGGTTCAGTCAAACTGGGTTCGAACTCATCGCGCGCACAGCATGTGGCCGGCCTTGCATTCTTGAAAAATTACCATATTTTCCGGACTATACGTCGCTCCGGAGTACAAGTCGCACCAGCCATAAAATGCATTATAAAGAAGAAAAAACATATATAAGTCGCACTGGAGTATAAGTCGCATTTTTGGACGAAATTAATTGTGCGCGTAGTACACATCATTTCCATCGAGCTACGATGGTGACATTTAGCAACATATAGCATACAAGAAAGTTATGGTAAGATAACTATAAACTCACCAAAGCGGTTGTAGATCGATTAAGTATGTCTTTTATTTATCGTCCACCATGTAGAATGTTTCCAAGTCTCCAAAAGTATTTATGTATTCGGTCGTTATTATCTATGTTAGTCTCCTGCGCTCTGCTCCTTACATGTGTGGCTGCATGATGACACACACACACACAGCCATAGGCACGACAACTGCCTGTTTGTGGTTCATTCTTGTTCAACCATCGTCTTGTAAGTAACTTACACATTGTGTGTAATGAGCATGCAACGCTTATATACGAGCTGAATTGTGGATGCTTGTGGGTTGTTGACTGAACATACTAATCGCTATCGCTAATGCTAATTGCGATCGCTAATCATTAGCATAGGCTCACCTTGTTCATGTCTATAAAAATACATGTGTATGTAATGCATATATTGATAGTATTTTCTGTTTCTTGTGCAATTTCACAATATAAACAGGCAACTTCACTGCACACCTGGAGTCTGTGGAGTTTGTTTGTGAATGTTTAGCTGTTTTATATAAGCTTTTAATTACTTACTTAACACAATATTAGATTTTAACCATTTAAATTATTCATGCATTTGAATAGCTTTTAGGATTTATCTTTGTTTATTTATGTGGGTTACAATAACATGTGAAATGATATACACTACAGGTTATTCTGCCCGTTGTAAAGCCAATATGTAATGCAGGTTTATATGCAGTCTTAGAACGCCCTCCTGTGGTTGTTTGGTGTATTGTTTGCTGACCTTGAAAAGGAAAGGGATACGATATAATGTCTTAATAATTTCACACATAAGTCGCTCTAGAGTATAAGTTGCTTTTATTAATTGGAAAATGTCATGCCTTTATTTTTACTCCATCCACTGGCTCATTTGGTGTAAATTATTGATGTTGCTTTGTTATTAGACACATTTTATATAGTGAAAATTAATATTTTACCGTATTTACTGTAATAAATTAACATTTATTACCACAAATACCGAAAGTCGGTGCCATTGAGTACTGGTATCGATTCACAGGTACTGAGAATTAGAACAGAACTGGTTCAAATGTGAAAGGTACTCATCCCAAAAAAATCGTGCAGGGAGACAACGGCATATCGGCACACAGTCAGTACAATTCATGTTGTGTTTTGTGAAGTTATAACTAAATGAATGTAATAATTAAGAAAGATAGATAAATATGTGTTTATAATCTTGTAAATTATGTTTTACCATTCAGGGTCTGTGTCTTCATGGGGGTCGCCATGACGTCAAATTGTAGCTCGTCGGTGAGGTAGAGGTCCTTTTATGACTTCAAAACTTAGACCTCCGAGTTCAAAGGGGCGTTCCAGTGAACTTTCCCTGATCAGAGGACTGAAAAGTCAGACTTCCCACATTCCTTGAATGCAGCATAATTGCCTCAGAGAATGGCAGTGCTCGCTCCAGTCTACCACTAGCTTTTCCATTCACAGAGGCAGGGAGGAGTGAGTTCCCAGATCAAAGTTGGACTTGACATGATTCTATTTGTCAATGGCTGACAGTTTTATTCACCCAGTGAATGAGCTTGAGTCCTCTACCAGAAGCCTGGGAGCTTGGGGGTTCTGCGCAGGATCTTAGTTGTTCCCCAGTAATGCATTCTTCTGCTCTGAGATGTCAGATGTTGCTTCTGGTATTTGCTGGAGCCATCCATCCAGCTTGGGGGTAACAGCCCCCAGTGCCCCGATCACTAGTGGCACCAATGTTGCCTTTGCCTTCGACATTTTCTCTACTTCTTCTTTCAGACCTTGGTATTTCTCCAGCTTCTTGTGTTCCTTTTTCTAGATGTTGGATGGTTGGCTATCACCAGTTTGTCAGTCTGGATATCGAAGTCCCACAGGATCCTGGCCTGTTTCTTCTCAACTACCTTTGTAGGTTTT
This sequence comes from Filicampus tigris, assembly GCF_054856515.1. Taxonomy (NCBI): domain Eukaryota; kingdom Metazoa; phylum Chordata; class Actinopteri; order Syngnathiformes; family Syngnathidae; genus Filicampus; species Filicampus tigris. The sequence goes on from NC_141230.1 coordinate 356,677, forward strand.
AGGTTTCTGCCATCTTTCGTCTGGGACCTCTAATCCATATTTGGTACAGATGTTACGGTACACTATTCCTACTACCTGGTTATACCGCTCCATGTATGCATTGCCAGCCAGCATCTTACACCCTGCTGTGGAGTGCTGCACAGTCTCTGGAGCTCCAGGGATCCTGTCCGAAGTGATAGTCCCTGACCTCTACTGACCTTGTGTTTAGGGCCTGTTCTTGTGCTGCCATGATTAGCAAATCCGTGCTGTCTTTCAGTCCAGCCTTTTCCAGCCACTGGTATGTTTTCTCGATGTCAGCCACTTCTTCAATTTGAGGGTGGTACATGCTGTGCTTGTCTTTCTATGACAGTCCTTCTGGCTCCTTCTCCTTACTGGGCTTTTGTTGCCTGAGGCATTCAGGAAGCAGGTTGTCCTGTCTAGGCCGCAGTTCGATGATCGACTTTGTGTTTGTGTCATCGGATTTGTGGCTGCACCTTTTGAACACACGGGGTGAAGAGAAGGTGGGGGTAGATGCCGGTCCGACCTGGCAGACCCAAACATATTGTGAGCAATTGCTGGGAATGACAATGAGTCCAAGTGGAACATGTTCCATGCCTCCATTGTTGTGGCGGTTGACCGGAACTGTGGCCGCAAGGTGGGCGGTGCCTGTCATGGCGGTAGCCCTCCAAACCTGTTGGTGGACACAAAGCAGTGAGAAATGCCGTCAAGCTTTAGTAGGAGTCCAATTGGGCCTTTTTTGGCCTGTGGGACTCCGGAGAGAGCTGGTTTGTACCATCTGGCCAAGCAGAATGCAGCTTTGGTCACTAAGGCAAAAATACAGGCGTGGGAGGAGTTCGGCGGGAATAACTCGTCCACCATCCGGCGTCGCAGGAGGGGAAACCAGTGCACTGTCAACACTGTATATAGGGGAGATGGGGTGCTGCTGACCTCAACATGGGACGTTGTGAATCGGTGGAGAGTATTTCAAATACTTAAAAGACCTCCTCAATTCCACCGACATGCATTCCCATGAGGAAGCAGAGTCTAGGGTTTCTGAGGCGGGCTTTCGTATCTCTGAGTTTGAGGTCACGGTAATGGTTAAAAAGCTCAAAGATGGCAAGGCCCCCGGGGGTGGGAAGAGGAACCAGAAGGTGTGTTCCAACTATAGGGTGATGACACTCTTCAGCCTCCCTGGTAAGGTCTATTCAGGGATGCTGGAGAGGAGGGTCTGTCAGGAGGTTGAATCTCAGATTCTCAGAGAAGGAGAAGTGTGGTTTTCGTCCTGGCCGTGGACAGTGGAAGAGCTCTTCACCCTCGGCAGGGTCCTCGAGGATGCATGAGAGTTTGCTCAACTGGTCTACATGTGCTATTTGGACTTGGAGAAGGCGCTCAACCGTGAACCATGGGGGATCTTGTGGAGGGTGCTCCGGGAGTATGGGGTGTCAGATGCCCTAGTACGGGCAGTTTGATCTCTGTACGACCCATGTCAGAGTTTGACCTTCCTTTGCTGGCAGTAAGTCGGATTCGTTTCAAGTGAGGGTTGGACTCGGCCAAGGCTGCCCGTCGTCATTTATTATGTTCATAACTTTTATGGACACACTTTCTATGCATTGCCAAGGTTTTTGAGGGCATACGGATTGGTGGTCTCAGTCTCGCATCTGTGCTTTTTGCGGATGTGGTACTGTTGGCTTCTTCAAGCCACGATCTTCAACTCTCACTGGAGCGGTTCGCAGCTGAGTGTGAAGCATTTGGGATGAAAATCAGCACCTCCAAATCTGTCAGATTCCGCTTACCCGCAGGATTATCGGGGAAAAATCCTGACCGGCTACGCCATTCAACGGGTCTTACTTTCCCCTTAACCCTCGCTCGTTCTAACGCAAATGCGCGAGGGGACGGGAGAGTTTTCTAGCCGGTGTCGAGAGGAATTTGCCTAGGTAGCTAACAGCCTTTAGATTTGTATAGCCAATCCGATTCTCAGTCATTTAATTATTCTTTTTCAGAATTAAGAATTACTAACATGACTACTATACTTTTACGGCAGCTTCCTACTCATTTTGAATTGTTGCATTTGTTATTAACCTAGGAAGTTTAACAGTCTTTGTTAAAACCGTACGGATTTGTTTTAAAACTAGCTGGAGTAAGCTATTTAATAATTTCATAGGATGGTAATGAGACCTTTCATCATTAAGGTCTTAGCCGTTCATTCAACAAAGGCTACGTGGTGTAAATAAATTAAATCAGTAGAATGACATCAATAGTATTAAAATAAGTTTATGAAATGTAATTTAATAATGTAAATAATGGCGGCACGGTGGTCGACTGGTTAGCACGTCCACCTCACAGTTCAGAGGTCGTGGGTTCGATCCCGGCTCCGGCCTCCTTGTGTGGAGTTTGCCTGTTCTCCCCGTGCCTGCGTGGGTTTTCTCCGGGCACTCCGGTTTCCTTCCACATTCCAAAAACATGCATGGTAAGTTGATTGGATACTCTAAATTGGCCCTAGGTGTGATTGTGAGTGCGGATGTTTGTCTCTGTGTGCCCTGCGATTGGCTGGCAACCAGTTCAGTGTCCCCCGCCTACTGCCCAAAGACAGCTGGGATAGGCTCCAGCACGCCCCGCGACCCTTGTGAGGAGAAGCTGTACAGATGGATGGATGTAAATAATCAAACAATAATTCCTTATCAGCCATCAATTCCTTAAAAGTAGAATACAGTCAATAAGCAAGAAAATTGGATGATTATAAATTTTATTACATGATATGAGTTTAATTCAGTCATAAAAGTAATAATGATGATTTCCTTAATAGTACAGGATGAAATGTCCATCCATCCATCCATTATCTATACCGCTTATCCTCACAAGGGTCGCGGGGCGTGCTGGAGCCTATCCCAGCTGTCTTCGGGCAGTAGGCGGGGGACACCCTGAATTGGTTGCCAGCCAATCGCAGGGCACACAGAGACAAACATTCGCACTCACAATCACACCTAGGGGCAATTTAGAGTGTCCAATCAACTTACCATGCATGTTTTTGGAATGTGGGAGGCAACAAGAGTACCTGGAGAAAACGCACGCAGGCACGGGGAGAACATGCAAACTCTACACAGGGAGGGCCGGGATCGAACCCACGACCTCTGAACTGTGAGGCGGACGTGCTAACCAGTCGACCACCCGAGGGATTAAATGTAAAATCAAAAATTAATGCTAAAGGCAGGTATAACATTGGATAAAATAATAAAACAAGAAATAATAGTGATGATAGGAAAAGGGAATAAAAATGATTAAATAGTAGTCTTAATTTAAGTGAGCCCCAAACCTGATCAAAATAAGGACTATTGGGAAGTAAGAAACTCAAATGATCGACTGGCCAATTTCCTAGGTGCGCAATATAGTGAATTATGTTCAGTTACCTTATTGAAGCAGTATTTTGGTTATGTCCAAAAAAGAGGAGAAATAATCCTTCTTGCTTGGGAGTTGTTAAAGTGTCCCAAGAAAAATGCAAAATTTTCTCCCTGTCGAAACATCTTGTAACCGCGGCAGGGGGAAAGAAAAAGGTGTGGAGCCTTTGTGGCTCCCTCTTTTATAGTCTCTGTTTTTTGGGAGGCTCTTACATTAACTGTGCATGTGCTAAAACCTTTTTGTACTGAGAAAAACATAGTTTAAGGCGTTGTCTCTTCGGCTAACCACCCATGCGTCAAAGTTGTTTATCTCAGTGGGTTTGATGAGGTAATCAGCCAGTGTTTCTCCATCATCTTCCCAAAAGTATGTGTTGGTTTGATGATTCTTTGTAAACAGGTCCCTTTTTGGCTCAATTAATTATAGACTAACTTTAGCAAACCCCTCATTATCTAAGGAACAACAAGTACATCGTTTCCCAAGTGAATAACAGTCAACATGTTTGTGACAAATAGGTGCTCGACCACACACCAACATTGTGACCATCTAAAACACTTGTTTAAAAAATACATGATTTTATAAAACAATCTGAATACGTAATTTTGTATATCCAAGCAAGCGATATAATGGATAACATATAGATACAATTCTTATTGCCTCTCTCCAAGCAAGCGATATAATGGATAACATATAGATACAATTCTTATTGCCACATTCTCTCTCCTATGTAGACAACAGGTTGGTTCTTGTTTACTTCCTTTCACATCACATGTGGCATCCTTTGAAAGCAAATGCACATGGGTTATTTGATAAACAAAGCCGTTTCTAAGCAACATTTACTGTACTGTTACTGTCTCAACATGTAGACTAGACCCGTAGCACTTCTGTGCTTATGTCACTGGGGACTAATTACCTTAGGTAACTAGGGGAATAAGTGAAAAACACTTGCATAGGCATCAAACGAATAATTGTAAGGGCATTGACTTTGGTATGTTTATTTTACTAGGTTCTATGCTTATAAACGTTTTACAGGATTGTCCGAGCTGGCAATTGTATTAGTAGTCAATGATTAATGTCGATATCTAGCGTTTAAAATATGGAATTGCACATTAGGCGTTTTACTCCCTATGGTCCTAGGGCTTTAACCAATATAGATTTACACCATCACTTCACCTTGACATGGCACACCACATGACAGTAGCAAATGTTTGGTTTTGTCAGGGCTCATAAAACATTGCAAACATGTTCGCAAATAGTTTTCCTTTTCGCAAACAGTAGCAAAGCAGTCGTTAGCAATTTTCTAAACTGTCGTAAATTATTTTTGATTTTCCAGTACTAGAAACCACATGAACATAGTTCCAGACCAGCCATGATGCTTCAAACATCCATGGAAACCCTGAGACTCTGCTTGCACAGGTGACACACTTGTCTTGGGAAGCAAATTATCGTCGTAGGGTGTTATTACTATTATTATTATAAGATAAGATAAGATAAGAATGCCTTTATTGATCCCACAGTGGGGAAATTTTCGTTGTTACAGTAGCAAAGATATAGGTCACACAGGGGCGGTGGCATAATGTGGCCATTAATGTATAACATTGACGGCAAACATTTAGAATCAAACCTATGTAGATATACGCAGTAACATGTGTATATACACATGTGTATACACACCAACCTACATCTACATAAAAAATATGAGGAACACTCATTTCGGCCTGTACATAGTACAGAGGAAAAAATACTCTAAGTGACAGTGCTGCAGTGCTGTAGTGAAATGTAAGGAACAGCATTGGATAAAAATAAAACTAGACTAACAGTAGTGGGGAATGTTGAGTATTGCACGGTATTACAGTAGTGGGGAATATTGGGTATTGCACGATACGAGCTCAGGTGCAGGACTGCACAATTGCACTAATGACCGCCAGTTTGTAGAGACTACACAATGTTCTTGTTAAAGAGTCTGACAGCAGCAGGCAAGAAGGAACGGCGGAATCTCTCCTTTGCACAGCGAGGGTGTAACAGTCTGTCACTGAAGGTGCTATGGAGTGCTGTTAGGGTGCCCTGGAGGGGGTGGTCCGGGTTGCCCAGCATTGATGACAGCTTGGCCAACATCCTCCTGTCCCCCACCGAGTCCACAGAGTCCAGGGAGCAGCCCAGGACAGAGCCGGCCCTCTTGACCAGTTTGTCCAGCCGCTTCTTGTCCCGGGCCGAGACGCCGCCTGCCCAGGTGACCACTCCCTGGAAGATGACCGATGCAACCACCGAGTCATAAAAGTTCCTGAGGAGTGTCCCCTGAACCCCAAAAGACCTCAGTCTCCTGAGTAGGAAGAGTCTGCTCTGACTCTTCCTATAGAGGGCGTCTGTGTTGTCGCACCAGTCCAGTTTATTGTTCAGATGAACACCCAGGTACTTGTAAGTTGAGACTCTCTCAACATCTGTTCCCCGGATATTCACTGGTGCAGGTGAAGAGTGCTGGCGCCTACCGAAATCCACCACCATTTCTTTGGATTTCCCCGCATTGATCAGGAGGCGGTTCTGCTGGCACCAATCCACAAAACCCTGAGTAAGTTCTCTGTACTCCCGATCATCTCCGCCTGTGATGAGGCCAACAATCGCAGAGTCGTCAGAGAACTTCTGCAGGTGACAGGTAGGGGTGTTGTAGTTGAAGTCCGAGGTGTAGAGGGTGAACAGGAAGGGAGCCAAGACAGTTCCCTGTGGGGCCCCCGTGCTGCAGAGGAGCACGTCAGACACACAGTCCTGTGTTCTCACATACTGTGGCCGGTTTGTGAGGTAGTCCTGGATCCATGTGGTGAGGTGGTGCGCCACCCCCGCCCGCTCCAGCTTGTCTCCCAGTAGGGTGGGCTGGATGGTGTTGAAAGCACTGGAGAAATCAAAGAACATGATCCTCACAGTGCTCCCCGCCTTCTCCAGGTGGGAGAGTGAAGTGTGGAGGAGGTAGATGATGGCATCATCCACACTGATGCCAGGCTGGTATGCGAACTGGAGTGGGTCCATTGAGGAGCTCACCAGGGGGCGCAGGTGGACAAGGACCAGTCTCTCCAGGGTCTTCATCAGGTGAGACGTCAGCGCCACTGGTCTGAAGCTGTTGAGCTCCTTCGGGTGGGGGGTCTTTGGCACCGGAACCAGGCAGGATGTTTTCCATAGCTGGGGGACCCTGCCCAGCTTCAGGCTCAGGTTGAACATGTGCTGGACAATTCCACACAGCTGGTCTGCGCAGGATTTGAGGAGCTGGGGGCTGATGCCATCTGGACCCGCTGCCTTCCTCGCCTTCATCTTCTTCAGCTGGTTCCTCACCTGAGATGTTGTGAAGGCCAAGGCTGGACAGGAAGGAGTGGTGGCTATCTGGTGTAGCTGGGAGCTGGAGTCTGTGGAGAAAAGAGGGGAGGGGGTGACACGCCCAGCAGGAGGAGTAGGTGGAGACTGCAACAGGAGAGACTGAGTGGAGGCAGGCATCTGATCGAACCTATTGAAAAAGAGATTCAGCTCATTTGCCCACTGCAGGTCCCCCTCAGTCCGGGTCTTGGGTTGTCCGTGGCCTGAGATGGTCTTCAGGCCCCTCCAGACTCCCCTGGCGTTATTCTGCAGCAGCTGCTCCTCCATCCTCTTCCTGTAGGACCTTTTCCCCTCTCTGATCCTCCTCCTCAGCTGGCGCTGCACAGTCCTCCGCTCCTCTATGTTGCCTGACGCAAAAGCCCTCCTCTTCTCCTTCAGGAGAGCTTTTATGTCTGGTGTGATCCAGGGTTTGTTGTTGGAGAAACACCTTACTGTCCTGGTGGGTATGGTGTTCTCCATGCAGAAATTTATATAGTCTGTAACAGTGTCCGTTAGACTACTAATGTCTTCCCCATGAGCATCGCTGAATACTTCCCACACAGTTGTGCTGAAGCAGTCCTTTAAGGCCTCCTCGGCCTCTCCAGACCATCTCTGAACCGTGCGGGTCACAGCTGGCTGCCTGCGGACCAGAGGTTTGTACACAGACTGGAGAGCCACCAGGTTGTGATCAGCTTTGCCCAGCGGGGGGAGGGGCAGTGATGTGTATGCCTCCTTGGTGTTGGCATAGAAAAGGTCCAGTGTTTTATTGTCTCTGGTGTGGCAGGTGACATACTGTGTGAATGAAGGCAGAGAGGAGGAAGGGGAGGCATGATTGAAGTCACCAGAGATGAGTACCAGGGCATTTGGGTGCTGTGTTTGTAGCCTGCTCACTGCTGCAGTCAAGACATCACAGGCTGTGTCGCAGCTGGCAGCTGGTGGGACGTAGACGGTCACCGCGATCACGTGACTAAACTCTCGCGGGATGTAGAATGGCCTCATGCCAACAGCTAGCAGCTCAATATCCCTGCTGCAAAGCTGCTCCTTAATCGTGATGTGCCCAGGATTACACCATCTATCGTTCACAAACACAGCCAGCCCTCCTCCTTTCCTCTTTCCACTCTCCAGCGTCCTGTCCGCGCGTATGATTTGGAAGCCGTCCAATTCTACGACCGCGTTCGGCGTTAGCGTTGTTAGCCACGACTCCGTGAATAGCATCAGGCTAGCCTCCCGGAAGTCCCTCTCGTGCCGGGTAAGCGCCGCTAGCTCGTCCATCTTGTTGGGGAGCGATCTAACATTCCCCATGATAACAGACGGGAGGACGGGATGGTATCGTCTCCTCCTTTCCCGGCGTTTATCCCCCGCACGAGATCCCCGTCTCTTCCTCCTCAGCTCACGGGGGATATCGGGTCTCGCCCCGGGAGCCGGCGCATGGTTAGCACGGAGTGCTAACAGCTGATTCCGGCTGTAAACAATGGGGGCTCGGCTCCGAGCCAAGTCGCCGGACACGATCGCGCAAAAAATAGCAATCAGCAGCAGCAAGAATACCGCAGTTTGGGTGTCCATTGCTACGCAAGTTACGACTATCAATTATACGAAAAAGGTATGAGGTAGAGTAATATTAAAGAACAAAAACACACGAAAAGGCTCACCGATGAGCCGGAGCTACTGTAGCGGGCTGCCACTCGCGCGGCGCCGGAAGTCATGGTTATCGTGGTTATCATTGCTGTCTGTTTGAACATTTCTCAATCTGTTGTATCAAATCAGTTTTGAAGAACAGAGTAGGGCCTCTCTGGCCACACTCTTATCTGCTTCGAAACTGGTTTGGTAACTTTCATACACTGTCTGTATGCTGGCATTAGCATAACCGTGATGTGACCAGAGAGTCTGATGTGGGGCAGGGGGAAGCTTTGTACAGTACACTGAGTGCTGCATTCCTGTCAGTGTTGCTGGAGTTGAGTTGGATGTAAATAGCAACTAGCAGAATGGTGCTAAACTCCCTGAGCAGGTAGAATGGACGGCACTTTATGATTATGAATTCCGCCACTGCTGAGCAGTGTGTACATACTACCGAAGCATCTCAACCCCACAAATTGTAGATGTAAACAGACTCCACCATCGTGAGTCTTTCCTCTATTTGTGATGGTAATATCCGCTCGATAGCAGGCTAGCTTCTCTGGTACACGGCAGAATCGGAAACGTTGTCACATAGCCATGTTTCAGTGAAAACCATCAGACAGCAATTACCGTAATTTGCGGACCATAAGCCGCAACTTTTTTCCTAGGTTTTGAGCCATGCGGCTTATAGTCTGGTGCGGCTATTCTGTGGATTTTTCTTTCACTGCTCGGGGCGCTCTTACCGGAATTACAGTACAATTCAATACAATGCATTTGCTGGATGTGACTGCAGGTGGAGGAGTTCAACAGGCGAGGGCACTATGCACTAGGTTATTGCATTAGGTGCTGTAATTCTTTGATTTTATGTTTTCCGAGAGGTTGTTTCGATGTGAAATGCTATTGTTGATTTAGTACAGTTGGCAGCACGTCATGTGTTAGATTGGCTGACTTTATTAACATAAAAAAAGACAGATGCATATATAGAATATCGTAGAACATTAGATGGTGGAGTCTGATGGACATTAGCTAACCAAATGGAGCGGTAGCCGGCAGTGAAATGACGACAAGTACTGTTCATTTTCTCTTGGTTCTGTTCCGTTTTAATCAGCAATGTTGCTGCAGTGTTAAAAGGCACTGTTAGGAAAGAATCTGCTCAGCAGAACAAGGTTGTAAATTTACTATTCATAATCGTTCTGTAAATGCAGTAAATATAACATTTTTCAACATAGATAGGTGCGGCTTATATAAAGGTGAAGCTTATATACTTTATTATTTTTTTTTCAAAATTCTCTAAAAATAGTGGGTGCGGCTTATATGGCATAAAAAAATACGGTACTCTACTTCCAATTCACTGATCTAAGCAGTCGTATTCCATTTTGTTGTCCAGTGACTGCACATTGGCCAGGAGGATAGATGGTAAGGCTGGGAGAGTTGGATTTGCCTGTTCCTAGCTCGGATACCTCCGCGCTTGTCCCTCTTCTGCTTTTTACTGTTGGAATGTTTTGCAGGTCTCTAGAGTGTAAGCCCAATTAGCAATTTATAAAAAAACAACTACTTACTCAATGTGTGTTTGTTTTATCTTTCAAAAATGTAACCAATGTAAGTAAAGACACACAAGTCAATTGAATTTTCTCGTCTGTTTTCTTTTCCATCTCTGAAGTTCACTAATCATACAATGATCAGATCTGGGCAGCTTTTCCTTGCCAATGCTCTCACCCGAGACGGGCGAGGGCAGAAAAGGGGCACGGTTTAACATGCAGCCCTAACATTTATACTGTCTTCAAAATCTAAACATAATGTGGACTGGTCTCCTCCTTGGCTGGCCCTGTCTGTAGGGCTGATCCTCTCTAGCTGGTCCCATGGTCAGATCAGGGCATGCTGACTCTAACTGATTATGCAATGTCCGTAAATGTGTAATTGTCATATTGGTTTTTGGTTAACCTGTTGGCTAATAAAAAGCCATTCAGAACGATTTTAGATCCTTCACTACCACACCGCTTTCAGGTCCTCTTCTTTGGGGGAGGAGTAGTGGTGGTTGTGGCGAGTCCGGTGTTGTGGCAGGCTGACGGAGTAATCCGAGTCCCTTTAGTGTTACAATGTTTTTGATCGTCCAAAAACATTGTAAATCTTGTTTTTCAAATGCCCAACAAGGTCTGTCGACTATATTTGTATACCCTTGTAGCTTGAAGGGAAAATCTTTGGACAAACACAACAAACAAAACACAGAATGAGGAGGAGAGTGAGAGGTCGTTGCATCTACACACGTCGCCATTTTGTACCGGAAGTAGCAACTATTTTGGACAGTATTGCTAAGATTAGCAACTATTTGCCACTTCTTTGCCACAGTTTGGAAACGTTTGGGACCTTTAGCCAACTCCTTGAGGAGCAGGCGAATCATTGCAAACACTCCCTTTTATTCAGTATTCTCTTGTCCACTGTCGCGTTGAAGATGGATTTCAACAATATGGAAATTAATTTCTGCCAGGAAGAGGCCCAACGTGCTGC